>NC_090440.1:558690594-558995594 GCF_031143425.1 Pleurodeles waltl | reverse complement strand
ATGTTGAATATATTTTTTTTAAATTTCATATACCATTTGTCCTACGTACAGAAGGTTGTGCAGTCAGATAATTGCATATAAAGGGCCATATTTATCAAAGATTTGCGTCGCTCTTTCACCACGCAACATGGTGCAAGTGCGACGCACGTCTTAAGGCAGATTTATATAAATCTAGAGTAATGCAATGCAGCGCAAATCGCTGCATTGCATTACTATGCCCAGGGAAGGCGTTCCATGGGTGGTGCGTGGGTGTTCCCATGCATCCACCAATGGATTTTGGCACATTATCAGATTTACCATCATTGGCAGACCTGGCAATGCTTCAAAAACCTACATCCCCCCCCCAAGGGGAGGCGTAACAAGGAGAAATATCTTTATTTCTGCATTCTACAGCACACATAGAAAGAGGACTATGCCCTAGGGGATTTTTCGCGCAGGAATGTGGCCCTTCCTGCACAAAAACAATCCTGCTTACAATGCAGGCACCATTGCACCATGGTGCAAAGGTGCCTGTGTTGGCGCTAGGCAGCACATTATGTGGCAGCACTGGGAAAAGCCAGGACTGCGCCATACAAAGTTAAGTACAGGGCATTCCTGCCCCTTCTCTATCACGCAGCACAGCACAGCAAAGTGACTTGCTATGCTGTGTGATATAGTATTAAATATCCCCCATAGTATTTTTTGTATTGCAATTGCTGAAATCGCTGAAATTGCTGAAATCTTTATGGATAACTCTCTAATTTGTGTACGGCAGTTCAATGACAGGCAAATTGTTCAACATTTTTAACTTCAAAGGCTTGTGGACAAAAAGTTGTCGCACATACTAGTGGTGATCCTATTTATTTTGGATTCCTCTGAAATAGCTTTTCCCTTGCCATGTACTAAACTCTTATTCTTCAATTATTTTGTATTATTGGGATACCCCTTTTGTTTTTTTGTGTGTTGGACTGTCTGCATGCTTAAAGTATTCTCCTTTGGTAGTACTGTGCATTTTTATTCTTAACAACTGTCCATACATTAGATTATCTCTTTGACTGCGGAGAAGCCCAGTGTTGTTTTTTACCCTCTAACTCTTCTTTTCAAATGTCTTAAAAATTGATTATGCTTATGCTGCTGTCCTGCAGAGGTGAATGTGATTCTTCCATTCATTTCAATTGTCAGATGTATTTTATAGGTAGACTTGTAGATTCCAATAACGGTTTTAAAAACACATTGAGGCAAGAAGGCTTCGCTGGTCCATAGTACACCATTGTCTGGAAAGAAAGTGGCATAGCAAGGCTGCACAGCAGAGTTTGGAGTTCGCTCACGAAATGAGCTGAGGTCACCACTGCCATAAACACGGTCATCAGCGTCAGAAGATGTAATAAACAGCATGGGTTTGAATGGCGTTCACATGAGGAAAGTGAAAACCAAATTAAGATCCTACTGTGGTATCACAAAGGGGTTTGGAAGAAATAAGAATTTTAAAGCTTTCAAAAACATCATCACAACAAGTGATTTAAACAGCAAAAGCTGGTCTGGTAAATGAAAAAAGGTGGACAGATATTCTTTAACTGTACCCATTGCAATTTCTTGCTGGGCCAAAGAGAAGTGAAACATTAGAAGACTCGATAGTGTGGCCTATGATGAATCAGTATTGTGGGTGCCACACAGTCTACAAATTTGTCCCAACATCCATTTTATACGGACTTAGTGGAGTGATACCAAATAGTCAGTATGACATCCACAACTTCAGGAGGAAGACTGAATGACGTCAACTGATACCACTCAATCTCCATACACAGAGGTTCAGATTGTGTAGGTCCACCCTCAAGGCAGCAGAGCTCACTACGTCCCCTCTCCCCCTTCAGGGTCTCATACAGCCTAGTTTTCGGTGTCAGTTTCTATCCCACTTGAGGAGGCGTCATAAGGGGCTGCAAATCTTTCTCCCAGGGCCCTCCATGTGGTTGAGTCATCCCCTAACTTGGCATCTCTTTTGCTATTTTTCATGCACATTTCCTCCACTAGAGTCCACTCCACTACATCTTTATGCCAGTGTTCTCCTGAGGGGGTGCACTGACCCACCTTTCAGCAGCCTAGCACTAATGCTGGCTGCAGATACTTGTATGCCATCTTGCGGCATTTAAAATTGCTAACGTTCCCCAGCATTCAGAAACTGCGGGGTGAGAGCACCCCGCAATGACGTTGCGTGTATGAGTTTTTTCACTACCTAAACCCAGAACTCACGCACCTGTGGGCACCTCCAGGTCATGTACAGAAAGTTTGCAGCGCGGGCAAACGTCCGATTAAGTAGGAGTCAACCGGTGTTGCATCTGGAGTGTCAAATCAGTGCAATGGAGGAAACTGTAATGGACCAGCCTGAATCTGGCATTCCTAGTTATAGTTTTGGTAAGGGCACAAGTCCAGTACCATCCTGTAGGGGAACGCCTAGGTCGGTCTCCAAGATCGCGTACATGTAAGGAGCAGCTCACAATATCTGCCGTCATTGCTCTGCCCAGCAGGGACACCAAGTAGCGCCCAGACCCGCAGGACAAGAAGGTCCCAAAGTGCCCTAGGGCCCTGGCACTACAGGAAATGCAGTCGGGTCTGCCAGGCCAGCTCGGCTAGGCTGGCATAATTCAACATAGGATATTGAAATGTGTGGCCCTACAAGGCAAAAAGCCATCTTGATCCAAAAGTATTAGGGCTCGCAACAGTGGGAGTAGTCTATTGGCAAGGATCTTGCTTAAAATCTTATAATCTATGTTGAGCATTGAGAGTGGCCTGCAAGAATCCACCTCCATGGGATCTCTACCTGGCTATGGTAGCACAATAATGAGGGCTTCTCTGAGTGAAGCAGGAAGAATGCCACCCTCCTGTGCTTCTCTATGAACTTCAAGAAGGCGAGGGGCAAGGGCGTCTCCGAAGGCCAGATAAAACTTGTCCGGGAACTCATCAGTACCCGGTGTCTTACCACGCACCACCATCTGTCGAATAGCTAATACAATTTCAGCCAACTGGAGGGTTTGCTCCAGTTCCTGTCGTGAAATGGGAAGCAATCCCTCCCACAGGTAGTCCTGTATGTGCTGTAAAGGTAGTCCCCAAGAGAAGAGTATAGCTGTTCATAGTAACTGGCAAACACATCATTAATATCTGTCTGAGTGTTTTTAACATCCCTATTATGGTCCCGAACGGCTCATATCAGCGTTTTGGGAATCTCTGTCCATAATAACCACCCCAATACCCTACCAGGTTTGTTGCCCTCAGCATGCTGGCAGGCCACAAGCTTTTATAGTCCAAATTACTAAACCGCTGATGCTCTTCCCAGTATCTGCAACACATTACCACCAATCTCCGTCGAGCCAACGGAGACATGATCGCCTCTAATACCATAGAGCGAAGAAGTGTTTCTAACTACAGCCACTGCGGGTTAAGGTGCTGCGGGCATGATTTGGAGATGCACACTTCTCGTATGACAACTTTTATAGCTTCCCATTCTACCTCTCTAGTGGTTCCAGTTCCCGCATTCTCCGCAAAATAAGTAGATATCTGCGTGGCTAACATAGTGCAATAAACTGTATTGTGGCCTCCCCCACTGAAAGGTGACTTTCAGCTGGTTATGCTCTGAAAGAGCTCTGCACAGATATTCAGAGGTGTGTATCAATGGCCAGCACTTAGAATTGCAAAAGAGATAATCTAGGCGCGTGTGGACCTGGCACGTAATAAGAGTAGCAACACAAAAGGATGATGGACGGAGTGCTGAACAATGCAAACACTCACCCCCAGTCACAGATCTGGGTTTAATCCATTGTTCTTTTGCTTGCCATGCCATCCCAGTTTGGACCCAGCCATATGCAAATCCGTCTTGACCCTGTTCCCCATGGGAACAGTCCAGCCCGAACTGCCAGGCCAGGTCCTCCCTGGACCAGAAACAAGCATCCTGGGACCAGTTTCAGGGTATCACCCTTCTTCGACCAGGCTAGCTTGAATCTGGTGGCATAGCAAGCACGGGACCCACGTCTGGGCATACCCTTCCCACTTGGGGCAACTTTAGCAACACAAAAGGATGATGGACGGAGTGCTGAACAATGCAAACACTCACCCCCAGTCACAGATCTGGGTTAAATCCATCGTTCTTTTGCTCACCATGCCACCCCAGTTTGGACCCAGCCATATGCAAATCAGTCTTGACCCTGTTCCCCATGGGAACAGTCTAGCCCGAACTGCCAGGCCAGGTCCCGTGCTTGCTCCAAAATTCAGTGGATGAGTCCTAAATTTGAACATGAATCCTTATCATAGAATAGGAGTCTTGAAGTCTAATAATTCAGCTGATTTACAATTTTATTTTGCGAACATCAAATTTACTTGATAAATCCTGGTTTCAGCAATGCATCCTGATTTCATTACTTCAATTCAGCTTCTTGATTTACAAAATTATTTTTGCGAGCCATTAATTCAGCAGATGAGTTCTGGATTTGCAGATGAATCCTGATTACAGAAAATGAGTCCTGAACTTAAATCATCTAGCAACTTTACAGCTTTATTTTGCAAAAATTAAACTCAACAGATACGTCTTAATTTCGTTGATGAGTATTCATTCGGGGCAATGAATCATAATTTTGCACACTCAAGTCATCTTCTTGCTTCAGATTATTATAGCAAGCCAAGAATTCAGCAGATAAGCCCTGAATTTGTAGATAAATCCTGATAATAGAAGAAGAGTCTTGAATTTAAATCATCTAGCCGATTTACAATCATATTTGTAAACACTAAATTCGGTGATCAGTGTAGATTTTGGGCAATGAAGCCTTATTTCTTAAATTTAATTCAGCTTCTTGGTGTGCAACATTATTCTAGCAAGCCAAGAATTTGACAGATGAGGCCTGAATTTGTAGTTGAATTCCGATTATAGAAAATAAGTCCTGAATTCAAATCATGTAGCTGATTTACAACTGTATTTTGAAAACATTGAATTTAGCAGATGAGGCCTGATTTAATTGATGAGTCCAAATTGTGTGCAAGGCATAATGAGTATTTAAATTCAGTTCAGCTTCTTGATTTACATCATGATTTTAGCATGCTTAGAATTCTGCAGCGTATTCTGAATTTGTAGCTCAATCCATATTTAGCCCTGAATTCAAGTAATTTACAACTTTGATTGAAATATTGGTTTCAGGAGATGAATACTGATTGTAGTGTTGAGACCTAATTTGCAAAGATTCCTATATCCTAATTGGCAAAGATTGAGTTTGGGCAATGCACCCTAATTATTTAATTTCTAGTTACTTAAATTCATTTTATATTCTTGAGTAGTATCATGATTTTAGCAAACCATGAATTCAGCAGATGAGTCCTGAATTTGTAGATTAATCTCCTGATTATAAAAAAAGATGTGGCGTGAATTCAAATCATCTATCTATTTTACAAACACTGAAATCCTGATAATAGGGCACACAATTATGATTTTTTAAACTCAGTTCAGCTTTTTAAATTACAACATTTGTAGGAACCTAATAATTCAACAGATTAGACCTCAATTTGAAGAGGAATCCTGATTATAGAAATTAAGGTCCGAATTTGAATCAACTAACAGATTTACAGATCTATTTTGGAAACATTGAATTCAGCAGGTCTCTCCTCATTTCATCGATGAGGCCTGATTTTTGGCAGTACATCCTGATTTCTTAAATTCAGTTTAGCTTCTTGATCTACATTATTTTAGCAAGTCATAAATTCAGCAGTAGTCTTAAATTCTGCAGACGAGTTCTGAATTTGAAGATAAATGTTGAATATAGAAGATGAGTCTTCAATTTAAAAAATATATCTGATTTATAATCATATTTTGCAAATATTGAATTCACCTGCTGAGTCCAGATTTTGCCAATGCATCACATTTCTTCCATTCAATTCAGCTTCTTGATTTACAACATTGTTTTATAAACCCATGAATTCAGCAGACGAATCCTAAATTTGTAGAAGAATAGTGATTATTGAAGATAAGACCTGGATTCAAATCATCTAAATCAAATCATTTACAACTTTATTTTGAAAGCATTGAATTTAGCAGATAAGGTCCTGATTTTGTTCATGAGTCCTAATTTTGGGCAAAAAATTCTAGCTTTGTGAATTAAATTCAGTTCCTTCATTTCCATTAGTTTAGAAAACCATGGAGTCTGCAGAAGAGTCCTGAATTTGTAAATGAATCCTGATTATAGTCCTAAATTCAAATCACCTAGCCATTTACAAATTTATTTTAAGAATATTGAATTGGTAAGATGAGTCCTGGTTTCATTGATAAGTCCTGACCTTGGGCAATAAATCCTGATTTCTTAAATTCAATACCACTTCTAGATTTACAACAAGCTGTGAATTCAGGAAATAAGTCCTGAATTTATATATGAATCCTAATCATAGAAGATGAGTCCCAAATTCAAACCCTTTAGCTCATTTACAAATTTATTTTGCAAACATCGAATTCAACAGATGAATACTGATTTTGGGCAATGCATCCTGGTTTCTTAAATTCAGTTCAGCTTCTTAATTTAAAAAAGTATTTTAAGCAAGCTATGAATTCAGCAGATGAGTCCTGAGTTTGTAGATGACTCCTGATTATAGAGGATGAGTTTTAATTCAAATAATTTAACTTATTTACAACTTTACTTTGCAAACACTGAATTCAGCAGATGAGTTCTGATTTAATTTATGAGTCCTTATTTTGAATAATGAATCTAGTATTTTTTTTTTATTAAATTCAGCTTCTTGGGTTACTTTTTAAGAAATCCATTAAGTAAGCAGATGACTCCTACATAGAGGAATACTAATTACAGAAGATGAATCCTGAATTCAAATCAGCTAGTGCATTTATAACTTAATTTTGTAAATACTGTATTCAGCTCATGAGTCCTGATTTCATCAATGAGGCCTGATTTTCAGCAGTGTATTCTTATTTCTTAAATTCAATTTAGCTTCTTGATTTACAATATTTTACCAAGTCCCGAACTGGTAGATGAATTCTCATTATAAAAGAAGTTGTGAATTCAGATTATCTTCCTGATTTACAACAGTATTTTGCAAACACTAAATTCAGTTGTTGAATCTGGATTTTGGGCAATGCAATTACATTCAATTCAGGGACTTGATTTACAACCTTGTTTTTAGCAACCATGAATTCAGCAGATGATTTCTGAATTTGTAGATAAATCCTGGTTATAGAAATTCAGTCCTGAATTCAAAACAGGTAGCTGATTTACAACTTTACTTTGCAATCATTGAATTAATCTAATGATTCCTGATTTCGTTGCCGAGTCCTGAATTTCAACAGTGAATCCTGATTTCTTAGATTTAATTCAGCGTCTTGATTTACAACATTATTTTAGAAAGCCATACATTCAGTAGATGAGTCCTGAATTTGCAGATGAATTCTGATTACAGAAGATGAACATTGAATTCAAATCATCTAGCTGATTTACAACTTTATGGTGCAAACATTGAATTCAGCTGATGAATCTGGATTTTGGGCGAAGCATCCTAATTTCGGAAATTCAGTTCTGCTTCTTGATTTACATTATTTAACAAGCCATGAATTCAGCAGATAAGTACTGCATTTGTAGATGGATTCGGATATAGAAGGTGAGCCCTGAATTCAAAACCTCTAGCTGATTCACAGTTTTGTTTTGCAAACATTTAATTCAGCAGAGGAGCCCTGATTTTGTTGAGTCCGTATTTTAGACAATGAATCCTGATTTCATAAATTCAATTCAGCTTCTCGATTTCCAACATTATTTTAGAAAGCCATGCATTCAGCAGATGAGTCCTAAATTTGTAAATGTACCCTGATTATAGCAAATGACTCAAGAATTCAAGTCATTTAGCTGATTAACAAATTTATTTTGCAGACATTGAATTTAACAGATGAACCCTGATTTTGTTGATGAGTCCTGGTTTAGGCCAATGCATCCTGATTTCTTAAAGTCAATTTCATTCAGTGAATTCAGTTTGACAGACACCAGGCTGGGGTCAGCTCAAACCTTTGGATTGCAGCATCTTTCATCATTGCATACTTACATCACTCAGGCTCACTCTAGTCAAGGATGGCTAAGTAGAACACCTGCTGATTCAGTAGAACCTAACTTCTGAGTTGAAAATGGCAACTCTAAGTACTCTATCTATGCTAACACAATTGCACCAATTGAGTAGGGGATTTAATCTCATTTGGGAACGTTAAAATGGGGTCCGGGCACACTACTAGGAGAAGCTGCAGGAGGGAAAAGATTAACTGAGATGTTTCTACCTCCAGCTCTTTGACACTGCTAAGACAGGGTAACTGCATCAATTCAGATGCATGTCCTTCTTAGTCTTCATACTTGTACCTAGCATAGCACTGTTTGGGCATGAAAACCATGGGGGTTATGTGAATTTGCTAGAAGAGGTGCAGACAAAGGCCAGCAATGTGGCATATCCACAAAAATGTAATTATCCACGAAAATCTCAATGAAAACATTCATAGAAAATCATCTGAGAAATTATATATCACTGCCTTTTCACAATAAAGCAAAACACAAATGTTCCCTTCTATTTTCATGATAAGCTTCCATCTTAGAAACAGGAGGCCCATCTGTCATTCTAGTTCCATGATCCTGCATGTCCAATCCCCTCTGGTAGAGAGGTGCTTATGGCACCCTACCTGGGGTCCTGGAGGTGACTACAGACTATCTGACCTAACTAAAACCAAAAGAGAAGTGGGGAAGGTTTAGGATAGAAGGACAAGAAACATAGGAAAACAGGGGAGAGGGGAAAGAAATATAGTGGGCAGATGGACCAACAAGGGTTGTGGGTCCATAAATCAGTAATGTGGGATGGATTCCCAAAAAGAGAGAGCTGCAAGCCTTGGCACTTCAATAAGCCTACAATTACATTTCTCTACATGTATTTATGCCCACCAGGTCCATTGGTATATATACTTCCCTCCTTACAGACGGGGGCAAATGTTCCCAGTGACTATCTTAACAACCCCATACACAGGAGAAAACATAACACACTTAAAAGCAGCACATCAATTCGAAAGTGGGTATTGGGGGAGATACATCATCTGTACTTTAATATAAGGTTCCAAACTCTTCCCATCTTCAGACCACCTGTAGGACTTCACCACAGGGCCGGCGGGCGGAAACAGTGTTGGGGTGCTGGGGTGAACAGGGCCTTAACATTCACGCCCCGTAATTTGGGCAGTGGAATGCGCAACAGGGCTGTGCATGAGGGCCTCTGCACTGCCCATGCCAAGTGCATGGGCAGTTTAGGGGCCTCCTGAGTTCTGCCAGCCTTTCCATGGCGGTGTAAACCACCATGGAAAGGTTGGCGGATGGGGACTTGTAATCACCGGGGCGTCGCTGCAAGCAGAGCCGCCCTAGAGGATGAAAACCACGGGGACTGCCAAACTGCTGGCTTGCTGCAGCCTGGCGGTGTTGGTGGCCGGACCGTGGCGGCTCCGCCACAGTCATAATGTGGCAGCCTGTTGGTGGTAGGAAGCCACCGCGATTCTGGCAGTCATGTGACCGCCAGACACGTAATGAGGGCCTATATTTTGCTCTCTAGCAGAAGACTCACTTTAGAGAACCAGAGCGTCTACATCATCCAGATAGGCATATAGGTACTCAGATCATCTCCTGTGAAACTTCCAATCTATGTATGTTTTTAAACTGAGCAACATTCTTTAATATCTTTAATTGCCCCCCTCTTGTAATTAGAGGTTTCCAGGATAGTGTCAGTTTGTCTTTTGTCAAGTCTGATCAACAGTATTCACAGTTTCCTGCATAGTTTTCTTCAGGTGTTAGGCTCTGCCATCGATACCTGTACTCTCATTTGAGGCATCAAGAGGTAGATTTGCTAAAGTTTTGTAAAGGCTCTATCAAGGTGCAATGCAGCATAGCAGTGATTTAGCATAAAATATAAAAGCATGCAAATGACAATCCAGATGTTAGTAAATGTACTTCCAAATAAATGTATCGTTTTTAGATAAGAGATATTATTATATGTTCTTTGTAGGAATCTGATTGCACCCAAGCCTGGGGTGAATAATTGCCTGATGTATCAAAAGAGAACTTACTTCCATGATTATCAACTTTTTCCCATCTGTATCCTCCTCCTACCACCAGGCCAGAAGCTGATCTGGGTGCAAAGACACACATTTACTCTACTTTTGTTGCTTCTCAGTTGGAGTAGGCATCTCGAATTTGCACTGTCATGAAATAAATTCCACGGTCCTGGCAATCTTGCCTAAATGGCTAACCATCATATACTGCTTCCCTTCTTCTGATTCTTTCAAGGGTACAGGCTCTGTCCACATAGAATAATGCCTAATCCACCACCACTACACTTCTGGACACATTTGAATAGGCCGCTCCAGTATGGTACACCCTTGCTGATGCGGAGAGGTTTTTTCCAGTATTGTATAACTGCTGCTCTGTGTCTTGAAGATATCTGCAATTCACCCTGTTTTAAATCTATCAGGTCTCTGCTGGGTGACCCGTCGGCTTTTACTGTAGGCTATAATGAACAAAGGGGGGAAATCACCTTCATGAGGAAGTATGTACAATAGAGCTCTGTGGACCTGATGTTTTACTGGTGTCCACCTTAAGTCAGTTTCTCTCTATTTAGCATGTTTAGTTTCAAGCTGTAGAAGTTCTGATGTTCAATTGATTTTTACCCCTGCAGATGTAGATATGTAGGAGCTAATAAATACTGTATAGTGGTGACAATATTTTATGACCAAAATCACCTTGATTTGGCTAATCTTTTTCATGCAACATCGGTGTGTTCCAGTGCTGTTACAGGTCTTTCCACTCACTCGCTGTGTTGTAGCTATGCATCTCTCACTAGGTTTCGCTTTTCTACTTTGCAGTAAAATGCTTTTAAATTTACTTTCAATTTGCGCCACAGAGGATTTGGCCCTCCAGCACTGTGTTGGAAACCAGGAGGGTTTGTATTCCAGTTCTACCCCATGAATGGAAGCTTATGTTGAAGTGTATTTTATCCAGAGCTCATGAACACCAAATGTCAGGTATTAAAGTTGAGCCAACATTTAATAAACTTTAAGGTCTTGATTGCTCGCTCTATGGAACACTGTCAGAGAAGAGATAGATCTGATGTTAAGAGGAACATAGTTCCAGACAATAAGGGCCAATACAGAGGTGCTCCTTTCTACCAAGACAAACACAGCAGTATTTAGGTGAAGCACTGAGCAAGGCACACAGGGATTTGAGCCTTCTTGACAGCATATAACTGAGAAGGTGTCTCTTTATGAATTTGGGGATTTCCTGTAAACTGTTTCAGAGATTATACAGAGGACCTTAAAGGTGATCCCATCTTTAATAGGGATAGTGTGGAGCGCAGCCATGGGGTGAGCAGAAGTGGTCAGCCTCTAAAGCCATCATGTTGTTTGGTTCATTTGTAGGTGATTAAGATGAAATTTAAGTAGGCCAAGATATCAGGAGATAATGTAAGAGAATGTAGAGCTTAAAATGACGTAATGCATTCCCATTAAAAATGTGCTTATCATTACAGAACGCTAGAAGACTTAAGATGGTTACAAAGAGAGTGTATCTTACGGCCATAGAGGAACTCAGCAGTCACATGAAGAAGTAATATTGGGTGGTGGTTCCCACATTCTAGAAGGGGTGGTCTATGGTTTCTATAGAAGAAGGACAACTTTAAATTGATCTTTGAAACAGAGAGTTATATCATAGGTCCTAATGAGTCAGGATTATGATGTTTCAGGATGTCATCAGGACAGAGATCACTGAGGCCCAGATTTCAATTTATACATGGCTTCCTGAAGATTGTCCAATGTTAAAGGGGCAAAAGAAAAGGGTAAATGGGTAGATTGCCTGAGTTTTATGAGGATAAGGGAATGTAGTTTCACAAATGGAACATAAGACCTTGACAGTGAAGGAGGTTTAGACAGTAGGCAGATCAATAAGCTCTTTAGTGATTTAAAAAGGTGTTCAGAGCTGAGAAGATTCTAGCAGAGTAAAATTCTCTACAGGTCAAATGGAGAAGGGATTACCAAAACTGGAGAGAAGATTTAGAAATCATTTTAGAACTTTCAGTTCAGCTTGGTAATTTCTCATTTTGGTAATGTCTAGAACACTATGACACCACGGGACAGACTTTGCGTAAATGTGGCTAATTTTACCATAGAGAAACAGCAAGACATTAGTGACAGAGGTGATCTAATTACACAAAGTCTCATCAAGAATAGTGACTAACCCAGATGTTGCAACAGAAGGAGAGGGCTGGATTAGCTTTTTGAGCTGTCCAGTATGAACATTAATCCAATTGTGGAGTTTCAAAGGTAATTCATGTGTTGTTTATTCTGGAAACAAGAGATATTGATATTGAAGTTATTGAAGAAAGGGCTTGACCAGACCACTGTCATAACTGATAGGTTCTCGTCTGGGCTCTCTTCTCTCCTGAGAAGATCTTATGGCCATTGTTTAAGGTTTGAGGCCAGAGGGAGTTTGTAAGAGTTGGTGCTAGTTTGTAATTACCATATCTAACCCAGTAATTGAAACCACCAATTCTGATATATACAGAAAAAGAGGTGACCAAGGATGTGGCTAGTTCACAAAATGCAGAGGAGAAATATATGTTTAGGTCAGGAGAGCAATCAATCAGAAGAACCAAGAGACTAAAATAAAGGTTGGGAGAGACTTTAGTCAAGAAGAGTCAACACCAGTGATGGCAGAATGTATACATAATTGAGGCAGTAACAGCAGGCATAATTATGGCGGCAACTCCACTGCCTTTTTTCTCAGACAAACGTTCAGTTCGGAAAACGTGGAACCTATACAGATAGCTTCTGAAATGTATAAGCCAGCAATAGCAGACAGGTTTCAGATACCAGCTTTCAGAAACCAAAACATATCTAGAAGTTCTTCAAGAATGATTGTGAATTTCAGAACAGTGTTAAGCTAGTGAGCAAGAATTGATGTGATGTACTTTACCCGCATCCACACAAAGGCATTTTGTAATGCTGCTGTGTGGAAGCACAGTTCCAAGCAAAGCAAGGGTGGTAAATAAAGCAGGAGGCACACTGGGGTTATGGAATGTGGATTTGGGAGTAAATCAGATGCTCATTTTGATCTGAAATGAATGAGCCACGAAAGGCCTAATACAGCTGACACATCAGTCCAGAGAGCAGTCAGGGAGAAAACAACCATTAGACGCTTCTCAAGCCAATGAGGAGCAGCCTGTGGATGAAGTAGGACAGGAACAAACGAGAAAACCAATAAAACTGCTAAATCAATGAAACAGCTAAAATAAAAAAATTAATCAAAATGCAATATGAGCTTAGAGAAGTTAAACAATTACAACTTTAAAATAATGGGGGATGGCAGGTACCTTCAGACCACTGTGGAAATAAGAAATAAAAGAAAGGGCTAACTAAGACAAATCAACAAAAGTGCTGCAATTGCAATACCTAAACAAGAAACTGGTCACAAAGTTTGTGGACGTCAGCAAATAACAAAGCGATAGTAGGAATGCTTTAATTATTCTTAGTCACTGACAATCTTAAAGGGCCACCTTGAAGTCCATTGTTCTTCACCTCCTATTCCACTCTAGGCAGAGACCAGCTGTATGTAAACAAATCTTAGTCATGCTCCAATAGGAACCGTTCAACCTCACCTGCCAGGCCAGGTCCCCTTCAGACAGAAACACAAGCAACCCTAGACCGGTTTCAGTCTAGTTAAGTTTTCTCAGTGTGATTATAGCTTTAGTACTGTGGCACAGACCACAGGACCCACTTCTGGGTACAGGAGCAAGTCAAGAGCTCACCATGATCAAGTGTATGCATATGGATGCTATTTTGGTGATGCTTTTTATGGTGCCCTAAGCCTTGGTGTGCTTACACATTACAGTTTCTTAGCAGCACTTTATATTTTTTGCCGCAAAACTGCACTAACACAGTTTTGCTGCAAAATCCTCAGCGCCTGCTACTAGCACCATTCCATAGTGCAGCCGTGTGCCATATTTATGGAATGGCACACACCAGCGCTAAGGATAGGCTAGCGTCTCAAGACAAGATGCCAGCTGGGGGGGCTGGAGGTTTGTGGAGAGGGATGGCAGTAGGGAAAAAGACGCAAGTGGGTCAGAAATGATCCAGGGCAATAAATATGTTGCTAACCAACCTAGCGTCATTTTCTGATACACTAGCACCCAAAAATTACTCCTGTCTTAGTAAAGACAGGAGTCATGCCCACCACCCCAATGGCCAGCACAGGGGACAAGGGTACCCTGGGCAAGGCCATAAGACCCAGTGCCAGGTAGGGGGACCCATGTAAGAGGCCCCCAATGGCACATTAAAATATAAAATAAATATATTAAATTATAATATACTTACCTAAACTTACCCAGGATGGTGTCCCCCGTCTTGTGGTGTCCCCCTGGGGTGGGTGGGGGTGGTCCTGGAGCTCGTGTGGGCATCTGTGGGCCCTTTCCATGGTGTTTGGCCATGGAATGGGTCCAAAGGTACCCTAATGCCTGGTCTGACCCAGGTGTTAAATAATGGCGCTAGCAGGCTTAGCACCAATATTTGCGTCCGCCTACTCAGTGTGCGTCATTTCTGCGCCAAAGTATAAATAAGGCGGTAGGGGGTTAGCGTCATGTTGTGGACTGGAATGCCTACCTTGCATCTAATTAGTGCAAGGTAGTTTGCTGCATCCACAATATGTTGCTAACTCCAATATTTTGACGCTAGATGGGTCTAGCATCAAAATATAAATATGGAGTTAGCTCAGCGTCGTTTTACCGTCAAATATGCACCTAAATCCCAATAAAGCGCTTTGAAACACACTAGTTCTAACTGGTGCAATCACGGCGTTGTGACAGAGTCGTTCCCAGAAGTCCAATGCCATTAGCGAGGAAGTGCGGTGCTGGTCATGGAGTCACACAGACCACAGGTACAGTACCTTAGGAATGAAGCAGAGTGAAAGACAGGGCAAGGAGTCGGGGAGGTGAAGCGTCGCTGAAGCCGGTGCAGCATTGGTTCCATACTGTTATGCAGGAGGCGAGGCATCTGTTACTTACTGCTACGCAGGGGAGGTGAGGCGTCGGTTCCTTACGGAGACAGCAGAGGTGAGGCATGTCGGTGGCAATGCATCGGTTCCTTATGATCTGGCAAGGTCAATGAGTCTAGCGATGGGGCGACCTCTCAGGGTTGTGGTCACACCACCGGGCCACAGGCACTGCAACGGAGTTGGTTGTCATCGACATCAGTGGCACGTCACTTAGGACTCACAGTGTTGCAGGACTTCAGAGGTGCTGCAGCAGTGTCAGGCCTGGGATGTTGGTCGCAGTTATCGCACTTCAGCAGTGACCACGGCTGCGGGTGCAGGCAGTAGCATGGGGTCGGGCAGTGGAGCCAGTTCTGGAGTCATCTGGAGTCAATGTGCCTATCTCTTCTTGTTTTATGCCAAATTTCACTTCCAAAGACCCAGGAACTGGAGTGGGCACCTCTTGGTAATTCAGGGTCCTCAGCAAGAGAACCCAGGGGCTGACATGTCCCCGAGACTTCTTAACAGGAGGCAAGCCTTGGAGAAACTTCACAAGCAGGATCCACAGCAACGTCTAGTTTAGTCAAAGCAGAAGCAGCAACTGCAGGCCAACCAAGCAAAGCACACAAAGCAAAGGGGCAGTACCCCTCCTCACATTTCTTCAGCTCTTCTCCTTGGCAGAGTCCTCTTGATCCAGAAGTGTTCTAAAAGTCTGGGGTTTTTGGTCCAATATTTGTACCCTTTCTTGCGCTGGTCCCAGACACACTCTAGGGGGTTGGAGACTGCATTGTGTAGGGACAGGCAGAACCCTATTCAGATGCAAGTGTCAGCTCCTCCTACCACTCTAGCCCAGGAAGACACATTAGGATATGTAGAGCACACCTCGGCTCCCTTTGTGTGACTGTCTAAAGTGAATTCACAACCTGCCCAATTGTCATCCTGACCTGGACGTGTATTCCACAGCCAGGCACAGAATGGTTAAGCAAGAAAATGCCCACTTTCTAAAAGTGGCATTTTCAAACACACAAGTTCAAAAACACCTTCGCTAGAAGATGTATTTTTAAACTCCATATCTCTATTGGCTCCCAATGGGAAATTAGGCTTAAGAGATATTTCAAGGCAATCCCCATGTTAATCTATGGGAGAGATAGGCTTTGCAACAGTATAAACCGAGTTGGGTAGTATTTCACTATCAGGACATGTAAAACACACCAGTACACGTCCTACCTTTTAAATAAACTGCACCCTGCCAATGGGGCTACCAGGGGCCTAACTTAGGGGTACCTTATCTGTACTAAAAAGGAAGGTTTGGGCCTGGCAAGTGGGTTTACAGGGCTATTCATGTGGGTGGCACAATAAGTGCTGCAGGCCCACTAGTAGCATTTGATTTTACAGGCTCTGGGCACACATGGGGCGCTATACTATGGACTTACTAGTAAATCAAATATGCCAATCATAGATAACCAATCATAATCACAATTTACAAAGGGAGCACTTGCACTTGCACTTTAGCACTGATGAGCAGTGGTAAAGTGCCCAGAATCCCAAAACCAGCAAAAACAAAATCCGGCACAAAGTGAAAAATACAGGAGGCAGAGACAAAAGGAAAGGGGAACCACACCAAAGATGGCAGGTCTAACAAGAAGGCATTTTCAAGCTAAAGAGTTCCAGCACGGTGAAAATACTCCAAGGTATGTGGCTGCGAGAAGTGTGTTAGCCGCTGACTGCACAGGAAGGTATTTCAAATGTGACGGTGTAGGAAGTTGGCTCTGCATATACTATTTCAAAGTAAGAAACAGTGTGCACAGAGTCCAAGGGTTTCCCTTAGAGGTAAGATAGTGGCAAAATTAGATCATTCTAATGCTCTATTTTGTGGTAGTGTGGTCGAGCAGTAGGCTTATCAGAGGGTAGTGTTAAGCATTTGTTGTACACACACAGGCAATAAATGAAGAACACACACTCAAAGACTTACTCCAGGCCAAAATATATTTTCTTAATTTAGTTTAAGAACCACAGGTTCAAGATTTGAAGTAAATACATAAAATGCAAGGTACTCCACACAGGTGTGTTAGGAAATTTAAATTAGAGCAATATCATATACAGTCTTTGTTAAAATGGCAATAAGCTATTTTAAAAGTGGACCCTTAGTGCAAAAATCAACGGTTCCTGAGGGAGGTAAGTAAAGGTTAGTTTGTGAGGTAAGTAAGACACTTACAAGTCTCAGTTCCTGGGCATAGGCAGCCCACCGTTGGGGGTTCAAGGCAACCCCAAAGTTACCACACCTGCAGCTCACGGCCAGTCAGGTGCAGAGGTCAAAGAGGTGCCCAAAACACACAGGCGCCTATGGAGAACAGGGGTGCTCCGGTTCCAGTTTGCCAGCAGGTAAGTACCCGCGTCCTAGGGGGCACACCAGGGGGGTTTTGTAGAGCGCTGGGGGAGACACAAGTAGGCACACAAAACACACCCTCAGCAGCACAGGGGCGGCCGGGTGCAGTGTGCAAAGCAGGCATCGAGTTTTAGATAGGACACAATGGAGGGACCCGGGGGTCACTGTAGTGGTGCAGGCAGCCACAGGTGGGGCTTCTCATGACAGCCACCACCTGGGCTAGGCAGAGGGTCGCCTGGGGGTCACTCCTTTTTTTTTTTTTTATAATATTTTATTAAAGTTTACAACATAACAGTAAAAATGATATATTGATTACTCTACGTTATATAACTAAACCCCCCTCCCTCCCCTCATGCAATTCTAATTTTGTGATATAGTTCTCTGTTGGCGAGTCTCAGTGGTTTCAGCTGTTGTATTCTTTTTTTTTTTTTTTTTTTTTCCCTTTTTCCCTTTCTTAGCATTCGCAGAGCTTTATTGTTCAGGTTCTGCATTTGAGTCTGTGTCAGCGTCCGAGGTAGTTACAGTTGCTTCTATGGTGGATGTTTCTGGTGATTTTAATTTCTCCAGAATTGAGTCCCATTGTATGGTGTCTTCCCTAGGACTTTGTTCTCGGATTGCTTCGCGCATTAGAACTGATCCTTCCACCTCTGCCCATTTCTCGACTGTGTTTTGCCATCTGATTAGTTGTGGACCCGCTGGGGATTTCCAATTTGAGGTGATTTCACGTCTGGCTAGAATTAGGGCTAGATCTATGAACTTGTTGGATATTTTAAAAGCTGATGGCCTTGGGAAATCCCCCAATAAGGCCGCAGTTGGAGAATTATGCAGTGATCTTTCAGTGCAGGCTGATATTTTTGCAAAGATCCCTTCCCAGAATGCATTTAGGTGAGGGCAGTTCCAGAGCAAATGTAGAAAGCCTGCTGTAGGTTCAGCGCATCTAGGGCATTTTGCGTTATCTGTACCATAGATTTTAAAGATCATTTGTGGTGTTAAATAAGCTCTGTGGAAGATGTACAGATTTATTAATTTGAACCTGGCATTTCTGGATACTGGGTAGATGCGTGATATGATCTGGTCCCATTGAGTTTCATCCCACGTGATTCCCAGATCTGTTTGCCATTTGGATTTAAGTTTTACTAATGGTAGGCGCGTGCTAGCTTGTAGTGTTTTATATATTCCTGATACTACTCTTTTTTGGTCCCCTATTGTACAAATGATTTTACAACCGTTATGGGCGGGGGTTCGAGGGTCCCTGTTTTCCAAGCTTTGTGGGCAATTTTAATGATGGCATTGTGGGTGATGAATAAGCCGGGGGGAAGGTTGTATTGGTTCTGTTATTCAGCGTAGGTGAGCATTTTCCCCTCATTGTATAGGTCTCCTAATTTAGTAATGTTATTAGACATCAATTTGTTGAGACCTGGGATAACTTGTTTCCCTGAAATATTAGACAAGCAAGACAGTGGGATTTCCAGTGTATATGGAGTTTTGATGTGTGCGTGTTTTAGGTATTGGGACCAGCAGTGTTTGGACGATTCCCATTCCATCAGTAGTTTATCTTTGGATTTGGATTTCCAGGGGTTCAATAGAATTCCCATTATTTTGTCTATAGGGCAGTTTAAAGGGATGCTCAGTTCGGTGGTGTTTGGGGGGTTGCATAGCAGTTTTGCAATCCATTGTAGTTGGCCTGCCCAGTAGTACATTTCCATGTTCGGGGCTGCTAAGCCACCCTCGGCTGTGGGCCTTTGGAGAGTTTGTAATGCTATTCTATGTCTGCTCTGGCCCCATATGAAGGTGGTTGACATGGTCTCTATTTCTTTGAATGTTGATTTCGGGATTATAAGTGGGATTGTGGAGAAATAGTATAATAACCTAGGCAACACTATCATTTTGAGGAGGGCAATTCTGCCTGTGACTGTTAATGGCAGTGTTTCCCAGAAGCGCATGCTAGATCTAATCCCTCTAAGAGCTCTCTGTATGTTCCCTTCTAGTAGGTCGTTTACTGAGTGATAGATCTTTACTCCTAGATATTTAAAGGTGTTGGGGGACCATGGAAGACCTCTTGTGTTGGTGGGTTCTGAGGTGTTAGCGTGCAGTGGAAAGATGGCTGACTTCCTCCAGTTAATCCGGAGTCCGGAGGCAGCTCCATAATTATCTAGCATACTCATGGCCCCTTGTTGTTCCGTCTCTAAGTTTTGTAGGAAGAGTAGCATGTCGTCTGCGTATAAAGCGATGTAATGGGTCCAGTTGTTAATTTGGATACCTTTATAATAGGAGCCGGTTCTGGCCATTTGAGCTAGTGGTTCTATTGCAATTGCAAAGAGAAGGGAAGACAGTGGGCACCCTTGCCTAGTAACCCTTGCCTAGTACCCCTTCCAACCTGCAGTGGGGGGGATATATAGTTGTCGGTTCTTACTCTTGCAGTGGGATTAGTATATAGTAGTTTGGTCCATTTTACGAACCCTTCCCCCAGTCCCATTTTCAGCATGACTTGTTCCCACCTCAGACTATCGAATGCTTTCTCTATATCAACCGAAATGATTGCTGCATTAGGTATGTTTGAGGGCAAGGAGTGAAGTATTGATGTAAGGCGTCTAATATTCTGGGATGTGCTGCGTTTGGGTATAAAGCCCGATTGGTCTTGATGTATCAATGAGGTCATGTGTAGGAGCAGTCTGTCTGCTAAGATACGGCTAAGTATTTTGTAGTCTATGTTAAGCATGGATAAGGGGCGGTAGGAACGGACGTCATTAGCGGGTCTGTCTGGTTTCAGCAATGGGATCATAATGGCTACGTTAGTCGATTGAGGTAGGGTATTGCTATTCCATGCTTCTGCGTATAGTGTGCAGAGGTGGGAGGCTAGCAGGTCTTGATACTGGCGGTAAAATTCTAATGGGAGTCCATCTGCTCCTGGAACTTTGCCCCTTGCCATGCTTTGGATGGCTGCTTTTATTTCGGAGATTGTTATATGTAGCGCTAGGGAAGACTTTATTTCTGGAGTTAGGCTGGGGGCAGGGAGGGCTTCCAATTCGTGTAATTGGGTGGTGGTCAATGTTTCTAAGGGGGCGCATAGAGATTGGCATAGTAATCATGGAAGACGGTGTTTATCTCTTTTTGGGTATATATCTGTGTGCCTTGTGAATTCTCAATTTCGACTATGGTGGTTGGTTTTTTGGGGGGTTGCGCAAGCCAGGCTAGTAGAGCGCTAGCTTTGTCCCCTTCTGCGTGTTGTCTAGTTAGGTATTGTTTGTAGTCAAAGCGAGCAAGTTTGGTACCTGCTGCGCAGATTTTTGTCCTGGTTATCACCAGAGTGGGGTGTAGGTCGGGTTGTGTGGGGTACCTTCTTTCTAGGTCTCTAAGAGATTCTTCCAATTGCAAAAGTTCTGTTTCTATTGATTTTCGGACGCCTATGTTTTCGACAATGCACTTGCCCCGGATCACTATTTTAAAAGTTTCCCATTCGATGGATCTAGTAGATGCGGTTCCTTCATTGATTTAAAAAAATTCTTGTATGGCGGTATGTAGTGTGTTTTTAAACGCTTCGTCTTCGAGCATTTCTGCTCTAAGGCGCCATGTTGGTATTGTGGGCTTTTCTCTGCCCCAGGATAGAGTGGTTAACAGGGGGTTGTGGTCTGATATCGTTCTACTAAGGTATTCGGCTGCAGTCATGTCGCTCTGTATTTCGGGAGACACCAAAATGGTGTCGAGTCTAACGTGTAGGTCGTGTACTGGTGAGCAGTATGAGTAATCCCTTGACTGAGGGTTAGTTGTTCTCCAGTTATCTATTAATTGCCAGTGTTGCTGCCATTCTACGAAATGCTTTGCAGTTTTCAGTGATTGGGATTGTGATATTGGAGGGTGTGATCTGTCTAAGGAGTTGTTAGTTATGCAGTTGAAGTTCCCCCCTATTATATTTTTGCCAGCCAGTAGGGGGCCTGTTTCTAGTGACAGTCTGTCCAAAAATTTACTTTGTTCATAGTTTGGCGTGTATATACTTCCTATAGTTATTTCTCTTCCCCCTAGTCTCCCCTTTATCACAGCGTACCTTCCCTCTTTGTCAATGCTCTTGTGAAGTATTTGCATGGGAACTCCAGGGCGAATCCATATCAGTGCCCCCCTGGCGTAAGCGGAATAGTTAGTGGCTATTATTGGCGGATAAGGCCGTTTAGTGGTAGATTAAAAGTTCTGTGACCAATTCAAGAGTTATTAGATGATTTCTTCTGCTGTTCTGGGGGTGACTTTTGGGAGGTCAGTGCAGGTGTCTTGTGAAGAGACAGAGAAGCTCCCACAGCTTGAGTCGTGGTCTGAGGCGTCTCCTGATGCGTGTGAGTCAAGTGTTTTTTTTTTGCTCAGGGTTGCTGCTATGTCTATCGCCTCACGCATTTCCTGTAAGGATTGGTGTCTGGGGGGTGTTGTAACCAATACTCTATTGGAGGACCTTCCTCGTCTCTTGCTGGCTGCGCGGGAGGGCTTACTCTGTGTGCTTGATGGTGTGAAGTTAAGAGTTTCCATCCAGTCTCCTGCTAGCTCAGGGGTTGAGAAAAAGTGTATCTTGCCTTCGTGTTCGACTCTCAGTTTAGCAGGGAATAGCATTGCATATTTAATGCCTTTTTCGCGCAGGGTGTGTTTACAGTCATTATATGAGGCCCTTATGGACAGGGTTTCCCTGGTGAAGTCGGGGAATATCATTATGCGCTGATTATTTAGTGTGATTTCCCCTATTTTGTGGGCTTGCGAGAGGATATAGTCCCTTTCTTTAAAGTGCTGTAGTTTGGCTATGATTGGGCGAGGTCTGGTTCCTGGTGGGGGAGGAGGGGTCTGCCTGGGACCCTGTGGGCTCTTTCGACTGCAAAAAAAGGTGATAAGCCTTCAGAAGGGATGGTGTCTTTGAGCTAGTTTTCTAAGAAAATTTCCATGTTTGTTGTGGAAGACTCCGATCCCTCCGGCACTCCGACTAGCCTCAGGTTGTTCCTGCGGGAACGGTTTTCCGCATCCTCTGCTCTGGTCTCTAGTGTTTTGATTCAAGTTGTGAGCTCGGCCGTCTCTATGGTTGATGTTTTTTGAGTTGACGTCATCAATTTTAGTGTTTTCTCTGCAGTTCCTACCCTTTCTGTTAATTTGCGATGGTCGTCTCGTAGTAGTGATAAGTCCACGGTTAGATTATCTATTTTTTGTTCGAGGGCTTCAAAAGATTCTCTTATAGCCTGCAGGAGCGTGTCCAGGGTTGTTTCTTGTTGAGTTGGTGTGGTCTTGGGATCCGGGTGAAGAGGTTGTCCGGGCGTCTTATTGGACATCGGCTCCTCTTGGTCTTGTCCCTCTCGTTTTTGCTGTCTTTATCGTTGGGTGGCGTGTGGGAAGAGAAAAAAGGAAAGGTCCCCGGTCAATGCAATTGTCCAGGACCCAGGTGAATGGTTGCTGCTGCCAGGTGATTCAGTTGTGGTGTGGTTTTAGACCAGGGACTATTGGTCAATGATTTCAATCTATGTCGGGGAGAGCGTTCTGCATCCCGTTCCTTGCCGCTGTAATCTTTGCCGTGTTCAGGCACAGTGTAGTCCTCTGGAGGAGGATAGCTTTCTGCGCGTGGGTCTCCAGTGGTCCAGTGGGCGATGATCGCTGCGTCCCTCTGGTCTCTGGTTAATTGTTGGTGTTTGCACGTTAACTTGGTTCTTGCTAGTGGAAGGCCTCTGTGTGTGAGTCTCCGGTGGCCCGGGGGTGATGGTCGCTACGTCTGTCCTGCCCCGGGTTAATTGGCGAAGCTTGGTGGGTGGGTATGTGCAGGGTGGGGTTCACGCTTAAGTTTCCCTGATGTGGCTCCTTGTGTGCGTTATGGAGGGCGTTTGATTATGTCAGGGCATTGACGGGGGTAAGTGTTCTTGGTTAGTGATTTCGCTGTGCTAGTTGTTCGCAGTGTGACTCTCCACCCCGGCGTTCAAACTCTTTTCCCCCTTGCTTCTGGCTCCCGATCTGCCTGATTCTGCGCTCTCACCTGGATTTCATAGTCATTCCATAATTCTTCTTTCACCGTTTCTATTATTCCCCGAGTTGAGCCACCTTTCCTTATCGTTGAGCGGCGTGTGGGAGGAGAAAAAAGGAAGGGAAAGGCCCCCGGTCAATGCAGCTGTCCAGAACCCAGGTGAATGGGTGTTGCTGCCAGGTGATTCTATTGTGGTGTAGTTCAAGGCCAGGGACTATTGGTCAATGATTTCAATCTATGGCAGGGGGGCTCTCTGCATCCCGTTCCTCGCCGCTGTGATCTTTGCCGTGTTCAGGCACAGTGCAGGCCTCTAGAGGAGGATAGCTTTCTGCGCGTGAGTCTCCAGTGGTCCAGTGGGCGATGATCACTGCGTCCCCCTGGTCTCTAGTTAATTGTTGGTGTTTGCGCGCTAACTTGGTTCTTGCTCGCAGAGGGCCTCTGTGTGTGAGTCACCGGCGGTCCAGGGGTGATGGTCGCTACGTCTTTCCTGCCCCAGGTTGATTGGCGAAGTTTGGCGGGCGGGTATGTGCGAGGGAAGGGTTCACGCTTTAGTTTCTCTGATGTGGCTCCTTGTGTGCGTGGTGGAGGGCGTTTGACTATGTCAAGGCACTGACATGGGTAAGTGTTCTTGGTTAGTGCTTTCGCTGGGCTAGTTGTTCGCGGCGCGACTCTCCGCCCCGGCGTTCAAGCTCTTTTCCCCCTTGCTTCTGGCCCGATCTGCCCGACTCTGCGCTCTCACCTGGATTTCATAGTTGTTCCGTAATTCTTCTGTTGCCGTTTCTATTATTCCCCGAGTCGAACCACCTTTCCTTCTTCTGCCGGGGAGTTGATGCAATGTGAGTTTCTCGGTGCAGCCGCCATTTTGAGATCTGCGTGTGGTATAGCTCGTAACTCTTTTCCTTTCCGTACGACTGTTCTTGGGGGATGGCACCTCTCAGACTTCCACACAGGGGTCCCCAATTGTTGGGGCTGCTTTTAGTTAAGTTTTGGGCTTTGTTTAAGGCAGGATTCTTCCCGGGCCCCGTTCTCGGCTCCGGAGCTCTGCTCTCACGTGTGCAGCTTCATCAGCTGCTGGCCACGCCCCCCGCCTGGGGGTCACTCCTGCACTGAAGTTCGGTTCCTTCTGGTCCTGGGGGCTGCGGGTGCAGTGCTTGGTCCAGGCGTTGGGTCCCTTGTTACAGGCAGTCGCGGTCAGGGGGAGCCTCTGGATTCTCTCTGCAGGCGACGCTGTGGGGGTACGGGGGGGGTGGTCTCGAGCTACTCATGGGGTCGTAGTCACCGGAGAGTCCTCCCTGTGGTGTTTGTTCGCTGGTTCCTGTTGGATGCGTCGCTGGTTGCAGGTTTTCGACTCTGGAGACAGGCCGGTAGGGCTGGGGCCAAAGCAGTTGTCATCGTCCATCGCCTCTGCAGTCTGGTAGGTCAGCAATCCTTCTTTGTGGTTCAGGTTGCAGGAATCTGATTTCCTGGGTTCTGGGGTGCCCCTAAATACTACATTTAGGGGGGTGTATAGGTCTGGGAGGGCAGTAGCCAATGGCTACTGTCCTGGATGGTGGCTACACCCTCTTTGTGCCTCCTCCCTGAGGGGAGGGGGGCACATCCCTAATCCTATTGGGGGAATCCTCCAAACTTAAGATGGAGGATTTCTAAAGGTATTGGTCACCTCAGCTCAGGATATCTTAGGGGCTGTCCTGACTGGTGGGTGACTCCTCCTTGTTTTTCTCATTATCTCTTCTAGCCTTGCCACCAAAAGTGGGGGCAGTGGCCGGAGGGACGGGCATCTCCACTAGCTGGGATGCTCTGTGGCGCTGTAACAAAAGGGGTGAGGCTCACCGCCAGGTGTTACGGTCCCTGCAGGGGGAGGTAAGAAGCACCTCCACCCTGTACAGGCTTTGTTCGTGGCCACAGAGTGACAAAGGCACTCTCCCCATGTGTCCAGCAACTCATCTGGTTTGTGGCAGGCTGGCAGGAACTGGTCAGCCTAACACTAGTAGTTGGATTGGTATTCAGGGGGCATCTCTAGGATGCCCTCTGGGTGCATGTTACAATAAATTGCACACTGGCATCAGTGTGCATTTATTGTGCTGAGAAGTTTGATACCAAACTTCTCAGATTTCAGTGTAGCCATTATGGAACTGTGGAGTTCGTGTTTGACAAACTCCCACACCATATACTCTTATGGCTACCCTGCACTTACGGGCCCATATTTATACTTTTTGACGCAAAACTGCGCTAACGCAGTTTTGCGCCAAACAAATTAGCGCCGGCTAACGCCATTCTGAAGCGCCATGCGGGCGCCGTATTTATTGAATGGCGTTAGCCGACCGGCGCTGCCAGGTGTGCGTTAAAAAAAAAGACGTACACCAGGCAGCGCCGGCGTAGGGAAAAATGGCATTTGGGCGTCCCAAAATGGGGCAAGTCAGGCTGAGGCAAAAAAAATCGTCTTAACCCGATTTGCGCCATTTTTTTTGGGCGCCCAGACGCCATTAACATGACTCCTGTCTTAGCAAAGACAGGAGTCATGCCCCCTTGCCCAATGGCCATGCCCAGGTGACTTCTGTCCCCTGGGCATGGTCATTGGGCATAGTGGCATGTAGGGGGGCACAAATCAGGTCAGGCCCCCCTATGCCACAAAAAAAAATAATAATAATACTTACCACAACTTACCTTTTCTTCCCTGGGATGGGTCCCTCCATCCTTGGGTGTCCTCCTGGGGTGGGCAAGGGTGGCAGGGGGTGTCCCTGGGGGCAGGGGAGGGCACCTCTGGGCTCATTCTGAGCCCACAGGTCCCTTAACGCCTGCCCTGACCCAGGCGTTAAAAAGAGGCGCAAATGCGGGGTTTTTTGCCCCGCCCACTCCCGGGCGTGATTTTTGCCCGGGAGTATAAATATCACGCACATGCCTGGGAGTCATTTTTTAAGACGGGAACGCCTACCTTGCATCTCATTAACGCAAGGAAGGTGTTCACGCAAAAAAATGACGCTAACTCCATGAACTTTGGCGCTAGACGCGTCTAACGCCAAAGTATAAATATGGAGTTAGTTTTGCGTCGAATTTGCGTAAAAAAAAACGACGCAAATTCGGCGCAAACAGAGTATAAATATGCCCCACAATGTCTAAGGTTGTGCTTAGACACTGTAGGGGCATCGTGATCATGCACATATGCCCTCACCTGTGGTATAGTGTATCCTGCCTTTGGGCTGTAAGGCCTGCTAGAGGGGTGACTTACCTATGCCACAGGCCGGGTGAGGTTGGCATGGCACTCTGGGGGGAGTGCCAAGTCGACTTAGTCATTTTCTCCCCACCAGCACACACAAGCTGTGAGGCAGTGTGTATGTGCTGAGTGAGGGGTCCCCAGGGTGGCATAAGACATGCTGCAGCCCTTAGAGACCTTCCCTGGCATCAGGGCCCTTGGTACCAGGGGTACCAGTTACAAGGGACTTATCTGAGTGCCAGGGCTGTGCCAATTGTGGAAGCAAAGGTACAGTTTAGGGAAAGAACAGTGGTGCTGGGGCATGGTTAGCAGGGTCCCAGCACACTTTCAATCAAAACTTAGCATCAGCAAGGGCAAACAGTTAGGGGGTAACCATGCCAAGGAGGCATTTCCTTACAGATGATCATTATGCCATTATGAATATCAGTTAAAAAGCTATTAAACTAGTCATTTGGACTGGACAAAAGATTTCCACATTATAGGAAGAAAATTATGTGGGAAAGTGGAATCACAATCAATTAATGCCTTCAGCCAAAGTTCTACATGTACATGGGGAAGCAACCTGAAACGTCAGAATATTTTTCAGCCGATCTAGGATTATAATGACGGCTCATTCAAGAAAACTGTTAGTTGTAAAAAGGCAAACGGTATTCTTAGGAGATACATTTTTTTTTTTTTTTTAATGATTGTAAGATCTGGAGGGAAATAAAAATGTACCACTAATGTAAAGAGGTTGTTAAATTGAGGTTCTTCATAACGTTTTTCTAAAAATGAACTCACGATTAGCCCTTGGTTTCAAAATGATTCTGGTTTGTATTCTAGCATGGTTCCCGTGGGTACCAATGCCTCGTTCTTCTTGCTACATACTGGTCTATTCCTCATTTACTTGAGGCAACATCCAGGCTAGTCCTTGCTAGACAATATGAGTCTTGAGTTCTACAATTGCTATTCAAAGTCAAAAGTGCCCTAGCGATCTTGGTTCTGCAGTCAGAGCATACTTCTCCATCAAGGGCTCTGCGACTCTAGGCGCAGTCTTACATGCTGAAGACAGAACAGAAGGCAGAGGAGCATTCAGCAGTCCTTGGTCGAAGTCGACTTCAGCTGGTACCGGCGATGAGCTGTAGTCTCTTCGTGACTGGCACGTGGCCGGGTCCTTCATAGTGCTCCTCCATTGTTGCAGTAAACACTGAGGCCCGTATTTATACTTTTTGACGCTAAACTGCGCTAACGCAGTTTAGCGTCAAAAATTTTGCGCCGGCTAACGCCATTCTGAAGCACCATGCGGGCGCCGTATTTATTGAATGGCGTTAGCCGGCGCAAGCAGACCGGCGCTGCCTGGTGTGCGTGGAAAAAAACCACGTACACCAGGCAGCGCTGGCGTAGGGAAAAATGGCGTTAGGGCGTCTTAAAAATGGCGCAAGTCAGGTTGACGCTAAAAAATCGTCTTAACCCGATTTGCGCCATTTTAAACGACGCCCAGACGCCATTTACATGACTCCTGTCTTAGTAAAGACAGGAGTCATGCCCCCTTGCCCAATGGCCATGCCCAGGGGACTTATGTCCCCTGGGAATGGTCATTGGGCATTGTGGCATGTAGGGGGGCACAAATCAGGCCCCCCTATGCCAAAAAAAATATATAAAAAAAAATGTTTTTATACTTACCTGAATGTCCCTGGGGTGGGTCCCTCCATCCTTGGGTGTCCTCCTGGGGTGGGCAAGGGTGGCAGGGGGGTCCCTGGGGGCATGGGAGGGCAGCTGTGGGCTCATTTTGAGCCCACAGGTCCCTTAACGCCTGCCCTGACCCAGGCGTTAAAAAGAGGCGCAAATGCGGGGTTTTTTGCCCCGACCACTCCCGGGCGTGATTTTTGCCCGGGAGTATAAATACGACGCATTTGCGTCGCCGTCATTTTTTTAGACGGGAACGCCTTCCTTGCATCTCATTAACGCAAGGAAGGCGTTCACGCAAAAAAATGACGCTATTTGCCCATACTTTGGCGCTAGACGCGTCAAACGCCAAAGTATAAATATGGCGTTAGTTTTGCGCCGAATTTGCGTCGAAAAAAACGACGCTAATTCGGCGCAAACGGAGTATAAATATGCCCCATATTGTCTTTGATGGCGGACCTAGGGTGCTACACAAGTTCCAATGAACAGTAGCAGATCCAAACTCCCAGTGGCACAGGGTTCTTGGACAACGACCCTCGACTTCCTAGGCTTCTCCCATTTGGCACATAGGTGTCGCACTCTGAGCATTTAAGGTAGTGTCCCTCTTTGCGTCACAGAGCAGGATAGGGAGCCGGCACGCTCTTCACTACAGAGTTGCACAGGGGTGACAGCTCTCAATATTCACTGCAGCCCCCTCCTGGCACACAGGGGCCGGAGCCACGCCCATAAGGTGGTGTCCGTCTTTAGGTCCCAAAGCTGTACAGGGCGCTAGCCCTCCACACCAGAGCTGCACCAGGGCGACGGGCCTTAAGATTCCCTGCTGCACCGAAACACAGCTAATCTGGCATCCCTTTTTAGGTCACAACGCGGCACGAGGTGATGGTCCTCTACCCACAGTACTGCTCAAGGGCTATGCCTTTACCACAGTCCCCAGCTGGCATTAGGGGGTCATTAACAATGTACATGGGCGGATTCCCCGATCAGTGCAGCGGCCCCAACATGAACCCAATTCTTACAATCTGCTTCAGGCATCCACTCAACAGGATCCTCACTGGATCTTGCTCCTTTTAGGCAATCTCTTGCTCCTCACAGGGTGCACTGATCTTAGGTCAGATCAGAAGCTTGTGCTCAAGGTTGAATGATCTTCATTACCCTTGATGATGTCCCCTCACCCAGCAGGGCCACTGGCAGACCCTTAGTTCCCAGTCCTGGTCCAAACAGGCTGAACTTGTGCTGAGCTTCTCCACACTGATGTACAGTTCCTTCATGAAATGTGTCCAGGCCTCTTTGACCAGTGACCTCCCTTAGAATCAAAGAGTTCTTTAGAAGTGCACACAGAGCCTGGATCTTCCTTCCTCCAGTGTGTCCCCCACCCAGCTCTCAGACTTCCATGTATTGTGCCGTTCACAAGCACACACACATCCTTGCGCACACATGCAATCATGCACGCTGACTGGCACAGCATACAACCCAATACAGGCCAAGGGCGAGTTAAGTACAATGCAGCAGAACTTTACACAAGTGGGCTAGAAGGCTCTACTCCAGTGACACAGGTAAAAAGTCCTGATCACTCTACTGATCGCTAATATTGAAAACACAGTATGATACCAGCACCGTGCTCATGCTGTTTGACTCCAGATGGAGGCAGCAGCAGCCTTCCATTACCTGTGGCTATGGGCATCCCTCCTAGTCTAAGCAACTACACAATCCGTGACACAGAACTAGGTTATGGACACACATATGTTCCGTGTTTGCTCAGGACCAAAACATGTTCAATGTTCTAGATATCACTGCAGCTGTGAAATTCAAGACAGGGATACACATCCATTACCACGCAAAGGACTTTTCCCTTCGTACAGTATTACTATTGATGAATGCTGAGGTTGAGTGGACAGATGACAGACAAATGTCAAACACATTCATTAAAATGTAGATTATCATAGAACCTGCTTTAGCATTACTGGGGATGCCAGTATTGATAGTTCAGGAATTATATTCCCATAGAATATAGTTTTGTTCCCCTTCAAGCAAATCGATTAGCACAATATGATTAATTAGATACAAAAAGACAATAGGAAAAAAACTATTGGGTCTCTGTTCATACACTGCAAAATGTTATTTTTTATGGAAGAACATTTATTACAAAAATTACACACAAACAGCTTGTATAGTTCCTAAGTGGGAAGTAGGTCCGTGGCACTAGGACTATCTTGGCACATTTGCCTTAGAATATGTTGGAGTGTCAGTTTGATGCCAAACAAAGTCCTAATGAGATGTTAAATCGCTGAGTTATCACTGCTGGAAAAAGCATCCAGATGCTGATACGATGATGAATAAATATATACTAGCATGATGGCTGCGTGGCTGAGCAATATATGGAGCCTTACTGTAAGATTTCAGAAACATTACCATTGGAAAATTGTATTCCCATCAACTGAGACACATTTATGCTGATGTTTTGAGGAGACGATTAGGGAATTGGCCTATGAGGCCATCTTGCTTCCTTAAAAGGACATTTTGGTTTGAATATTGGTGACGAACAATGGATAAACGAAAATCAAAGTCTGTTAGTTTTTCTATTCTCTTTAGTTCAAGTGACCAGCACCTGAGAATGTATTTGGCACGTATGTAAACATCTGTTTGTCTGGATATACCCTGGTATACAGCTAGCATCAGATTGTAAGGGTCCATTTGTGGGGTGGGAGGAATTTCTTTCTTACTCTTCTCTCTGATTACTCCTGACCTAACTACCACTTTCGGTATGAGCTTTTAGGGCTTAATTCTATTTCTTTGTGTGCATATTGTTGCACAATATTTAGTTTTAATCGGTAAGTTTTCTGTCCAATGGAAAACAGAAACCTATAACAAGCATTTGCAATGCAATAGGTCTCGCATTTGCTTGAGTTAGAGCTATTAGCATTGTAAATTCCTATCTGGACTTTTCTTGCCACATAAATTGAAAATGAAAAGTAAAACAGTTGACATAAGCAAGCCAATTCAAAGTTCGCTTGCAGTCAAACGTATCAGCAAAAGTGCAATTACCCATGAAACAGGGTCGTTGGCCAAGGCTGTAACAAAACTGCCCCAAGAAGGGACAAATGTAAAGCATTTACCAATAATAACAAGCGATTTTTGAAAGGCAAGCCCATGAACGAGTGACAGTGATAGGCATGCAGTAGGCGTTGTTAAAAGCCCACAGATAAAGATTACAACACATCAGAGCCCTCGCGGGCTCAACCTAAAAAAGCACTATGGCATGGACATTAAGCTTGGCTGGTGTGCAACATGTCTAAGAAAACATTTACAAAGGCAATAGATATCGCATTGGCTAGACCTTTAGGCTTTGTAGTGCTTGGTTTAGGAGCTTTTTAGACTGGTGCTGGTGTATTGCCAGTCTCAAAAGTGATGTATTGGAAGAGAAGGGTGAAACCCTAATGCATTTATTTAATATTGGATCATGGAGGTTTTACAGAGAAGAACAAGGTTTTTCCCTTTAGGAATCTTACTTATAATTATATAAAATCTATTGCTATCAGTAACACGACTTCTACACCTATTCGAGGTAGAAGAATGAGTGTACTATAGCTGTCAACCCCGTTTTTTCACATAATGAAACTGTACTCCACTGTCACTCTATACGAAATTTCCCTTTTATTTACACATAAATATTATCATAGATGGAGGGGGCCTGGCTTCCGTCCTGCAAATGGCCACCACCCTGTGAGGCTCTACCGGACAGGAGCTTAAATTTGGCATTTATCCTGCCGGGCCGGCTGCCAGTGCTGGCTGGGGCTGACCCCCTGTGTGGGGAGACGACAGGCAGCGGCGGAGACCGGAGGCGCTGCTGGCTCCCTTGTGGGAGCGGCGGTAGGCGCACACGGTCCGTGGAGGCGGCGCTGGGCCTGGTGCTCACCTTGATGGGTTTGCGCGGGAGTGCCCTTGGATCGCTGCGCTCCCGCAGTCGGTGGTGCGGCACGGGCCCCCTCCCTTCACACCCTAACCTGGCTCTTGGCCCTGTGGCTACCTGGTAGTGCTGCGAGGGCCATAGATGGTGGATGTCCCGTGGGGCTTAGTCGGTGGGGATGTCGGCCCACAGGTATTGGTGTTGGTGTGCCGGCAGTCTGGGTGGGCGGGGCTACGCTGGTGCTCCGCTCCGCTCCGCCATGTGGCCTGGGCAGGCCGTGCCTAGCTTCCTTTTAAAGGGGGGGGACCGCGTTGGTGCCCCAAAGACACGCCTGAGGCCTGGTGCAGGTGGGGGTCGAGGCTGGAAGGTGCCCCCGACTCCTGAGGTGCGATCTGGTGGTCTTGCTTGGTGCTTTGGCTGTGGGCTTCCTGCTGCGGCCTATTGGGGTGAAGATCGAACCCCGCGACGTGTGGCCTCAGCAGCAGTGACTGCTGCAGGGGCCGGGAGACGACACGCGCATTGGAGTGACCTATAGCGGCAGGCGGGGGCCCATTTACCTCTACTTTTGGCGGGCGTGCTGACCATGCTTGGAGGCTGCAGGTGAGGGCACTTGGCCCATAGTCCAGTTGGGAGATAGGCGATGTCCCATCCTCTATCTGACTTGGGTGGTTGCCTGTGTTGGCGTGTTCCACGGCGTATACTTGTGTGGTGCGGTGAGAGCTGTCTGCCATGGGGAAGGCGGATCAGAAGCAGCCCAAACTTACGTTTGAGGGCAAAAAGAAAAGTGGCCAAGCTGGCAAGTCGTCAGACAACCTACCCCACGAGGAGGACATGCAATCGCCCTCTGTGAAAGCTATGTTCATAGACCTTAAACATAGCCTGGCTAGCATAGATGGGAAATTGGACCATCTGACTGAACAAATGGATCGCCTAAAGGAGATTCATGCCACCTGTCATGAGCATGTGGAGACTCGCACATCGAATTTGGAAGATAGCCGTCACGAAGATGAAGAGAAGCTACTGCAGATGGAGCGCGTGTTAGAGCTCATTCGTATTAAGAACGAGGCTCTCGAGGCCCGGTCCCACCGCAATAATGTTCGCATTTTGGGTCTGCCGGAGTCGATAGCCATGGAACGAATGGAGGATTAGGTGGAGACTATGTTTACATCGCTTTTCCCTGGCGAGCGAACTCAGGTGCTGGTGGTGGAGCGGGCCAACCAGTCGCTTGGCCCCTGGCCCCCTCTGGGAGCGCCGGCGCGACCAATCATTGTGCACTTATTGAATTACCGGGACAGGGACGCAATACTTCGGCTGGCTCGGGAGCATCGCGTAGTGATATATAACAACAGCGAGCTCAGTATTTTTCCAGACTATACTCCGGGGGTGCAGGCTCCCCATAGGGCGTTTCTTCCGGTCAAGCGCACCTTGAATCAGATAGACGCCAAGTTCTCCCTCATTTATTCTGCCAAGGTGCATGTACTACACAAGGGCAAGCTGCATTTCTTTATGGATCCGAAAGAGGCAGCCAAATACGTCAAGACTATCCCAAAAAAAGTGCCTCCGGCTTGCACACAGGCAGATTGGGCGGGTGCTGAGCTCCCTGATGGTAATGATAATGATTAAACTCTGTTCCATTGCCGAGGTTTGCGATGGCCCCTCTGCCTGTGGGTTGGAACTGGACCAGGTTTGACTTAGGCTGGCTCTGAAGTGGTCGGTCCTGGGCTATGAAAGGTATCCTGGTGCTCCAGCCCATCCGCCCCAATTGGGGTGGTTACCGGATGGCCTCACTGATGCCACGCTGGATGAGTCCACATAAGACGTTTGCTGTTTCGCAATGGGTTCTGAGTTTGGGTGCGGGTGGCTTACTGGGCTGGCCCGATTGGGGGGGGCAGCGCGGGTGGGGACACGCACTATTTGTTGTTGGGGTTGTAGATGCTATTCTTCTTCCCTTTCTTTCTCTTTCCTCTTCCTTAGCAGCTGTTACTTTATGTAGAATGGCTGGGGACGGCATGCGATTGGGTGGCTGTCGGGATGGTAAATACAAGCGTGACGGATGTTAGGTGCCTCACTTGGAATGTCAGGGGACTGATTGATGGACGCAAGATGAGATTGCTGTCGGCCTATATACAGCACCATGTGATTGATATATGTATGATGCAGAAGACTCACTTGGTCGAGGGCACGAAAGCAAGAGTGAGGGCTGGCTGGATTGGCGAGAGTTACATGGCAATGTACACTGGCTATGCGCGAGGTGTAGCGTTTTGGTTAGGACGGGACTGCCAGGGCGCACAGGTAGGGTGTTAGTGGACCCGCGTGGTCGCTATGTCATGCTGATGGGCACTTTGTATGATAAGCCGCTCTGTTTGATATCCATCTATGGCCCCAATGTCGACAACCCTGAGTTCTTTGGGGAAGTTTGGCGCTTTATTGGTTCGCTGGGCCCTGGCTCCATCTTATGGGGTGGCGATTTCAATATGATCTTGGACCCGGAGGCGGATCGTGAGAGCCGGGCCAGACCTCAACATGTAGCGGCTGCGAGGGCACTGGCGCACATTATGGCTGAGGGTACCCTGATGGATCTGTGGAGGGCCAGACACGGTGGGAATAGGCAAGGCACATGTGTTAATTATGCGCATTGCAGCTGGTCTAGAATAGACAGATGGCTGGGCACCAGAGATGTGGAACTCTGGACGAAGTCCATTGAGCATATGGCTGGCACTTTATTGGATCATTCGCTAGTGTTGTTGGAGCTGAATGTGCCTGGGGGTACTGGGCCACGCGTTTTCGTGGTGGTTGCCTTGTGAAGCACTGAGCGATCGTGTCTTCCGGGAGGAAATTCGTACTGCTATCGTGGACTACTTTGAGATCAATCAGGGTTCAGTGTCCTCTGCGGGCACCCTCTGGTCTTTAAGATCGTGATCCGCTGCATTTGTTTTGCTAAGCAACATGAGGTGCTGAGGGCAATTCGACTGGAGCTGGAGGGCCTAGAGGCGCGACTTGCTGACTTGGAGAGGTGTCTGGCTTCTGTCTGGTCTCCAAGCCTTCTGGCTGAATTTCCGGAAGCACTGACCTGCTATGAGGGGGTGGCACTTCGTGAGGTGTGCTTCCTGGGCAAAGAGGCGAGGGCACGGTGCTATGGTGAAGGTGAGCGCGCTGGAAAGATATTGGCAGCCATGCTTCGTAAGCCATGGGCTAGGAATTATATCGTAGAACTGACTGACTCGGCGGGGACGCTTCGGATGGGGACGGCAGAGGTTCAGTGTGTCATGTCTGACTTTTATTCGGACCTGTATGCTGAGCAGCCGGGGATGAGTGTTTTGGATGCTGTTAATTACTTTGAGGAAGTTAGCTTGCTTTGGCTTGAGAACTGCCACAGACAGTAACTTGACGCTCCTTTTTCAGTGGAGGATGTGGTTCAGGCTACACGTGGTTTGCCAAGTGATAAGGCCCTGGGACTGGGTGGCTTGATGCCTGCCTTCTATAAGGAGTATGCAGATATCCTGGCGCCACACCTTCTTGAGGTCTACGCTGAAGCGCTTGAAGGCGGCATCCTTCTGGCTTCGTTGCGGGAGGCTCTTATAGTGACGATTTTAAAACCTGGAAAAAACCCTAGTAGTTGCGACTTATATCGGCCACTCTTGCTTATAAATATAGATAATAAGATCTTAGCACAACTCATCGCGGTGCGTCTGCAGCCCCTGCTTCCATCCTTGGTACTACCGGACCAATCTGGCTTTGTGCCAGGATGTTCAGCGTTGTATAATCTGCAATCCTTTTTTCGTGATTTCCCATATGAGTGGGCCTGAGGATCGCGTGGCGGCGGTCTTTCTGGATACCGCAAAGGCGTTCAACTCGCTGGATTGGTCGTATATGTGCGCCCTACTAGCTAGAGTGGGGCGTAGCTCTAGATTCATTCAAATGATCCGTCTGCTGTACTCCAAGCCAACTGCTTCATTAAGAATCAACGGGATGCTGTTGATTCTTTTCCGATTGCCAGGGGCACTTGTCAGGGTTGCCCCCTTTCACCACTACTTTTTGCGGTGGAGATGGAACCCCTTGCGGCGCGGCTGCAACAGCACCATAACCATAGGGGGTTGGTGTTCCGACAGCGCCCTATTCTAATTTCACTGTACGCGGACGACATCGCATTGTATGCCCACAATTCGCAGTTACACCTCGACGTTTTGTTGGATGAAGTAATTCAATTTGGCCGGCTCTCCGGGATTATGATTAACTGGTCCAAGTCGGTGGTGCTGCCTGTCTGATGCCACCGTGCAGTGACACTCGGGCTACTCCTATTGTTGGGCGGACGGGCCAGTGCGCTATCTGGGTATTTGGCTGAGTCGGAAGGTGGATGAGCTGTGGTCGGCTAACTATGGCACAGCAATTGCGTGGCTGGAGGATAAGGTAGAGGTCTGGTGCTCGTTGCCGCTTGTGCTGACCAGACACATTGCGATAGCAGAGATGGTGGTTCTGCCTAAATTTTTTCATCTTTTTGTTAACTTACCTCTGGTTCTTACGACTGGTTTCTTGAAGCGGCTTAGATCTTCGCTTGTGGCCCTTGCGTGGGCGGGTAGACAGCCCAGAATTTCATGGGAGACTCTGACTCTACCGGGTCTTGCATCCCCGGATCTGGAACTTTATTTTTACTGTGCGTAGGCCCACTTTGTGTATTTTTGGCTGCATCCCATACGCTATTTGCCACACTTAGCTCCTGAACATGACTCGGTATGGCCAGACAAATTGGATGGGGTAGTTGGTGGACCTCCTAGGCCTCGTCGGCGAGATGTGGACACCGTAGCGTGTTCGGCGCGGGCTTGGATGTGCTTGCTGAGTTGGGCTGCGGTGCGTGAGGTGTTTGCGCCTTCGATGCCAGTGCGAGATGCTGTGGGCCTCCCTGTTGGAGGATGGCCAGATATCTGAACGCCTCCGGGAGTTGAATATGATAATTTTGGGGTCTTGGTTCTCGGCAAGGATGCACTGGGAGCGCTCAGCGATACTGCGATTTATCAATTACTTTTTTCAGGATCCAGGCCTTGCCGCGGGCACGGTATTCCTGCTTTCCCGCGGAGCCCGCTCTGTGTTGAGCGCTGGACTTGATGTACAAGGTGCCGTCCGCCCGCCGACTCATTACGAGTCTGTATGTTTGACTGCAGACTACGGAGCCCTCTGCTGAGTCCAGGGCCAGGGTGCACTGGGCATGCAGGAGCTTTCCCCTAATTACAGGCTGATCCTTATACATTTTAACTTTTTACATCGGCTGTATTACACACCTAGTCGACTGAAGAAAATGGGCCTTCGGGCGGATGCTAGATGTGCACGTTGTCAGGACTTTGAGGCTGACTTTCTTCATCTGGCGTGTGGCTCTGGGGCGCTGCGAGGTTACTGGTCTGAGGTACTGCATGCACTAGAAGAGATGACTGGGCATGTGTTGACACGTACTCCTGAGGTGGCACTTCTGGGATACTTGGAGGAGATTCCCTCTACATCCAGACGGTTGGTGGGATTGATGCTGCTGCTGGCTAAGCGCAGGGTTGCGATGTGTTGGGGACGGAAGCGGATACCCAATGTGATGACTGGCTGAAACATGCTGCATACTGTCAGGAGCAGCTGGCGATATATTGGGAATTGATGAAGTAAGGATCCCGCCCACGGGATATATGGACCCCTTGACAGCATTTCTTGCGTCCCGCTCACAAGGTGAACACTAGCTTTTCATGCCTCCCCCTGAGTATCCAGCTGTGGCCGTTTTACTTTCTGAGGCACTAATATGTGGGCCCCTCTTCTGTGGGCATTATGATGGCAGCGCTGCTTCCTTTTCCTCTCTTCCTTTCTGTCCTCTTCTTTTTCCCCTTCCCTACCGGACTCTGTTTCTAACGTTCACTTGCAGTACGGGACGGAGGTGCTCATGTAGGAAAACAGTCTATCCTGTCGATCATTTTGATGTCTGGCCTTGGTTGCTATATATATGAGCCATCCTAGCAGACTATGGCCCTCATTACAACTCTAGCAACACAAAAGGATAATGGACGGAGTGTTGAAACTTTTCAAACACTCACCCCCAGTCACAGATCTGGGTTTAATCCATTGTTCTTTTGCTCACCATGCCACCCCAGTTAGAACCCAGCCAAATGCAAATCAGTCTTGACCCTGTTCCCCATGGCAACAGTCCAGCCCGAACTGCCAGGCCAGGTCCTCCCTGGACCAGAAACAAGCATCCTAGGACTGGTTTCAGGGTATCACCCTTCATCAGCTAGGCTAGCTTGAATCCAGTGGCACAGTGAGCAAGGGACCCACGTCTGGGCATACCCTTCCCACTTAGGGCAACTTTAGCAACACAAAAGGATAATAGACGGAAATGTAGGAGGCTGGACTGGCTTGTAGTGAGTACCAAGGGGTACTTACACCTTACACCTTGCACCAGGCCCAGGTATCCCTTATTAGTGTAGAGGGGTGTCTAGCAGCTTAGGCTAATAGAAAAGGTAGCTTAGCAGAGCAGCTTAGGCTGAACTAGGAGACGAGTGAAGCTCCTACAGTACCACTAGTGTCATATGCACAATATCATAAGAAAACACAATACACAGATATACTAAAAATAAAGGTACTTTATTTTTATGACAATATGCCAAAGTATCTCAGTGAGTACCCTCAGTATGAGGATAGCAAATATACACAAGATATATGTACACAATACCAAAATATGCAGTAATAGCAATAGAAAACAGTGCAAACAATGTATAGTCACAATAGAATGCAATGGGGGCACATAGGGATAGGGGCAACACAAACCATATACTCTAGAAGTGGAATGCGAACCACGAATGGACCCCAAACCTATGTGACCTTGTAGAGGGTCGCTGGGACTGTAAGAAAACAGTGAGGGTTAGGAAAATAGCCCACCCCAGACCCTGAAAAGTGGGTGCAAAGTGCCCCTAAGTTCCCCAAAGAGCACAGAAGTCGTGATAGGGGAATTCTGCCAGAAACAACAACACCAGCAATGCAACAACGATGGAATTCCTGACGAGAGTACCTGTGGAACAAGGGAATCAAGTCCAAGAGTCACGATCAAGTCGGGAGTGGGCAGATGTCCAGGAAATGCCAGCTGTGGGTGCAAAGAAGCTGCCACTGGGTGGTAGAAGCTCTGGATTCTGCAAGAACGACAAGGGCTAGAAACTTCCCCTTTGGAGGATGGATGTCCCACGTCGTGAAGAGTCGTGCAGAAGTGTTTTCGTGCAGAAAGACCGCAAACAAGCCTTGCTAGCTGCAAGGGTCGCGGTTAGGGTTTTTGGATGCTGCTGTGGCCCAGGAGGGACCAGGATGTCACCAATTGCGTGAGGAGACAGAGGGGACGTCCAGCAAGACAAGGAGCCCATTCAGAAGCAAGCAGCACCCACAGAAGTGCCGGAACAGGCACTACAAAGTGGAGTGAACCGGAGCTCACCCGAAGTTGCACAAGAGGGTCCCACGAAGCCGGAGGACGACTCAGGAGGTCGTGCAATGCAGGTTAGAGTGCCGGGGACCCAGGCTTGGCTGTGCACAAAGGAAATCCTCGAAGAGTGCACAGGAGCCGGAGTAGCTACAAAACACACAGTTCCCAGCAATGCAGTCTAGCGTGGGGAGGCAAGGACTTACCTCCACCAAACTTGGACTGAAGAGTCACTGGACTGTGGGAGTCACTTGGACAGAGTTGCCAAGTTCAAGGGACCTCGCTCGTCGTGCTGAGAGGAGACCCAGAGGACCGGTGATGCAGTTCTTTGGTGCCTGCGGTTGCAGGGGGAAGATTCTGTCGACCCACGGGAGATTTCTTCGGAGCTTCTAGTGCAGAGAGGAGGCAGACTACCCCCACAGCATGCACCACCAGGAAAACAGTCGAGAAGGCGGCAGGATCAGCGTTACAAGGTCGCAGTAGTCGTCTTTGCTACTTTGTTGCAGTTTTGCAGGCTTCCAGCGCGGTCAGCAGTCGATTCCTTGGCAGAAGGTGAAGAGAGAGATGCAGAGGAACTCTGATGAGCTCTTGCATTCGTTATCTAAGGAATTCCCCAAAGCAGAGACCCTAAATAGCCAGAAAAGGAGGTGTGGCTACCTAGGAGAGAGGAGAGGCTAGCAACACCTGAAGGAGCCTATCAGAAGGAGTCTCTGACGTCACCTTCTGGCACTGGCCACTCAGAACAGTCCAGTGTGCCAGCAGCTCCTCTTTTTCCAAGATGACAGAGGTCTGGAGCACACTGGAGGAGCTCTGGGCACCTCCCAGGGGAGGTGCAGGTCAGGGGAGTGGTCACTCCCCTTTCCTTTGTCCAGTTTCGCGCCAGAGCAGGGCTGAGGGATCCCTGAACCGGTGCAGACTGGCTTATGCAGAGATGGGCACCATCTGTGCCCATCAAAGCATTTCCAGAGGCTGGGGTAGGCTACTCCTCCCCAGCCCTGACACCTTTTTCCAAAGGGAGAGGGTGTAACACCCTCTCTCTGAGGAAGTCCTTTGTTCTGCCTTCCTGGGCCAAGCCTGGCTGGACCCCAGGAGGGCAGAAACCTGTCTGAGGGGTTGGCAGCAGCAGCAGCTGCAGTGAAACCCCGGGAAAGGTAGTTTGGCAGTACCCGGGTCTGAGCTAGAGACTCGGGGGATCATGGAATTGTCTCCCCAATGCCAGAATGGCATTGGGGTGACAATTCCATGATCCTAGACATGTTACATGGCCATGTTCAGAGTTACCATTGTGACGCTATACATATGTCGTGACATATGTATAGTGCACGCGTGTAATGGTGTCCCCGCACTCACAAAGTCCGGGGAATTTGCCCTGAACAATGTGGGAGCACCTTGGCTAGTGCCAGGGTGCCCACACACTAAGTAACTTAGCACCCAACCTTTACCAGGTAAAGGTTAGACATATAGGTGACTTATAAGTTACTTAAGTGCAGTGGTAAATGGCTGTGAAATAACGTGGACGTTATTTCACTCAGGCTGCAAGGGCAGGCCTGTGTAAGAATTGTCAGATCTCCCTATGGGTGGCACAAGAAATGCTGCAGCCCATAGGGATCTCCTGGAACCCCAATACCCTGGGTACATTAGTACCATATACTAGGGAATTATAAGGGTGTTCCAGTATGCCAATGTAAATTGGTGAAATTGGTCACTACCCTGTTAGTGACAATTTGGAAAGAAATGAGAGAGCATAACCACTGAGGTTCTGGTTAGCAGAGCCTCAGTGAGACAGTTAGGCATCACACAGGGAACCCATACATATAGGTCACAAACTTATGAGCACTGGGGTCCTGACTAGCAGGGTCCCAGTGACACATAACATACATACTGAAAACATAGGGTTTTCACTATAAGCACTGGGCCCTGGCTAGCAGGATCCCAGTGAGACAGTGAAAACACCTTGACATACACTCACAAACAGGCCAAAAGTGGGGGTAACAAGGCTAGAAAGAGGCACTTTCTCACAACGGAGTGTTGAAACTTTTCAAACACTCACCCCCAGTCACAGATCGGAACAAAAGAACGATGGATTAAACCCAGATCTGTGACTGGGGGTGAGTGCTTGGATTGTTCAGCACTCTGTCCATCATCCTTTTGTGTTGCTAAAGTTGCCCTAAGTGGGAAGGGTATGCCCAGACGTGGGTCCCTTGTTCACTGTGCCACTGGATTCAAGCTAGCCTGGCTGATGAAGGGTGAAACCCTGAAACCGGTCCCAGGATGCTTGTTTCCGGTCCATTGAGGACCTGGCTTGGCATTTCGGGCCTGACTGTTCCCATGAGGAACAGGGTCAAGACTGATTTGCATATGGCTGGGTCCAAACTGAGGTGGCATGGTGAGCAAAAGAACAATGGATTAAACCCAGATCTGTGACTGGGGGTGAGTGTTTGGATTGTTCAGCACTCTGTCCATCATCCTTTTGTGTTGCTAAGGTTGCCCTAAGTGGGAAGGGTATGCCCAGACGTGGGTCTCTTGCTCACTGTGCCACTGGATTCAAGCTAGCCTGGCTGATGAAGGGTGAAACCCTGAAACTGGTCCCAGGATGCTTGTTTCCGGTCCATTGAGGACCTGGCTTAGCATTTTGGGCCTGACTGTTCCCATGAGGAACAGGGTCAAGACTGATTTGCATATGGCTGGGTCCAAACTGGGGTGGCATGGTGAGCAAAAGAACGATGGATTAAACACAGATCTGTGACTGGGGGTGAGTGTTTGCATTGTTCAGCACTCTGTCCATCATGCTTTTGTGTTGCTCATTACAACCCTGGCGGTCGGTGTTAAAGCGGCGGTAATACAATCAACAGGCCTGCGGTAAAAAAAAGGGAATCACGACCATTGCGGAACCCGCCAACACAGCCAGCCACTTTAACACTCCGACCGCCACAGCGGTAGAAACAAACACCACGGCGGTAACCACCAACAGACAGGCGGAACAATGTATCGCCCACTGTATTAGAAGGCACCAATCCAACAGCTTTTCCAGGGCGGTACCAACGTCATCAAAAGCACAGCGGAAACAGTACTTGGAACGGAAACTACTCACCTCTCAACACCCAACGAGGAACCAGGACGCCATGGAGCCCGAGTTACAGGTGCTACCAATGTTGGTTTACCTCCTCTTCTACCAGGAACATCAAAGACGGCGGCGACGACGACCACAGTGAGTACTGCACCTAGCGCACAGGGGACGGGGGACGGGGGAGGAAAAAGAGAGTGACACACACCTGCAACACCCCCACCCCCATTCTCACTCACAACACCATACACACAAATACATGCAGCAACATTACATATACATCCCGTAACGAGTGTAATCATCGAAAATTCAGATATGGAAACAGGTCTGTAACAGATCATTATATACAAATATGTACAGCAAGTACACAAGTCCGGATAGTGTTCCATTCATTGTCTGTGGACCAGTGTCCCAAAATGCATGGGTGGAGCCCACACACGATACCTGCCTCAAAACGGAGAGAACACTGCTGGGGCATCAGGTCGGAAAAAAAACAGGCACCTCAGGGGAAAGGGGACGCGGGGCACCTCAGCCAGATGATGGGACAGCGCCACTACTCCTCGAGGGTGCTCCATGCCCACTGTTTGGTCCTGGGGAGTGCAAAGCCACAGTCTCACAAGTCTCTCAAGTGGGTGGGATACCCACTGTTTGGTCCTGGGGAGTGCAAAGCCACAGTCTCACAAGTCTCTCAAGTGGGTGGGTTGCCCACTGATTGGTCCTGGGGAGTGCAAAGCCACAGTCTCTCCAGTGGATGCTGTTCTCCACTGGTTCTGGAGGGGGTTTGGTGCCCAGAGTGCTTCATCCCGCTAAGGACTGGGGTAGTGGATGCTGTTCTCCACTTTTTCTGGAGGGGGCTTGGTGCCCAGAGTGCTTCATCTTGCTAAGGACTGTTAGTGGATGTATCTCTCCACTGGTTCTGGAGGGGGCTTGGTGCCCAGAGGGCTTCATCCTGCTAAGGACTGGGGTAGTGGATGCTGTTCTTCACTGGTTCTGGAGGGGGCTTGGTGCCCACAGTGTTTCATCCTGCTAAGGGCTGTGGTAGTAGATGCTGTTCTCCACTGGTTCTGGAGGGGGCTTGGTGCCCAGAGTGCTTCATCCTGTTACAGACTGGGGTAGTGGATGCTGTTCTCCACTGGCTCTGGAGGAGGCTTGGTGCCCAGAGTGCTTCATCCTGCTAAGGACTAGGGTAGTGGATGCTGTTCTCCACTGGTTCTGGAGGGGGGCTTGGTGCCCAGAGTGCTTCACATGGTGTGTGGCAGTTCCCATTCCCGCACCTGGGTGTCAGAGCCATGAGATTGCCTCCATGGAGTATCATGCTACATGTTCCCAGGAAGAGACACACTCCACCCTGCGGCGAAATAGCCTGCCAACTGCTGGTACTGCCAGTGCTGGTTGTGGTGCCTCATGTACGCTGTGCAGGGTCCAGGATGTCTCCTGCAGCCTTGGATGACTGCCCACTGGGGATGATGTCCATATTGGTTGTGGTGGCACAGTCCAAGTACGTTGCGGGACAGGTGGCGGTGGTTGCAGCGGTGTCAGCGGCGGAGATGCTGGCGGTGGTGCATGTGTCAGCACCTGTGGAGGGAGACACCAGGATGTCTCCTGCAGCCTCGGACGTCTGCCCACTGGGGATGATGCTGGGGACTGTAGCAGAGGCAGCAGACATGCAGGTGGCCGTGCAGGTGGTGGTGGTTGCGGCGGTGGCCACAGCCGTACAGGTTGCTGTTCTGTCCTGCAGAAGGGGTGTCACCAGTCCCTCACCCTGAGGCTCCGTGCCCTGAACTGACTTCCCTTTAGCCTTTTGTCCCTTCTCCACCTTGGAAGTCGCTGCTGGGACCTTGGCACTGTCCTCCTTTGTCTTGGGGGAGGCCTTGCTGCTTGGTTGGTGTGGCTTTTCCCTACGGTATGTTGTCCCCTTCTTCACCTTGGCAGGTGGCGGAATAGGGTGATCCTTGGCCTCACTAGGTGGCACACTGGCAGCCCTGATGGGTGCGGCCCGCGATGTTACAGGACTTGCAGGGACCACAGTGCTCGAGGATGTCGTGGCTGAGGTGCTGGGCTGGGATCTGGACATCCTGGCCCTAGGGGAAGGACGGGGGGGAGGTGTAGGGAAGAGGTCAAAGTTAGCGAGGAAAAGTTTTTTAGACACACTGGGACAGGAAGATAGAGGGGGCTTGGGAGTGGAGGAAGAGGTAGTGGTTGTAGGAGGTGCACGTCTGCTGACTTTGGGTGAGGGAGCATGGGCTGGAGGCTGTTGTGAGGTGGATGGCTGTTGAGTGGGTGTGTGCTGGCGTTTTTGTACTTTGGGAGGAGGGCTCAGACACACTGGGAGAGGACACAGGGGACGTGTGAATGGTAGTGGGGGTGGTGATTGCATGTGAGCAGTGTGTGGTGATGGGCGTGCTGGTGATGGAGATAGTGGCTGAGGATGTAGTGCATGCAGGTGTGAGTGGAGACGAGACTGGGAGGGAGGAGGAGGACGTGGAGGAGGGGGACACAGTGAAGGCAGTGGATGTTGGTGTGTCTGCATGAGGATGGGGCTTGTGTGAGTGCCTGTGGGATGTGTGGTGCTTATGTTTGCCATGTCCACTCTTGTGTGTTGATGAGTGTGCATGCTGGTCTTGTGTGCTTGGGATAGGCTGAAGTACAGGGGATTGGGTCTGGGTAGTGGAAGTTGGAGGGGGGAGGCTGGACACAGGGACAATGGCTGCCATCAGTGCTGAAGCCAGAGCCTGAAATGCTCACTGTTGGGCTGCCACGCCAGAATGAATGCCGTCCAGGTATGCATTTGTTCGCTGCAAATGCCTCTCAACACCCTGGATGGCATTCAAAATGGTTGATTGCCCAACAGTGAGGGATCTCAGGAGGGAAACAGCATCTTCCCTGAGGGCAGCAGGGGTGGCTGGGGCAGGGCCTGAGGTGCCTGGGGCGAAGGAGATGCCCACCCTCCTGGGTGAGCAGGCACGGGAAACTCGATGAGGGGCTGCTGGGAGGTGGTGGCTGTACCTGTTGTTGCGGTGGGCACAGAGGTGCCCGCCACCACAAGGGAGCTCTCATCAGAGGAGAAGTTGCTGTCGCTGGTGTCTCCTCCTGTCCCCGTTGTGGAGCTCCCCTCGCCCTCTGTCCCACTGGTGCCTTCAGACTCCGTACATTCACCCTCCAGGGCCATGTGGGTTGCAGCTCCCTCCTGCTCCGGTGCCACTTCTCCTCCGCCAGAGGATGCTAATGCACAGAAGGACAGGGTGACAAAACAAAAAAGGGGAGGAAAGACAGAGGAGAGACATGGTGAATGCCTGCAACAACACCACCGTTGGTGGACACAACACACAGTGCCCTATATGCACTAGGCCATGCACTAACAGTTCATGGGAAATTCATATGCCCATGGTGGACTGTGCCTATACCCATTTGATGCACACCTGGAACCCACAGAAGCCTGACTAGGTGTAGAGGGCCACTACAACTTTTGGGGTTGGACTGGCACTGAGCCTGCCTATCAATGGATCTACCCTGGCCCGCTTGCCCTGCCCTAGGGGAACCCACAGCCCTCTTCCCACACCCAGTAACCTCCTAAACCTCCTAAAGCACGCAGAGTCAGCTGCATGAGACTGTACTCATCCCCTTGTGGCTGCTGTGATGCCCTCAAGCACCCATCCAACTCAGGATATGACTTCAGACTCTGTTGTCTCGCCCACCAGGGCCATGTGGGATGCAGCTCCTTCCTCCTCCGGTGGCACTGCTCCTCTGCCTGATGATGCTAATGCACACAAGAACAGGGAGACCACAAAAAGGGGGGGGGGGGGGGGGTAAGAAAGAAGAAAGACATGTTCAGTGCATGCAATACTGCTACCGTTGGCGGACACTACAGACACAGCAGCCCTCTGCACTACGCCATGCACTTAGAGTTCCCTACTTAATCACAGGGACATGGGGTACATGGCCTATGCCCGATTGCTGCACACATGGAAGTCACAGGAGCCTGACTAGGTGTAGATGGCTCTTACCACTGGTGGGGTTGGGGTGCCACTTAGCCTGCCTCACAAAGGGTCCTTGCCTACAAAGCTCACCCTAGCCTAGGGGAACCCACTGCCCACCTCCCCACCCAGACACCTCCAATGCGCGCAGAGTCAGATGGATGTGACGGTACTCACCCCCTTGTGGCTGCTGTGATGCCCTCAAGCGCCCATCCAACTCCAGATATGCCACAGCCAGGATCCGGAACATCAGGGGGGTCGTGGTGCGACGGGCACCCCTTCCAAGTTGGGAAACCATCCCCAGCTGGGCCTACGCCATCTTCTTGGTCCAGCGGTGCAGGTCCTCCCCTCTTTTGCGGCAGTGGGTGCTCCGTCTATGGTAGACCCCCAGGGTCCGCACTTCCTTGGCGATGGCTCACCAAATACCCTTCATCTGGTGGGCACTGACCTAGAGGAAATGTAAAGTAGGAATGGATGTTACTCCCCCATCTGGTTATTCTTACTCATTGGCCACAACCTCCCACCCTGGCACACAAACACATACACTGACCATCCTCACAAGCTGGCCTCTGCCCACTTGTACCTTCCATCGACGCCACTCCATACATTCATGTCCCATCCATCATGCTCACAGTGTACTCACCTGTTTGTCTGGTGGACCGTAGAGTTGCGTGTACTGGGGAGGACCCCATCCACCAGTTTGTCCAACTCCTCCGCAGTGAAGGCAGGGGCCCTTTCCCCAGACACTGTAGCCATTGTCGCTTCCAGACTCAGGTCAAAGCAGCACTTGCAGTGTAGGTCCTCTCCTGTTAAAGGTCAGGTATCAAGTTAGTGAACAGATAGAAAATGGCAGTGACATCCGTGGTGGTGCGTACCGTCACCGCCATTGGCTCCTGGAACCCATAGGGCACAATGATAACCAATGCTGAATTGCGCTGCGGTCTTCGTCCGCTTACCGCGACGGTGTACAACGCCAGGCAGTTACCTCATTTCCCCTTGTCCCTCCTTACAGGTCAAGCATTTCAGGTGGCCACATGGCAGGCCAACTAACTGCGTCAGAGCAGTTTTGTGCAGGAATATGGACATACAGCGCTAAACACAGATTACATCACATTTGTTCTAAACACCCTGGTGAAACCTATGTGGTGTATGACCCTCTGCTCACCCTTCTCCTCCATAGGGCACGTCCGCTGGGGCAGATGATGAGATGGTGTCATCCTCCGGTATACAGACCCCTGGTGGACCTGTCAACAATGGAAGACAGACACATCATTATCACCTACAGACTTGATCGTGCCACAATCCATGAACTGTGTGCCCAGTAGGAGCCAGACCTGATGTCAGCTATCCGCCGTCACACAGGAATCCCCCCTCTAGTGCAGGTCCTGTCAGTACTCCATTTCCTGGCCAGTGGGTCCTTTCAAACAACAGTGGCCATGGCATCAGGGATGTCACAGCCAATGTTCTCTAACGTGTTCTCCAGAATGTTGTATGCGCAGCTACATCATTTTCCCCCAGGAGGAGGATTTGCCCACAGTGAAAGCTGACTTCTATGCCCTGGGACATATCCCCAACATAATTGGGGCAATTGATGGTACACATGTGGCATTTGTCCCCCCCTGCAGGAATGAACAGGTGTACAGAAACCGCAAAAGCTACCATTCTATGAATGTGCAGATGGTGTGTATCCAGGCTCAGTGCATGACGCTTACATTTTGAGGAATAGCAGCATCCCTTCGGTGATGGGGCAACTCCAGAGACACCGTGTGTGGCTAATAGGTGAGCCCAAGGTCCCAACACAGATTACATAGGTGTCTGGGTATGGCAGAGTCCATAATGGTTGGTGTATGTGTCACAGTTGTCCCTCAATATTTGCAGGTGACTCTGGTTACCCTAACTTGTCATGGCTACTGACCCCAGCGAGGAATCCCAGGACAAGGGCAGAGGAACGCTATAATGAGGCACATGGGTGAACTAGGAGGATAATTGAGCATACTTTCGGCTTCCTGAAGGCCAGGTTCCGGTGCCTCCATCTGACAAATGGCTCCCTATACTACTCACCGAAGAAGGTGTGCCAGATAATCGTGGCATGCTGTATGTTGCACAACCTGGCTTTGCAACGCCAGGTGCCTTTGCTGCAGGAGGATGGGCCTGATATTTGTCTTGTGGCAGCTGTGGAGCCTGTGGACAATGAAGAAGAGGAGGCAGAAGAAGAAGATATAGACAACCGAAACAACATCATCATGCAATACTTCCAGTGAGACACTGGTAAGAGACTGGCACTGCTTCTCTCATATCAGACTACTGTTGGACATTGCATGATTCTGCCTTTTTGCGGTGGATGCTGGTGTTGTGTTTGCTATTCTCTCTCTCTGTGCTTCTTCCAAAAATGTCATTGGAAGGGGTTGTTGGTAATGTGGGTGTGTGTTTTATATTGGATTGGGTGTGTGGGTGTGGTGTGTGTATGTGTATCAGGTATGTGTATTTTGAATTGTCCAATGTGGTTGTGTTTTGTAAGTGTGTGTATATTTTGAGCACAGCGGTGTGTACCGCCAATGGTTTACCGCGGTTGAATGACTGCCGCGTTGATTCGTGGGTCGTGATAGTGTGGTCATAGTTCTGTTGGCGTGACAGTGTTGGTTTTGCTATCGCCAGTTTATTACTGACCTTTGGTGTGGTGGACTTGTGTGGGTGTGTGTATTGTGGCAGATTACGAGCTGTGGGTCGTAATACCTGTAGCGGACTTCCGCAGCGGCCCCGGAATCTTGAGGGCAGTAAGCGGGATTTACCGCCAGGGTTGTAATGAGGGCCTATGTTAGCTGAACACTGTATGTGAACAGTACTTTGCTGTGTTTGCTGGTTCTTCTTTTCTAAATGCAAATATATAGATATGGAAAATGTCACTTACACAGTATACATCTGTTCGTGGCATGTTGCGCTGCAGATTCACATGCTGTGCATTATCCTGCTATCTAGTGTTGGGCTCGGAGTGTTACAAGTTGTTTTTCTTCTAAGAAGTCTTTTTGAGTCATGGGACCGAGTGGCTCCTCCCTTTCGGCTCCATTGCGCATGGGCGTCGACTCCATCCTAGATTGTTTTCCCCGCAAAGGGTGAGGTAGGAGTTGGTGAAGTAAGGATACTAGAGGTGCCCATGCAATGGAGTAGAAATGTATGTACATATTGTGTATTAAAGGAATATAAATTTAGATATTTACAATTTACATGCAACTAAAACGGCTACAGGCTCCCGGGGAGGTGGCAGGGCGCATGTGAATCTGCAGCGCAACATGCCACGAACAGATGTACACTGGGTAAGTGACATTTTCCGTTCAATGGCATGTGTAGCTGCAGATACACATGCTGTGCATAGACTACAAAGCAGTAATCTCCCCAAAAGCGGTGGTCAGCCTGTAGGAGTTGAAGTTGTCTGGAATAATGTTCTCAGTACAGTCTGTCCTACTGTGGCTTGTTGTGTTGCTGACCCATCTACACAGTAATGCTTAGTGAATGTATGGGGCGTAGACCAGGTGGCTGCCTTACAAATCTCTGTCATTGGTATATTACCAAGAAACGCCATTGTGGCGCCGTTTTTCCTAGTGGAATGTGTCCTTGGAGTAATGGGTAATTCTCTTTTAGCTTTAAGGTAACAGGTCTGAATACATTTGACTATCCATCTGGCAATGCCTTGTTTGGATATAGGGTTACCTGCGTGAGGTTTTTGGAAAGCTACGAATAATTGTTTTGTTTTTCGAAATTGTTTTGTTCTGTCAATGTAATACATTAGTGCTCTTTTGATGTCTAATGTATGCAGTGCCCTTTCTGCTACTGATTCTGGTTGTGGAAAGAAGACTGGGAGTTCCACAGTTTGGTTTAGATGAAACGGTGATATGACTTTTGGTAAAAATTGTGGATTTGTACGGAGAACCACTTTATGTTTATGTATCTGTATAAAGGGTTCTTGGATGGTAAATGCCTGTCTTTCGCTAACTCTTCGTAGAGGAGTGATGGCTATTAGAAAGGCTACTTTCCAAGTCAAGAATTGGATTTGACAAGAATGCCTGGGTTCAAATGGTGGACCCATGAGTCGTGTTAGTACAATATATAAAAAAAATTAAATATGTTTTTATTGCTTTATCAGCCAACTGGCAACATTCGAGAAAAATACAGATGATTACATTATGTTTCAGCGTACATGTACAAAGTAATTGTCCTGTTTGCCCATTCTTCAATCCTATGTTGGCACTCAATCTCCCAACGGGGTATGAGAGAATGTACTTTTGAGGTACACAATTGGTTCACCATGTACAAAGTTATTAGAGAAACTGAGAAATATAGAGGGAAGACCTAAAGAGGAGAGCTAGAGCAGGTCAGGCGAGCGCAGCCAGGGAGGGGGGGGGGACGGAGAGCAGGCAGGAAGAGCCAGACGCAGGGAGGGGCGCAACCACCATCTCCAGCATCGCAGCAAGCCCACATCCCAATCAAAGTGACACCGCCACCCCCGTGACCCTAAGGGATTTCAAGGAAAAAGCAGGGGTCCAGCCCTCATTCGAGGTGAGGTCGACAGTGCAGAAATAACGGACCGAAAGGGGGAGACCGGCGGCCCCCCGTCCCATCAGATTCCATCACGTGGCTGAGCATTCCAGCCCCCCAGCGGTGCACCCGGGCCATTCCCACAAGGTGTATTACAATGTTTATGTTGGTTTACAACCTATCATGTTTGTGTCAGTGAGCATCTGTATTGATGTTTTAGAGTTCCTACTGAAATGTCAGGTAATATCTTTTTCTTGTTATTTTTAGGGAGGGTGTTCATCATCCTTGTTTTCTGCCGCTATCACAAACGAGTTCCAAGTATCTAGGCCTTTAGCCAGGATACCTTTGTCCAATAAGTTCTGCAGAGTCTGCGCTTCCGCTTTAGCCCACCGTATCAGTTCCTCCCGTCATTGGGTGACGCTGGGAGCACTCGCGCTTTCTACTGCATGGCTATGAGGCGCCTGTACAGCACTAATGCCAGGGCCTAGTGTAGAGGGGTGTCTAGCAGCTTAGGCTGATAGAAAAGGTAGCTTAGCAGAGCAGCTTAGGCTGAACTAGGAGACGAGTGAAGCTCCTACAGTACCACTATTGTCATATGCACAATATCATAAGAAAACACAATACACAGATATACTAAAAATAAAGGTACTTTATTTTTATGACAATATGCCAAAGTATCTCAGTGAGTACCCTCAGTATGAGGATAGCAAATATACACAAGATAAATGTACACAATACCAAAATATGCAGTAATAGCAATAGAAAACAGTGCAAACAATGTATAGTCACAATAGAATGCAATGGGGGCACATAGGGATAGGGGCAACACAAACCATATACTCTAGGAAGTGGAATGCGAACCACGAATGGACCCCAAACCTATGTGACCTTGTAGAGGGTCGCTGGGACTGTAAGAAAACAGTGAGGGTTAGAAAAATAGCCCACCCCAGACCCTGAAAAGTGGGTGCAAAGTGCCCCTAAGTTCCCCAAAGAGCACAGAAGTCGTGATGGGGGAATTCTGCCAGAAACAACAACACCAGCAACGCAACAACGATGGATTTCCTGACGAGAGTACCTGTGGAACAATGGAACCAAGTCCAAGAGTCATGATCAAGTCGGGAGTGGGCAGATGCCCAGGAAATGCCAGCTGTGGGTGCAAAGAAGCTGCCACCGGGTGGTAGAAGCTCTGGATTCTGCAAGAACGACAAGGGCTAGAAACTTCCCCTTTGGAGGATGGATGTCCCACGTCGTGAAGAGTCGTGCAGAAGGACCGCAAACAAGCCTTGCTAGCTGCAAGGGTCGCGGTTAGGGTTTTTGGATGCTGCTGTGGCCCAGGAGGGACCAGGATGTCACCAATTGCGTGAGGAGACAGAGGGGGCGTCTAGCAAGACAAGGAGCCCACTCAGAGGCAAGCAGCACCCACGGAAGTGCCGGAACAGGCACTATGAAGTGGAGTGAACCAGAGCTCACCCGAAGTTGCACAAGAGGGTCCCACGAAGCCGGAGGACAACTCAGGAGGTCGTGCAATGCAGGTTAGAGTGCCGGGGACCCAGGCTTGCCTGTGCACAAAGGAAATCCTCGAAGAGTGCACAGGAGCCGGAGTAGCTGCAAAACACGCGGTTCCCAACAATGCAGTCTAGCGTGGGGAGGCAAGGACTTACCTCCACCAAACTTGGACTGAAGAGTCACTGGACTGTGGGAGTCACTTGGACAGAGTTGCCAAGTTCAAGGGACCTCGCTCGTCGTGCTGAGAGGAGACCCAGAGGACCGGTGATGCAGTTCTTTGGTGTCTGCGGTTGCAGGGGGAAGATTCCGTCGACCCACGGGAGATTTCTTCGGAACTTCTAGTGCAGAGAGGAGGCAGACTACCCCCACAGCATGCACCACCAGGAAAACAGTCGAGAAGGTGGCAGGATCAGCGTTACAAGGTCGCAGTAGTCGTCTTTGCTACTTTGTTGCAGTTTTGCAGGCTTCCAGCGCGGTCAGCAGTCGATTCCTTGGCAGAAGGTGAAGAGAGAGATGCAGAGGAACTCTGATGAGCTCTTGCATTCGTTATCTAAGGAATTCCCCAAAGCAGAGACACTAAATAGCCAGAAAAGGAGGTTTGAACCTAGGAGAGAGGATAGGCTAGCAACACCTGAAGGAGCCTATCAGAAGGAGTCTCTGACGTCACCTTCTGGCACTGGCCACTCAGAGCAGTCCAGTGTGCCAGCAGCACCTCTGTTTCCAAGATGACAGAGGTCTGGAGCACACTGGAGGTCACTCCCCTTTCCTTTGTCCAGTTTCGCGCCAGAGCAGGGCTGAGGGATCCCTGAACCGGTGCAGACTGGCTTATGCAGAGATGGGCACCATCTGTGCCCATCAAAGCATTTCCAGAGGCTGGGGGAGGCTACTCCTCCCCAGCCCTGACACCTTTTTCCAAAGGGAGAGGGTGTAACACCCTCTCTCTGAGGAAGTCCTTTGTTCTGCCTTCCTGGGCCAAGCCTGGCTGGACCCCAGGAGGGCAGAAACCAGTCTGAGGGGTTGGCAGCAGCAGCAGCTGCAGTGAAACCCCGGGAAAGGTAGTTTGGCAGTACCCGGCTCTGAGCTAGAGACTCAGGGGATCATGGAATTCTCTCCCCAATGCCAGAATGGCATTGGGGTGACAATTCCATGATCCTAGACATGTTACATGGCCATGTTCGGAGTTACCATTGTGACGCTATACATATGTCGTGACATATGTATAGTGCACGCGTGTAATGGTGTCCCCGCACTCACAAAGTCCGGGGAATTTGCCCTGAACAATGTGGGAGCACCTTGGCTAGTGCCAGGGTGCCCACACACTAAGTAACTTAGCACCCAACTTTTACCAGGTAAAGGTTAGACATATAGGTGACTTATAAGTTACTTAAGTGCAGTGGTAAATGGCTGTGAAATAATGTGGACGTTATTTCACTCAGGCTGCAAGGGCAGGCCTGTGTAAGAATTGTCAGATCTCCCTATGGGTGGCACAAGAAATGCTGCAGCCCATAGGGATCTCCTGGAACCCCAATACCCTGGGTACCTTAGTACCATATACTAGGGAATTATAAGGGTGTTCCAGTATGCCAATGTAAATTGGTGAAATTGGTCACTAGCCTGTTAGTGACAATTTGGAAAGAAATGAGAGAGCATAACCACTGAGGTTCTGGTTAGCAGAGCCTCAGTGAGACAGTTAGGCATCACACAGGGAACACATACATATAGGTCACAAACTTATGAGCACTGGGGTCCTGACTAGCAGGGTCCCAGTGACACATAACAAACATACTGAAAACATAGGGTTTTCACTATGAGCACTGGGCCCTGGCTAGCAGGATCCCAGTGAGACAGTGAAAACACCTTGACATACACTCACAAACAGGCCAAAAGTGGGGGTAACAAGGCTAGAAAGAGGCACTTTCTCACAACGGAGTGTTGAAACTTTTCAAACACTCACCCCCAGACACAGATCGGAACAAAAGAACGATGGATTAAACCCAGATCTGTGACTGGGGGTGAGTGTTTGGATTGTTCAGCACTCTGTCCATCATCCTTTTGTGTTGCTAAAGTTGCCCTAAGTGGGAAGGGTATGCCCAGACGTGGGTCCCTTGTTCACTGTGCCACTGGATTCAAGCTAGCCTGGCTGATGAAGGGTGAAACCCTGAAACCGGTCCCAGGATGCTTGTTTCCGGTCCATTGAGGACCTGGCTTGGCATTTCGGGCCTGACTGTTCCCATGAGAAACAGGGTCAAGACTGATTTGCATATGGCTGGGTCCAAACTGAGGTGGCATGGTGAGCAAAAGAACAATGGATTAAACCCAGATCAGCACTCTGTCCATCATCCTTTTGTGTTGCTAAAGTTGCCCTAAGTGGGAAGAGTATGCCCAGACGTGGGTCCCTTGCTCACTGTGCCACTGGATTCAAGCTAGCCTGGCTGATGAAGGGTGAAACCCTGAAACTGGTCCCAGGATACTTGTTTCCGCTCCATTGAGGACCTGGCTTAGCATTTTGGGCCTGACTGTTCCCATGAGGAACAGGGTCAAGACTGATTTGCATATGGCTGGGTCCAAACTGGGGTGGCATGGTGAGCAAAAGAACGATGGATTAAACACAGATCTGTGACTGGGGGTGAGTGTTTGCATTGTTCAGCACTCTGTCCATGATGCTTTTGTGTTGCTCATTACAACCCTGGTGGTCGGTGTTAAAGCGGCGGTAATACAGTCAACAGGCCTGCGGTAAAAAAAAGGGAATCACGACCATTGCGGAAACCGCCAACACAGCCAGCCACTTTAACACTCCGACCACCACAGCGGTAGAAACAAACACCACAGCGGTAACCACCAACAGACAGGCGGAACAATGTATCGCCCACTGTATTACAAGGCACCAATCCAACAGCTTTTCCAGGGCGGTACCAACGTCATCAAAAGCACAGCGGAAACAGTACTTGGAACGGAAACTACTCACCTCTCAACACCCAACGAGGAACCAGGACGCCATGGAGCCCGAGTTACAGGTGCTACCAATGTTGGTTTACCTCCTCTTCTACCAGGAACATCAAAGACGGCGGCGACGACCACGGTGAGTACTGCACCTAGCGCACAGGGGACGGGGGACAGGGGGAGGAAAAAGAGAGTGATACACACCTGCAACACCCCCACCCCCATTCTCACCGACAACACCATACACACAAATACATGCAGCAACATTACATATACACCCCGTAACGAGTGTAATCATAGAAAATTCAGATATGGAAACAGGTCTGTAACAGATCATTATATACAAATATGTACAGCAACTACACAAGTCCGGATAGTGTTCCATTCATTGTCTGTGGACCAGTGTCCCAAAATGCATGGGCGAAGCCCACACAAGATACCTGCCTCAAAACGGAGAGAACACTGCTGGGGCATCAGGTTGGAAAAAAAACAGGCACCTCAGGGGGAAGGGGACGGGGGGCACCTCAGCCAGATGATGGGACGGCGCCACTACTCCTCGAGGGTGCTCCATGCCCACTGTTTGGTCCTGGGGAGTGCAAAGCCACAGTCTCACAAGTCTCTCAAGTGGGTGGGATACCCACTGTCTGGTCCTGGGGAGTGCAAAGCCACAGTCTCACAAGTCTCTCAAGTGGGTGGGTTGCCCACTGATTGGTCCTGGGGAGTGCAAAGCCACAGTCTCTCCAGTGGATGCTGTTCTCCACTGGTTCTGGAGGGGGCTTGGTGCCCAGAGTGCTACATCCTGCTAAGGACTGGGGTAGTGGATGCTGTTCTCCACTTTTTCTGGAGGGGGCTTGGTGCCCAGAGTGCTTCGTCTTGCTAAGGACTGTTAGTGGATGTATCTATCCACTGGTTCTGGAGGGGGCTTGGTAACCAGAGGGCTTCATCCTGCTAAGGACTGGGGTGGGTAGTGGATGCTGTTCTTCACTGGTTCTGGAGGGGGCTTGGTGCCCACAGTGTTTCATCCTGCTAAGGGCTGTGGTAGTAGATGCTGTTCTCACTGGTTCTGGAGGGTGCTTGGTGCCCAGAGTGCTTCATCCTGTTACAGACTGGGGTAGTGGATGCTGTTCTCCACTGGCTCTGGAGGAGGCTTGGTGCCCAGAATGCTTCATCCTGCTAAGGACTAGGGTAGTGGATGCTGTTCTCCACTGGTTCTGGAGGGGGGCTTGGTGCCCAGAGTGCTTCACATGGTGTGTGGCAGTTCCCATTCCCGCACCTGGGTGTCAGAGCCATGAGATTTCCTGGGAACAGGTAGCATGATACTCCATGGAGGCAGAGACACACTCCACCCTGCGGCGAAATAGCCTGCCAACTGCTGGTACTGCCAGTGCTGGTTGTGGTGCCTCATGTACGCTGTGCAGGGTCCAGGACGTCTCCTGCAGCCTCGGATGACTGCCCACTGGGGATGATGTCCATATTGGTTGTGGTGGCACAGTCCAAGTACGTCGCGGGGCAGGTGGCGGTGGTTGCAGCGGTGTCAGCGGCGGAGATGCTGGCGGTGGTGCATGTGTCAGCACCTGTGGAGGGAGACACCAGGATGTCTCCTGCAGCCTCGGACGTCTGCCCACTGGGGATGATGCTGGGGACTGTACCAGAGGCAGCAGACATGCAGGTGGCCTTGCAGGTGGTGGTGGTGGTTGCGGCGGTGGCCACAGCCGTACAGGTTGCTGTTTTGTCCTGCAGAAGGGGTGTCACCAGTCCCTCACCCTGAGGCTCCGTGCCCTGAACTGACTTCCCTTTAGCCTTTTGTCCCTTCTCCACCTTGGAAGTCGCTGCTGGGACCTTGGCACTGTCCTCTTTTGTCTTGGGGGAGGCCTTGCTGCTTGGTTGGTGTGGCTTTTCCCTACGGCATGTTGTCCCCTTCTTCACCTTGGCAGGTGGCGGAATAGGGTGATCCTTGGCCTCACTCGGTGGCACACTGGCAGACCTGATGGGTGCGGCCCGCGATGTTACAGGACTTGCAGGGACCACAGTGCTCGAGGATTTCGTGGCTGAGGTGCTGGGCTGGGATCTGGACATCCTGGCCCTAGGGGAAGGACGGGGGGGGAGGTGTAGGGAAGAGGTCAAAGTTAGCGAGGAAAAGTTTTTTAGACACACTGGGACAGGAGGATAGAGGGGGTTTGGTAGTGGAGGAAGAGGTAGTGGTTGTAGTAGGTGCACGTCTGCTGACTTTGGGTGAGGGAGCATGGGCTGGAGGCTGTTGTGAGGTGGATGGCTGTTGAGTGGGTGTGTGCTGGCGTTTTTGTACTTTGGGAGGAGGGCTCAGACACACTGGGAGAGGACACAGGGGACGTGTGAATGGTAGTGGGGGTGGTGATTGCATGTGAGCAGTGTGTGGTGATGGGCGTGCTGGTGATGGAGGTAGTGGCTGAGGATGTAGTGCATGCAGGTGTGAGTGGAGACGAGACTGGGAGGGAGGAGGAGGACGTGGAGGAGGGGGACACAGTGAAGGCAGTGGATGTTGGTGTGTCTGCATGAGGATGGGGCTTGTGTGAGTGCCTGTGGGATGTGTGGTGCTTATGTTTGCCATGTCCACTCTTGTGTGTTGATGAGTGTGCATGCTGGTCTTGTGTGCTTGGGATAGGCTGAAGTACAGGGGATTGGGTCTGGGTAGTGGAAGTTGGAGGGGGGAGGCTGGACACAGGGACAATGGCTGCCATCAGTGCTGAGGCCAGAGTCTGAAATGCTCACTGTTGGGCTGCCACGCCAGAATGAATGCCGTCCAGGTATGCATTTGTTCGCTGCAAATGCCTCTCAACACCCTGGATGGCATTCAAAATGGTTGATTGCCCAACAGTGAGGGATCTCAGGAGGGCAACAGCCTTTTCCCTGAGGGCAGCAGGGGTGGCTGGGGCAGGGCCTGAGGTGCCTGGGGCGAAGGAGTTGCCCACCCTCCTGGGTGAGCAGGCACGGGAAACTCGATGAGGGGCTGCTGGGAGGGCGGTGCTGGTGGGAGGTGGTGGCTGTACCTGTTGTTGCGGTGGGCACCGAGGTGCCCGCCACCACAAGGGAGCTCTCATCAGAGGAGAAGTTGCTGTCGCTGGTGTCTCCTCCTGTCCCCGTTGTGGAGCTCCCCTCGCCCTCTGTCCCACTGGTGCCTTCAGACTCCGTACATTCACCCTCCAGGGCCATGTGGGTTGCAGCTCCCTCCTGCTCCGGTGCCACTGCTCCTCCGCCAGATGATGCTAATGCACAGAAGGACAGGGTGACAAAACAAAAAAGGGGAGGAAAGACAGAGGAGAGACATGGTGAATGCCTGCAAGAACACCACCGTTGGTGGACACAACACACAGTGCCCTATATGCACTAGGCCTGCACTAACAGTTCATGGGAAATTCATATGCCCATGGTGGACTGTGCCTATACCCATTTGATGCACACCTGGAACCCACAGAAGCCTGACTAGGTGTAGAGGGCCACTACAACTTTTGGGGTTGGACTGGCACTGAGCCTGCCTATCAATGGATCTACCCTGGCACGCTTGCCCTGCCCTAGGGGAACCCACAGCCCTCTTCCCACACCCAGTAACCTCCTAAACCTCCTAAAGCGCGCAGAGTCAGCTGCATGAGACTGTACTCATCCCCTTGTGGCTGCTGTGATGCCCTCAAGCACCCATCCAACTCAGGATATGACTTCAGACTCTGTTGTCTCGCCCACCAGGGCCATGTGGGATGCAGCTCCTTCCTCCTCCGGTGGCACTGCTCCTCCGCCTGATGATGCTAATGCACACAAGAACAGGGAGACCACAAAAAGGGTGGGGGGGGAAAGAAAGAAGAAAGACATGTTCAGTGCATGCAATACTGCTACCGTTGGCGGACACTACAGACACAGCAGCCCTCTGCACTACGCCATGCACTTAGAGTTCCCTACTTAATCACAGGGACATGGGGTACATGGCCTATGCCCGATTGCTGCACACATGGAAGTCACAGGAGCCTGACTAGGTGTAGATGGCTCTTACCACTGGTGGGGTTGGGGTGCCACTTAGCCTGCCTCACAAAGGGTCCTTGCCTACAAAGCTCACCCTAGCCTAGGGGAACCCACTGCCCACCTCCCCACCCAGACACCTCCAATGCACGCAGAGTCAGATGGTTGTGACGGTACTCACTCCCTTGTGGCTGCTGTGATGCCCTCAAGCGCCCATCCAACTCCAGATATGCCACAGCCAGGATCCGGAACATCAGGGGGGTCGTGGTGCGACGGGCACCCCTTCCAAGTTGGGAAACCATCCCCAGCTGGGCCTACGCCATCTTCTTGGTCCAGCGGCACAGGTCCTCCCCTCTTTTGCGGCAGTGGGTGCTCCGTCTATGGTAGACCCCCAGGGTCCGCACTTCCTTGGCGATGTCTCGCCAAATACCCTTCTTCTGGTGGGCACTGACCTAGAGGAAATGTAAAGTAGGAATGGATGTTACTCCCCCATCTGGTTATTCTTACTCATTGGTCACAACCTCCCACCCTGGCACACAAACACATACACTGACCATCCTCACAAGCTGGCCTCTGCCCACTTGTATCTTCCATTGACGCCACTCCATACATTCATGTCCCATCCATCATGCTCACAGTGTACTCACCTGTTTGTCTGGTGGACCGTAGAGTTGCGTGTACTGGGGGAGGACCCCATCCACCAGTTTGTCCAACTCCTCCGCAGTGAAGGCAGGGGCCCTTTCCCCAGACACTGTAGCCATTGTCGCTTCCAGACTCAGGTCAAAGCAGCACTTGCAGTGTAGGTCCTCTCCTGTTAAAGGTCAGGTATCAAGTTAGTGAACAGATAGAAAATGGCGTACCGTCACCGCCATTGGCTCCTGGAACCCATAGGGCCCAATGATAACCAATGCTGAATTGCGCCGCGGTCTTCGTCCGCTTACTGCGACGGTGTACAACGCCAGGCAGTTACCTCATTTCCCCTTGTCCCTCCTTACAGGTCAAGCATTTCAGGTGGCCACATGGCAGGCCAACTAACTGCGTCAGAGCAGTTTTGTGGAGGAATATGGACATACAGCGCTAAACACAGATTACATCACATTTGTTCTAAACACCCTGGTGAAACCTATGTGGTGTATGACCCTCTCCTCACCCTTCTCCTCCATAGGGCACGTCCGCTGGGGCAGATGATGAGATGGTGTCATCCTCCGGTATACAGACCCCTGGTATACCTGTCAACAATGGAAGACAGACACATCATTATCACCTACAGACTTGATCGTGCCACAATCCATGAACTGTGTGCCCAGTAGATGCAGACCTGATGTCAGCTATCCGCCGTCGCACAGGAATCCCCCCTCTAGTGCAGGTCCTGTCAGTACTCCATTTCCTGGCCCAGTGGGTCCTTTCAAACAACAGTGGCCATGGCATCAGGGATGTCACAGCCAATGTTCTCTAACGTGTTCTCCAGAATGTTGTATGCGCAGCTACATCATTTTCCCCCAGGTGGAGGATTTGCCCACAGTGAAAGCTGACTTCTATGCCCTGGGACATATCCCCAAGATAATTGGGGCAATTGATGGTACACATGTGGCATTTGTCCCCCCCTGCAGGAATGAACAGGTGTACAGAAACCGCAAAAGCTACCATTCTATGAATGTGCAGATGGTGTGTATCCAGGCTCAGTGCATGACGCTTACATTTTGAGGAATAGCAGCATCCCTTCGGTGATGGGGCAACTCCAGAGACACTGTGTGTGGCTAATAGGTGAGCCCAAGGTCCCAACACAGATTACATAGGTGTCTGGGTATGGCAGAGTCCATAATGGTTGGGGTATGTGTCACAGTTGTCCCTCAATATTTGCAGGTGACTCTGGTTACCCTAACTTGTCATGGCTACTGACCCCAGTGAGGAATCCCAGGACAAGGGCAGAGGAACGCTATAATGAGGCACATGGGTGAACTAGGAGGATAATTGAGCATACTTTCGGCTTCCTGAAGGCCAGGTTCCGGTGCCTCCATCTGACAAATGGCTCCCTATACTACTCACCGAAGAAGGTGTGCCAGATAATCGTGGCATGCTGTATGTTGCACAACCTGGCTTTGCAACGCCAGGTGCCTTTGCTGCAGGAAGATGGGCCTGAAATTTGTCTTGTGGCAGCTGTGGAGCCTGTGGACAATGAAGAAGAGGAGGCAGAAAAAGAAGATATAGACAACCAAAACAACATCATCATGCAATACTTCCAGTGAGAAACTGGTAAGAGACTGGCACTGCTTCTCTCATATCAGACTACTGTAGGACATTGCATGATTCTGCCTTTTTGCGGTGGATGCTGGTGTTGTGTTTGCTATTCTCTCTCTCTGTGCTGCTTCCAAAAATGTCATTGTAAGGGGTTGTGGGTAATGTGGGTGTGTGTTTTATATTGGATTGGGTGTGTGGGTGTGGTGTGTGTATGTGTATCAGGTATGTGTATTTTGAATTGTCCAATGTGGTTGTGTTTTGTAAGTGTGTGTGTATTTTGAGCACAGCGGTGTGTACCGCCAATGGTTTACCGCGGTTGAATGACTGCCGCATTGATTCGTGGGTCGTGATAGTGTGGTCGTAGTTCTGTTGGCGTGATGGTGTAGGTTTTGCTATCGCCAGTTTATTACTGAACTTTGGTGTGGTGTACTTGTGTGGGTGTGTGTATTGTGGCAGATTACGAGCTGTGGGTCGTAATACCTGTAGCGGATTTCCGCAGCGGCCCCGGAATCTTGAGGGCAGTAAGCGGGATTTACCGCCAGGGTTGTAATGAGGGCCTATGTTAGCTGAACACTGTATGTGAACGGTACTTTGCTGTGTTTGATGGTTCTTCTTTTCTAAATGCAAATATATAGATATGGAAAATGTCACTTTCACAGTATACATCTGTTCGTGGCATGTTGCGCTGCAGATTCACATGCTGTGCATTATCCTGCCACCTAGTGTTGGGCTCGGAGTGTTACAAGTTGTTTTTCTTCAAACAAGTCTTTTTGAGTCATGGGACCGAGTGGCTCCTCCCTTTCGGCTCCATTGCGCATGGGCGTCGACTCCATCTTAGATTGTTTTCCCCGCAAAGGGTGAGGTAGGAGTTGGTGAAGTAAGGATACTAGAGGTGCCCATGCAATGGAGTAGAAATGTATGTACATATTGTGTATTAAAGGAATATCTATTTACATATTTACAATTTACATGCAACTAAAACGGCTACAGGTTCCCGGGGAGGTGGGAGGGCGCATGTGAATCTGCAGCGCAACATGCCACGAACAGATGTACACTGGGTAAGTGACATTTTCCGTTCAATGGCATGTGTAGCTGCAGATACACATGCTGTGCATAGACTACAAAGCAGTAATCTCCCCAAAAGCGGTATTCAGCCTGTAGGAGTTGAAGTTGTCTGAAATAATGTTCTCAGTACAGTCTGTCCTACTGTGGCTTGTTGTGTTGCTGACACATCTACACAGTAATGCTTAGTGAATGTATGGGGCGTAGACCAGGTGGCTGCCTTACAAATCTCTGTCATTGGTATATTACCAAGAAAAGCCATTGTGGCGCCGTTTTTCCTAGTGGAATGTGTCCTTGGAGTAATGGGTAATTCTCTTTTAGCTTTAAGGTAACAGGTCTGAATACATTTGACTATCCATCTGGCAATGCCTTGTTTGGATATAGGGTTACCTGCGTGAGGTTTTTGGAAAGCTACGAATAATTGTTTTGTTTTTCGAAATTGTTTTGTTCTGTCAATGTAATACATTAGTGCTCTTTTGATGTCTAATGTATGCAGTGCCCTTTCTGCTACTGATTCTGGTTGTGGAAAGAAGACTGGGAGTTCCACAGTTTGGTTTAGATGAAACGGTGATATGACTTTTGGTAAAAATTGTGGATTTGTACGGAGAACCACTTTATGTTTATGTATCTGTATAAAGGGTTCTTGGATGGTAAATGCCTGTCTTTCGCTAACTCTTCGTAGAGAAGTGATGGCTATTAGAAAGGCTACTTTACAAGTCAAGAATTGGATTTGACAAGAATGCCTGGGTTCAAATGGTGGACCCATGAGTCGTGTTAGTACAATATATATATTTTTTTAAATATGTTTTTATTGCTTTATCAGCCAACTGGCAACATTCGAGAAAAATACAGATGATTACATTATGTTTCAGGGTACATGTACAAAGTAATTGTCCTGTTTGCCCATTCTTCAATCCTATGTTGGCACTCAATCTCCCAACGGGGGTATGAGAGAATGTACTTTTGAGGTACGCAATTGGTTCACCATGTACAAAGTTATTAGAGAAACTGAGAAATATAGAGGGAAGACCTAAAGAGGAGAGGTAGAGCAGGTCAGGCGAGCGCAGCCAGGGAGGGGGGGGGACGGAGAGCAGGCAGGAAGAGCCAGGCGCAGGGAGGGGCGCAACCACCATCTCCAGCATCGCAGCAAGCCCACATCCCAATCAAAGTGGCACCGCCACCCCCATGACCCTACGGGATTTCAAGGAAAAAGCAGGGGTCCAGCCCTCATTCGAGGTGAGGTCGACGGTGCAGAAATAACGGACCGAAAGGGGGAGACCGGCGTCCCCCCGTCCCATCAGATTCCATCACGTGGCTGCGCATTCCAGCCCCCCAGCGGTGCACCCGGGCCATTCCCACAAGGCTTATTACAATGTTTATGTTGGTTTACAACCTATCATGTTTGTGTCAGTGAGCATCTGTATTGATGTTTTAGAGTTCCTACTGAAATGTCAGGTAATATCTTTTTCTTGTTATTTTTAGGGAGGTTGTTCATCATCTTTGTTTTCTGCCGCTATCACAAACGAGTTCCAAGTATCTAGGCCTTTAGCCAGGATACCTTTGTCCAATAAGTTCTGCAGAGTCTGCGCTTCCGCTTTAGCCCACCGTATCAGTTCCTCCCATCATTGGGTGACGCTGGGAGCACTCGCGCTTTCCACTGCTTGGCTATGAGGCGCCTGTACAGCACTAATGCCAGGGCGATACATTGAAATGTTCGTTTGCGTTTTGAGAGAGATAACTGTACGGAAGATGCTTCTGTTAGATCTAAAAAAGTAGTCCTATAGCTGAGGGAGAAATCCACACACAGGAATGGATTGCAATTTAGAAATAACTAACTATGTAGGATGAAAATAGAAATAAAGGTTTTTTTCAGCTGTCTCATATTATACATTTATATATTCTTTTCAGACGTTGGTCCATTTCAGACCTACATGTGAATTGGTGCCTTTACTACGGTTACATTCCACATAAGATGTCTTCTATTTTGGAAACTTTTCTATTTCCATTAACATTACGGACGATCATACTGGATTTTCCCTCATTTTGGGTAGGTTTATATATGCCTGGGTTCTCCCTTATTTTTCTTTATATTTTATTTCTATTTTCATCCTACATAATTAGTTATTTCTAAATTGCAATCCATTCCTGTGTGTGGATTTCTCCCTCAGCTATAGGACTACTTTTTGAGATCTAACAGAAGCATCTTCCGTACAGTTATCTCTCTCAAACTTCAACCTTTGAGGTAAAATCAATGTCTTACGTGGTTACTAAATTTTATCCCACTTATGTATTTAACATGGGGAGCACATTGTCGAGTAATTTTTTCATTTGCTCATATTATTTTTCTTCTCCCCACCAATTCTGTACAAGGGGGCATGTTTTTAGTTTGTTAACTACATACTAATGGGTATATCTCTGTTGTTAAGTATCGGTGCACACTTAAAAAGTTTTTGCTTTGTTTGTGATATTCCTCTATTTTTAAATTCATATTGTCAATTTGGATATACTTTTGTTTTATTGTGCCTACCGGCTGGTAGCAACAGTATTTGTAAACAGTGTCCATCTGTTCTGTTTCAGCCTTGAAAAAGTCAGTGAGGACGAAACACGTGTTGGCTGTTTTCTGTTTTTTCTTGTACCCATTTTCGTTACATGGACATAAATACCTTTGGATTAATATTTCATTTGTCATCTTAAAGAGGATTAAAATATCTTCTGCAACTTGACTTTCATGGACTTATTACTTTTGTTTTGAGGAGCGCCCTGGTTTTGCTCTTTTCTTTGCAGGATGTTGTATATATTCAATATGCTTGTTGGGACGGTTATGTTCCCCAACAGCTCGTGGAGCAAGGGGGAGACATCAGGTTCCAAATTGCCACTTTTCCACCATGCTCGCATCGCCTGTCGCACTGCTTCGTAAGCTATGAAGCCACCTTGACCCAACGCATGTTTGTCAGCTAATGCCTCATATGATTGGAGTTGCCCGTCATTGTAAATGTCCCCAATTGTGTGTATGCCTCTGCTTCCCCATGTGTTCAGACCCACCTTAGTCGCTATTTTTGCCAGTGTTGGTTGAGCCAACAGTGGGATCCTAGGGTAGTATTGTGTTTTTTTTTCACCTAGCAGTGCAAATCGGCCCCAGGCCCAGTGCGCAGTGGTCAGTAGCATGTTGCGTGTGTGTTTGGGACCAACGCGGTTCATGAGATATTGTAGAACCTCGGTACCACTGAGGTCTAGTGACACCCTCTGTGCTTCTGTGCTGGTGGGGTTCCCGATCCAATTAGATATCCATTGTAACTGGGCAGCTGCGTAGTATACTTCGAATCTGGGGGCCCCCAGCCCCCCAATTTAAGCGGTTGAAGTACTTTGGTTAACGCGACACGTCTACGGCCATTGCCCCATATTATATCCGTTAGTAAACTGTTCAAGTGTTTGAAGAAGGAGCCAGGCAGTACCAGCGGCAGTGCCATGAAGAAATAAAGGAGGCGCGGTAGTACTATCATCTTTGCTATGGCCACTCTGCCCATTGGAGACAGTGGGAGTGAGCACCAAAAGGGCAGGGAGCCCCTTGTTGATCTGATCCCTTGGCCAAGGTTACCATCTCTTAAATCACGACTATCATGATATATATTTATACCCAGATACTTAAATGTGGTGAAGCACCATTTTAGGTCACCCAGGCTTGATAGTGTTCTAAATACTTCGGGGACCGGGCGCATAGGGAATATGCACGATTTTGCCCAGTTCACCATCAATCCGGTCACCAAGCCGAATTTTTGCAAGAGATCCAATAGGCCCGGCAGGGCCTCAGCGTGATCTCGGAGGAAAATCAATGCATCATCTGCATATAAGGATACTATCCGATGTGCTCGGCCATCCAGGACGCCCCAGGCAGGGGCAATTGTGCGGAGACGGGCGGCCAGTGGCTCGATAGCTAGTGCGAATAAGAACGGGGATAATGGGCATCCCTGTCTGGTACCTCTTTCTATGTTGAATGTCTCGGAGATCGTGTCACCTGTCCTGACCCTAGCCGTTGGACTAGCGTATAATACTCTCACCCAGCCAATATAAGTTTGTCCGAAGCCCATGCAACAAAGTGTTTCTGTCAGGAAAGGCCATCCTAGCATGTCAAACGCTTTTTCTATATCTAGTGAAACGGCTACTTGGTGCCATTCGCCTTCAGGGGAGTTTTCCATCAGGCGCAGTAAATTCCTGATATTACTGAAAGTATTGCGACCAGGGATGAAGCCCGATTGGTCTTGATGGACCAACTCTGAAACGCATGAGAGCAGGCGGTTGACTAGTATTTTGCAGAGTAGTTTACAGTCTGTGTTTAGCAACGATAGTGGCCTATATGAGCGAACGTCTAATGGGTCGCGGCCTGCTTTCGGTAGTACCGCTATCAGCGGCACGTGTCAGGGAGCTGGCCCCATTTTAGAGCCTCCTTTAGCATCGCTAGGTATGGGGCTAATGTCTGGGATGGAAACATGCTATAATATTCAATGGGTATACCATCACTGCCGGGAGCCTTGCCATGTGTTAATTGTTGCAGTGCTTGTTGGATTTCAGTTATGTCTATCGGTCTGTCTAGCTCTTTCACCCGTGTGGCTGTTAGGCGATTCAGGGTGATGCCACTAAAGAAGTCACTTAGTTGTGCATTAGTAGGTGGAGGTCGTGCCTGGTATAATGGGCTGTAGTACTCTCTAAAAGCATTGTTTATCTCCGCCTGCGTATTAACTATCGATACTGTATCCAGTCGAATGGCACCTATGGGAGGGTTCCGACGTTCATTATTTGTGAGCCATGCTAATAATTTACCGGATCTGTCGCCTTCTGCGTGTGTACGGGCCATGTAATGTCGGTAGTCAAAATGTCTGAGTCGGCTGTCTGCCTCAGTCCATTTAGAGCGTATACTAGAGCTTCGCTTGTGTTATTGTACCTTTTGCGAATTCGCGCTCGGAGGAGTGAATCTCTTGTTCTAACTCACGGAGCTCGCGCGTAAGTGTTTGACATACCCCCTACTGTCGTTGATATACATACCCCCCTTATAACTGTCTTGTGTGCATCCCACTCGATAGCCCTGGAACTAGTTGTCCCATCGTTTAGAGTAAAATATGATGAGATGCGCGTGGCTATCTCTTTCCTGAAAGGGGGGGGCTTGTAATAATTGAGTCTGCAGTCGCCAGGTTGGGATACAGGAGCGGGGCCTGCCCCATCTTATTTGCGCTATAAGTGGGCAGTGATCTGAGATTACTTTGGCAAAGTAGTCTACGCTCATTATTTTATGTGTTAGGTTCTGTGAGGTGAGGATGAGGTCAATTCGGGTATGTAGTAGGTGTACTGGAGAATAGTAGGAGTATTCTCTTTCATGTGGGTGCATGTGCCTCCATATATGAATCAGGCGCCGCTCCTCCATCCATAAACCTAACGTCTGAAATTTTTTCGTTGTTGGGGCGGCCACAAGTGGGGGTGTGATCTATCCATATATATTTGCGGGACACAATTCATGTCCCCGCCCCATACACAGGGTGTAGTTAGGTCATTTGTTAATTGCAATATCGTTTTTTGTAAGAATTTACCCTGTTTAATGTTCAGAATATATAACCCGTTTATCACAAGCTCCTCCCCGTCCAACAGTCCCTTCAGTTGTACGAACCTACCGTCCTTATCTTTTATGCTGTGTTGCACTGTGTAAGGGTCCCCCGGGGCTATCCAAATCAGCACCCCTCTGGCGAAGGACGAATCGCCAGAGCTATGTATTGATCCCGCCCAGCACTTTTCTAGTCGAGAGACGTCTGCAGGTGTAATGTGTGTTTCCTGAAGAATTGCTATATGAAAATGGTGGCGTTTTAAGTGTGCATGTATTCTCTTGCGTTTATTAGTTCCGGCCATTCCCTTCACATTCCAAGTTATTATATTATATATGGGTTCCTTTTTTATTGTGTTGTGTGGTGTCATAAGGAGCTATCTGAATGGTTCCCAAGTTGCCATTTTTGTGTCCCTCCACTCCCCTCCGCCACACCCCGCGGACCCACCCCGACCACCCCCCCCCCCACCCGCCCCCAAGCAACACGCGCCCTGAAAGGAAAAGAGAAAGCCCATAGTGGGTATGAGGAAGAAAAGGAAAAACAAAAATGCAACAACCAAAAGGATATTTCGGACAGTGTCCGATTTTTAAACAAAGTGGCACAACCGGTGCCTAAAGTAGCATCCAGGGAAATCAGTTCCATTCGGATACCGTTCAGGTGGTGGGGGACGTGGATTCATTGAGGTCGGGCCCTTGGGTGGCCCACCTTCAGGATGTTTCATTGCCTCTGCGATCACGTGTGTGCCGGTGCTGTATTCAAAGAGACAGTTAATACTTCCAATGCTGATGGCAACTTCTTCCTCTCCGATATCCGTTATAGTCCTCGGAAAGGAATGCCGGAGGGATGGGGAGGGCTCTGCCCCGGCCGACAGAGCGCCCAGCGGAGGCGCTACGGGCACTGGCCACAAGCATCTAGAGTTCATCTGCCGATCGCGGGGTGAGGTCTGGTCCCACCAGCAGCGGGGAGGGGGACGGACTTGAGTCCCCCCCATGTGAGGCGGTGTCATTAGTATCCATTTCGCTCCTGGTGTCTAGTAATGCACGAGCAAATGAGTTGGTGTCCTTTAAGATTTGTGCTTGATCCATTGCCATTTGTGCTTTTGTAGGATGGGAGGAGGTTTTGGGTTTTTTCTTCTTTCTGGAGCTAGCGGTAGTCCATTCTTCGGTCACTGTGTCTTCCTTAGCTGGGTCAGCCAATCCTTTAGCATGGATCCATGTCCATGCATCTTCAGGTGTGGGAAACAGAGTTTTTTCATCCATGACTATGCGCAGGCGTGCTGGGAATATGAGAGAGTAGGTGATGCCATGTTCTCGTAGCAATTGTTTGATCTTAACATATGCGACTCTCTTGCGCTGTACCTCCATCATATAGTCTGGGTAGGCCGTTACCTTGCTGTTTTCCAGAGTGATCTGGTTAGAAGTTCTAAAGTGTTGAAGTACCAAGTCTCTATCCTTGTAGTTTAGGAAACATGCTATTAGCGGGCGGGGTGGCGCTCCAGGCCGTGGGGATCTGCTCGGGATTCTGTGTGCCCTCTCTATCTCTGGAGTTGTAGCAGGGTCCTGTGCTTTAAGTGTGTTTTTCAGCCAGCTCTCTAGAAACGCCTCTGCTTTTGGGGATTCAATTTGCTCTGGAATGCAGAGGAATCTGATGTTATTGTGTCTGGACCGACCTTCAGCATCTTCGGCCATGCGTTGCAGTTGGGCTATGTCCAGTTCCATTTGTTGTATTTTGGTTCTTATGTCTACTACTTCTGGTTGGACCGTTTTTTGTGTTGTTTCTGTGTTGTGCACCCTTTCTGTTAGTTTGCGATGGTCAGCGTGCAGCAATGAGACTTCCAGTACCGCGGCGTAGATTTTCCCTTCCAATGAGGATTTAGGTGGTCATTCCAACCTTGGCGGTAAAAGCCGCTTACCGCTGTCAGAAGACCGCCAACATACCGCCGCGGCCGCGGTAAACCGCCACAGTCATTCTGACCCACAACAGGCAAACCGCCAAAATACAGACATCCACAAAAGTCCGCCACACCAAAGGCCAGCGAGAAACTGGCAATGACCAAACCTTCACCGTCACGCCAACAGAAATACGCCCACACTATCACGACACACGAATCCACGCAGCGGTCTTTCAACCGCGGTATACCATTGGCGGTACACACCGGCGCGCTCAAAATACACACACACTTACAAAACACAGCCACATTGGACAATTACAAATACACACACCTGATACACATACACACACCACTCCCACACACTCAACTCAATATAAAACACCCACCCACATCACCCTCAAACCCCCACTCCTACAGAATCGGGACCACGCACTGAGAAAATAGAACTGAGCACCCAGACACGCATTTTACTTTCACCCAGCAATATTTCCACACACTTCACACAACACACCAATACACATCACCACACAATCCACCCCACACATCACCCACACCACCCCATGGCACCACAAAGACACCCCAGGTTCTCAGAGGATGAACTCAGGGTCATGGTGGAGGAAATTGTACGGGTAGAGCCACAGCTCTTTGGAACACAGGTGCAGCACACCACCATTGCCAGGAAGATGGAGCTATGGAGCAGAATAGTCGATAGGGTCAACGCTGTGGGACAGCACCCAAGAAATAGGGACGACATCAGGAAGCAGTGGAACAACCTACGGGGGAAGGTGCGTTCAATGGTATCCAGGCACAACATCGCGGTGCAGCGGACTGGCGGCGGACCCCCACCTCCTCCCCCAGAATTTACAACATGGGAGGAGCAGGTCTTGGCAATCCTGCATCCTGAGAGCCTCGCAGGAGTATCTGGAGGAATGGACTCTGGTAAGTCTCATCTTCACTACTTCATCCCCCCACTCCAAAAGCATGCCAACTCATACCCCCACCCTCACCCTCACCCCCATCACATCCTGCTCCTTGCAAATGTCTCCCCATCACAGCCCACCCATCCCAACCCCAAGCCCTGCATGCGACCACAAAGCATGGACACCCAACATACCCATCCCCCCCCAAACCACCGTCACAAAAGCCCCCACACGGGAATGCCAGCACTGGGGTACACGGGCACTCACCAATTACACGCTATGGCACACACAAATGCAATAACCATACTTTCATACCCCTGCAGGACCCGAACGCCACGTCACCGCGCAGGAGGGTCCACAAATGCCCACTCCACCCCCAGAAGAGGCCCACAGTGAGGACAGCAGCTCTGTCGACCTGGATCTAGATGACCAGCCCGGCCCATTGGGGACCTCTGGACAGTAGGTTCCCCTCAGACAGCCACAGCCCATAGCAGACCTTCCCCCTTCTGGGAACACCAGCACAGCACCCACCCAGCGGGCCCATACCTCTGTCCCCAGGACACGTCAATCAGCGGTGTGTCCACCACTACAGGGCACCCAGGTTAACCCACCACCCCAACAACAACAGGGACCTGGGGGCAGTGGTTTTGGGCACACGGTCCAGGGGACAGAGGCCCAGGGAAACAGGGGAACTGGGAGGGCTGCTGTGCGACAGGGGGGGGGGACAGGCCCAGGGAACCCACTCTCCACAAGGCCCTCTCCTCCATCCTGGGAGCCTACCACCACTCCCAGGAGACGATGGCGACGGTCCTGGCCAGGTTTCAGGAGATCCAGCTTCTGCAGGAGGAACAGTATTTGGGGTTCAGGGAGGAACTACGAAACATCAGTTCCGCCCTGGCCACCATTGTAGGGGCTCTGAATCAGGTAGTCACCACATTGCGGAACACTGTGGCACCACAAAGGGCCCCTGACACTAGCATGGACCAAGAACTGCCTACCACCTCTGCCGGCGCTAGTGGACAGGAGGCCCCGCCACAGGACCAACAGGCCACCAGCACCCCCCCCCCCTGCAGAAGGAGAACCACCCCGCAAGCGGGCCCTGAGATCCAGGAAGAAGACAGAGTAAGATGCCAAGACCCCCGCCAGGAAAGGATACCTCCCTAATTGTCATCCCACTGTCCCACATTGACACCCTGTCCATCCTTATACTGCCCATGCTCCACTTTCCACAGGCATGTGGACAATACACCTGTGATACTAATAGTCTGGACTCTGCCATGGACAATCCTCCACCATCACCCCTCACCGATTTGCAATCACCCACCAATATAGAGCACTGAAATAAACACAGTTATTGCACAAAACAATCAGGAGTCTGGCTGTGAGTTTGTACAAATGTATTAGACATTACCGTGCCAAAAATGCATATTTACATTGTGATGCCAACATACCACTGTCACACAGCTGTAGTCTATGGGGAAACACAGCAGATGTCACGCAGTGGGGCCCACATCTCTGAAATTGGAAGGGAAAGTCACAACTCAGTTACCATACACTGGGGGAAAAGGTCAGACAGTAGAGAGGTAGTAGGGGTTAAGTATATGTAATATGCCGGGTTGGAATCTTACCTGTGTGTCATTGAAAATACTGCTGTATTACTGCGTTCCTGTTGTCTATGTCGTCCTCTTCGGCTTCCTCGTCTTCACTCTCAACAGGCTCCACAGCTGCTACAACACCACCATCTGGACCATCCCCCTGCAGAAAAGGCACCTGGCGTCGCAAAGCCAGGTTGTGAAGCATACAGCAGGCCACGATGACCTGGCACACCTTCTTTGGTGAGTACAATAGGGATCCACCTGTCATATGGAGGCACCTGAACCTGGCCTTCAGGAGGCCGAAGGTCCTTTCGATCACCCTCCTAGTTCTCCCATGGGCCTCATTGTACTGTTCCTCTGCCCTTGTCCTGGGATTCCTCACTGGGGTCAGTAGCCATGACAGGTTGGGGTAACCCGAGTCACCAATAAGCCACACACGTTGCCTCTGGAGTTGACCCATCACGTAAGGGATGCTGCTATTCCGCATGATGTACGCGTCATGCACTGAGCCAGGGAACTTAGCATTAACATGGGAGATGTACTGGTCTGCCAAACACACCATCTGTACATTCATAGAATGATAACTCTTCCTGTTTCTGTACACTTGTTCACTCCTGCTGGGGGGTACTAAAGCCACATGGGTCCCATCAATGGCACCTATGATGTTGGGGATATGTCCAAGGGCATAGAAATCACCCTTCACTGTAGGCAAATCCCCCACCTCAGGGAAAAAGATGTAGCTCCGCATGTGTTTCAGCAGGGCAGACAACACTCTGGACAACACCTTGGAAAACATAGGCTGGGACATCCCTGATGATATGGCCACTGTTGTTTGAAATGACCCACTTGCAAAGAAATGGAGTACTGACAGCACCTGCACTAGAGGGGGGATCCCTGTGGGTTGGCGGATTGGTGACATCAGGTCTGGCTCCAGCTGGGCACACAGTTCATGAATAGTGGGTCGGTCAAGCCTGTATGTCAGTATGACATGTCTTTCCTCCATTGTCGACAGGTCTACCAGCGGTCTGTACACTGGAAGATTCCTCCATCTCCTCGCATGTCCCAGCGGACGGTGCCTATGAAGGACAACAGCGAGCACAGAGTCAATCAACCCACAGGTACGTAACTACAGCTTGCACAAAACACGATTCCCAATGCATTGAATGGCATGTATGAGTCAATCAACCCACAGGTACGTAACCACATCTTGCACAAAACACAATTCCCAATGCATTGAATGGCATGTATGAGTGTTGATGCAAGGCCTAGGTATGTGTGACGCAGTAAAAAGTAAGCCATGTGGGCCCTTGAAATGGCGGCTGCCTGACCTGTGAAGTGCGACAATGGGATGTGAGGTAAATGCGCTGGTGTGGCACACCGTGGCGGTGGGCGGTCAAAGACCGCGGCGCTAAGCAGCATTGGTTAACATGGAACCCTATGGGTCTCAGGAGCCAATGACAATGTGCGCCGGCGGTTGCGGTACGCACCGCCGCGGGCGTGACCGCTATTTTCTATCGGCTTAATCACTCGATACCTGATCTTCGACAGGAGAGGACCTACACTGCAAGTGCTGCTGTGACCTCGGTCTGGAAGAGACAATGGCTCATGCGACTGGGGAAAGGGCCCCTGCCTTCACTGCTCAGGAATTGGAGAAACTCGTGGATGGGGTCCTCCCCCAGTATGCGCTACTCTACGGTCCTCCAGACCAACAGGTAAGTACACTGGGGCCATGCTTAGTGGCCAATGCCTGTGTTGAGTGGGGTGGATGAAAGATGGTGGGGAGGGGAGCGATTGAGGCATGCATCAAACGACGGATGAGAGCATGTGCCACATGGCAAGGGTAGGGATGGGGGGCCACTCACATTGAGGGTGCAGAAGGTGATGACTCTTTTTCTCCCCCTGTACATTTCACATAGGTCAGCGCCCACCAGAAGATTGATATTTGGCGTGCCATCGCCAAGGACGTCCGGACCCTGGGGGTCCACCACAGACGGGGCACCCACTGCCGGAAGAGATGGGAGGACATCCGACGCTGGAGCAGGAAGACGGCGGAGGCTCAGCTGGGGATGGCCTCCCAACGTGGGAGGGGTGCCAGTCGGACTTTGACCCCCCTGATGTTCCGGATCCTGGCGGTGGCCTACCCCGATTTGGATGGGCATGTGAGGACATCACAGCAGACACAAGGGGGTGAGTACACTCTTATTCTGGTGACTTTGCGCGCAGTGGAGGTGTCTGGGTGGGGGAGGAGGGCTGTGGGTATCCCTAGGCCAGGGCGATTTCTGTAGGCTAGGCCCCTCCGTAAGGCATGGCCCTGTGCCCCCGACCCCCACCTCTGTAGAGTGGAAAGTACAGCTATTCATGGCCCTGTGTCATCTATGTGTGCAGATGTCGTCCATCGGCTTGTAGGCCATGTCCCACGGATTGAGTAGTGGACCCCAAGTGCGCGGCGTAATGCAGGGGGCTTCTGTGTCTGTCCTGTCCGCCAACGGTGTCGCCAATGCATGCACTCAACATGTCTTTATTTTCTCCCCCCCCCTTTTTGTGGTTTTCCTGTTCATGTGTGCATTAGCATCATCAGGCGGAGGAGAAGTGGCATCGGAGCATGAGGGAGCTGCATCCCACATGGCCATGGAGGGCCATGCAATAGATTCCGATTTCACCAGTGGGACGGAGGGCGAGGGGAGCTCCACAGCGGGGAATTGGGCAGACATAAGTGACACGGACTCGTCCTCTGAAGGGAGCTCCCTTGTGGTGGCAGCAACATCTGTGCCCCCCGCAGCAACAGGTACAGCCGCCACCCAGCGCACCAGTACCGCCCTCCCAGCAGCCCCTCAGCGTTTGCCCCGTGCCCGCTCACCCAGGAAGGTGGGCATCTCCTTCGCCCCTGGCACCTCAGGCCCTGCCCCAGTCACCCCTGCTGCCCTCAGTGAGGAGATCATTGACCTCCTGAGGACGCTCACTGTTGGGCAGTCTACCATATTGAATGCCATCCAGGGTGTCGAAAGAGAGGTGCACCACAGTAATGCATACCTGGAGGGCATTCATTCTGGTCAGGCTGCCCTTCAGCGATCGTTCAACACTCCAGCCTCAGCACTGATGGCAGCCATTGTCCCTGTCTCTAGCCTCCCCCTCCAACTTCCTCCACCCAGACCCTATCACCTGTACCTCTGCCTATCCCAGACACACCATCAGACCAGCCTGCACACACCTCAACACCCAAGGGAAGCTCAGGCAGACATAAGCACCACACATCACACAGGCATTCACACAAGCAACATCCACATACAGACATACCAACACCCACTGCCTCCACTGTGTCCCCCTCCTCCTCGTCTCCCTCCTCCCTCCCTGTCACATCTCCACTCACACCTAGATGCACTACATCTTCAGCCACTACGTCCATCACCAGCACACACACCAGAACCCCCGCACACGTGCAGTCACCACCCCCACTGCCATTTACACGTCCCCTGTGTCCTCTCCCAGTGTGTCTGTGACCCCCTCTTCCAAGATACACAAACGCAGGCAGCCACCCACCCAACAGCCATCCACCTCACGACTGCCTCCAGCCCAAGCACCTGCACCCAAAGACACCAGACTTCAAACTCCTACAACCACATCCTCTTCCTCCACTCCCATACCCAGTACACCTACCCCTCCCATTGCTCCTAAAAAGCTTTTCCTGTCCAAACTTAACCTCTTTCCACCAACTCCCCCACCCCGTCCATGTCATAGGACTCCAGACAGCACCTCAGCCGCCACAAAACCGGGCCCTGTCATGACAGTCAGCCATGGACTATGGAGTCCCCCACCCTCCAGGGCAGCCAGTTCAGTACGGAGCCAAGGCACAGGCAGCCCACCCCCGGAGAATCAATCAAAGATAGGCAGTGGCCGGCGCGAGAGGGTGAAGACACCAGGCACAAAAACCCCTACCATGGCTCCGGCAGGAGGTGTGGAGACAGCTGTCACACCGCCCAAGGTGGGGAAGGGCCACAGGCGATCAGGGAAGGGTGGGAAGGGCAGCACGCCCGACAAGACCACCATCAGCCCAGCTGGCCAGGAGGGCCCCGCCAGCCCCATCCCAGGTGGGCAGGAGGCCACCAACATGCCTGGCACTGCAGCCCAGGAGGGCCCCGCCAGCCACAGGACAGATGGGCAGGAAGGCACCGCCAGCCACAGGACAGATGGGCAGGAAGGCACCGCCAGCCACAGGACAGGTGGCAAATGAGCTCCACGCCATGGCCAGATCCGCTGAACTGGGCTCTTCATCTCAAGCACCGCTGAACTGGGCACCGCCGTCTCAAGCACCGCTGAACTGGGCACCGCCGTCTCAAGCACCGCTGAACTGGGCTCTTCATCTCAAGCACCGCTGAACTGGGCACCGCCGTCTCAAGCACCGCTGAACTGGGCTCGTCATCTCAAGTACCGCTGAACTGGGCACCGCCGTCTCAAGCACCGCTGAACTGGGCACCTCCGTCTCAAGCACCGCTGAACTGGGCACGTCATCTCAAGCACCGCTGAACTGGGCACCGCCGCCTCAAGCACCGCTGAACTGGGCCCTTCATCTCAAGCACCGCTGAACTGGGCACCGCCGTCTCAAGCACCGCTGAACTGGGCACCACCGTTTCAAGCACCGCTGAACTGGGCGCTTCATCTCAAGTACCGCAGAACTGGGCCCTTCATCTCAAGCACCGCTGAACTGGGCACCGCCGTCTCAAGCACCGCTGAACCATGAGTGCCAGGGGCTGGCCCGCATCTTAGTCGGGCAGGGCTGCACGAAGCAGTCTGGGCACCAGGCCCCACCCAGAACCAGTGGAGACTGTTATCCACTTGTGAGACTGTGGCTTTGCACTCGCCAGGATTGAACAGTGGGCAACCCACCCACTTGTGAAACTTGACAGACTGTGGCTTTGTACTCCCCAGGATGGAACAGTGGGCAAGCCACCCACTGTAGAGACTTGAGAGACTGTGGCTTTGCACTCCCCAGGATGTAACAGTGGGCAACCCACCCACTGTAGAGACTTGAGAGACTGTGGCTTTGCACTCCCCAGGATGGTGCAGTGGGCAACCCACCCACTGTAGAGACTTGAGAGACTGTGGCTTTGCACTCCCCAGGATGTAACAGTGGGCAACCCACCCACTGTAGAGACTTGAGAGACTGTGGCTTTGCACTCCCCAGGATGTAACAGTGGGCAACCCACCCATTGTAGAGACTTGAGAGACTGTGGCTTTGCACTCCCCAGGATTGAACAGTGGCCATGGAGGCCCCTCGTGGATCTGGCGTCGTAGACTCATCTGGCTGAGGTGCCCCCCCTTCCCTTCCCCCTGAGGTGCCTGTAGTTTTGCTATCTGATGCCCCTGCAGTGTTCTCTCCATTGGAGTCAGGTATCTTGTGTGGGCTTTGCCCATGTGATTTGGGCCCAGTGGTCCATGGACAATACATGCTACAATGCTCGGACTTGTACATTTATGTATATAACAGTTTTTGATGTAGAATTATATTTTTAAGCCAGTAATACAATATATTCCTATGTTTAGAATCATTTCCTTTTGTGTTTGCATTCTTCCGGGGGGTTTGGGGGGTGTCACTCTGATGTGTTGATACGCATTGATGTGTGTGTTGTAGTGGGTGAGGGTGGGTGTGTCGCGTATGTGTGTACCCGTAATATTTTCTCCACCCCCCTCCCCTATGTCGTAGGTGCAGTACTCACCGTTGTCTTCTGCGCCGGCGTTCGTGCTCCTGGTAGAGGAGTAGGAACACAATCGCTGGGAGTATGTGGAGTTCGGGTTCCATGCTGTCCTTATTCCTCGTGGGCTGTATAGAGGTGAGCGTTTTCCCTTCGAAATGGCTGTTTCCGCCGTGTTTTTATCGGCGGGGCTACCGCCCCGGAAAAGGTGGCAGATTGGTAGGTTGTGATACAGTGGGCGGTACATTGTCTCCCGCCTGTATGTTGGCGGTGACCACCGCGCTGTTTGTTTGTGCCGCCGTGGCGGGCGGTGTGGTAATGTGGCGGTCTCTGTTGGCGTTTTCCGCCAGGGTCGGAATTCCATTTTTTTTCCCGCCAGCCTGTTTGCGGTTTGGCCGCTGGTTTAACACCGACCGCCAGGGTTGGAATGACCCCCTTAGTGTCCATTATTGCTTGCATGATTTTATCGAACTGGAGGAAATGCGCGCGTAGTGTTTTGTTCAGTTGGAGAAGTATAGTGTATTGCATGTCCACCTGGCCAGTTAGCGAGGGGGGTTTTCCATCCCCCAGAGTCCCCGTTTTGGGGTGTTTTGGTTTGACCATGCTTTTCCTAGGGGTCCGCTCCGTCCGCTCCGTTGGGGTTAATAGCCGGGTAACTGCTGGGGGCATCTGCCCTTTCCCCTCCTTGTCGTTTTATTATTGTCCCCTGTTGGGATTAGATCATTTTCGTGCTTGGTAGTGAGGTGGTGCTATTATTCAATTGTTCTGCTATTGCTACTAATTTGCTCCGTGCCGTATGGGGGATGATCTCTTTCCAGGCCCCCCAAGTTCGGACCAGTGCATCTTCAAGCTCTCTCCAATTGAGGGTCCGGGGGGGCCGCGTCTCATTCCAGCAGCGATTCCCGCACAGCTCCCCCAGGGTCGTACCGATCCAGCGGGCATGATCTGTGTCCGATTCTCAGGCGCCACTCACTCCGTTCCAGCCATCCTCCGGCCCGCCAAGCAGGGCCCGGTTGGGTCGGGCGCAACGCGCAGTACACCTCACTGGAGGGGAACACCTGCGGTCCGGGTTCCCTGGCGATCCCGCGGCTTCAGTCAGTGGAGGGTCCAGTGGGGGACCCGCACCGAACCCGCGCGGCGCGAGCAGGTAAGGCCCGCGGCTCCATACAAGGGCCGCGACGTCGCCCCGCGTCCCAGGATATTCAGTGGGCACCGGGTCCAGGATTCTTCAGTGCCTGACTCAGGGATTCACCGATCCATCGGGCGGGGCCAGCAGCCGGCCCTCGGTCGCCGCACGCGGACGTCCGCAGCAGTGAGGCGCTCTTACGGGTCACCCGGCAGGGCCCGGTCAGTACGGAGCGCAGCGCGCAGCTCACCTCCCCGGGCGGGAGACATCCCCAGTGCCGCAGCACACGTAGCAGGGCGACCCGGTCGCTTCAGTCGGGAGGAGTGCTAGCAGGGGCCCCAGGGGTCCGGGCGCCCCACGCGCTCCTTCTTCAGTCCAGCGCACGGCGCGATCGGGCGAGGCCCGAGGCCCCAGGTAATGGCGGCGGCGCCGCCTCCACGCTTCCGGCTCCTCCGCGGGCGCCGCACCCACCGGGCTGAAGCTCCCCCAAAATGTGCACGGGTGGTAGACGGGATCTTTGCACCCGTTTATCTCGATTTGGGATGTGGCAGGGCACAGGATCTTAACTTGTTGGTGGGACGTGAGCGGAGCTCCTCAGTTAAGCGTCCGCTCTGGCAGCCATCTTGGCCACGCCCCCGTGTTAGTACAATATTAAGATTCCACGAAGGTACTGGTGGTGTTGTTGGGGGTATGATTCTTTTTAGTCCCTCCATAAAGGCTTTAATAACTGGGATTCTAAAAAGCAATTTTGTATGTGTAATCTGCAAATAAGCAGATATTGCAGTGAGATGGATTTTAATGGAAGAAAAAGCAAGATTTGCTTTTTGTAATTGTAGTAAATAACTTACAATGTTTTGTATGGAGGCGTTTAGCTGCGTAATTTGATTAGCCTGGCAGTAGAAAACAAACCTTTTCCATTTATTAGCATAACAATGCCTTGTTGTAGGTTTTCTTGCTTGTTTAATGACCTCCATACACTCTTTTGAGAGGTTTAGATTTCCGAATTCTAAGATTTCAGGAGCCAGATTACTAGGTTGAGCGATGCTGGATTCGGGTGCCTGATCTGTTGTTTGTGTTGTGTTAACAGATCTGGTCTGTTTGGTAGTTTGATGTGCGGTACTACAGAGAAGTCCAACAGTGTGGTGTACCACGGTTGGCGAGCCCACGTTGGTGCTATGAGTATTCGTGTGAGTTTGTTTTGACATAGTTTGTTGACCAGAAAAGGAATGAGCGGGAGAGGGGGCAAAGCATAAGCAAATATCCCTGACCAGCTGATCCATAGAGCATTGCCCTTGGACTGAGGGTGTGGGTATCTGGACGTGAAGTTTTGGCATTTTGCGCTTTCTTTTGTTGCAAACAGATCTATGTTTGGTGTCCCCCAGCGGTAGAAGTGATCTTTTAGAATTTGGGGATGTATTTCCCATTCGTGAGACTGTTGGTGATCTCGACTGAGATTGTCGGCTAGCTGATTGTGAATGCCTGGTATATATTGTGCTATCAGGCGAATGTTGTTGTGAATTGCCCAGTGCCAATTTTTTTGCACTAGGATACACAGTTGTGACGAGTGCGTCCCCCTCTGTTTGTTTAAGTAATACATTGTTGTCATATTGTCTGTCTTGACAAGGATATGTTTGCGGGCTAGAAGGGGCTGAAAGGCTTTTAGTGCTAGAAAGACTGCTAGCAGTTCTGAATGATTTATGTGAAGTTGTTTTTGTTGACTGTCCCATTGACCTTGTATGCTGTGATTGTTGAGGTGTGCTCCCCACCCAATCATGGAGGCGTCTGTTGTGATAATGGCGTGAGGTACTGGGTCTTGAAAAGACGGCCCTTCGTTTAAATTTACAGGGTTCCACCATTGAAGCGAAGAGTGTGTTTGGCGGTCTATCAACACTAGATCTTGGAGTTGACCCTGTGCCTGCGTCCATTGTTTTGCTAGGCACTGCTGTAAGGGCCGCATGTGTAGTCTTGCGTTTGGGACAATAGCTATGCATGAGGACATCATGCCTAGTAGTTTCATCACAAACCTGACCGTGTATTGTTGGTTTGATTGTATGCTTGATTTTATATTTTGAAACGACTGGACTCTTTGTGGACTTGGAGTGACAATTGCTCTTTGTGTGTTGAGTGTTGCTCCCAAGTATTGTGGTATTTGGGATGGTTGTAAATGTGATTTTTGGTAATTTATAGAAAACCCTAGTTTGTGCAGAGTATCTATTACATATTGCGTGTGATGTTGACATTGTTGTTGAGTGTTGGCTTTTATCAGCCAATTGTCTAGATACGGGAATACGTGCATGTGATTTCTCCTTATATGAGCTGCTACTACAGCTAGGCATTTTGTAAATACCCTGGGGGCCGTTGTTTTAGTCCGAATGGCAACACTTTGAATTGGTAATGTTTGCCTTGTATTACAAACCTGAGGTATTTCCTGTGAGATGGATGGATGGGTATGTGAAAATACGCATCCTTTAGATCCAGTATTGTCATGTATTCCCCTTGTTTTAGTAAAGGGACTACATCCTATAGTGTTACCATGTGGAAATGATCTGATTTGATGAAGAGATTCAGTGTTCTGAGATCTAAAATAGGCCTTAATGCTTTGTCTTTCTTTGGGATGAGGAAGTACATGGAGTAAACCCCTGTTCCTCTCTGGTGATAGGGTACCAGTTTTATGGCTTCTTTTGCTAGTAGTGCTTGGACTTCTATTTGTAATAGGTCTAAGTGTTGTATTGACATTCTGTGCGTTCTTGGGGGAACATCTGGAGGGAATCTTGTGAACTCTATGCAGTAACCATGTTGGATAATTGATAGAACCCACGTGCCTGTGGTGATGTGTGTCCAATTTTGGTGGTAATTTGTTAATCTCCCCCCCACTGGTGATATGTGTTGGGGAAGTGTGACATTGAAGTCACTGCTTGCTACCAGGGGTCTGCTTGGCAGGCTCGAATTTTCCTCTTCCTCTTGGGAACTGTCCTCTGTAGGAACCACGAAACCCCCCTCTCTGGTACTGAGATTGGTAAGTGGGTTTTGTTTGGGAGGTGGATGGTTCTGAGGGTTGCTGTTTAAACCCTCCCCTAAATTGTGGTTTCCTAAATGTTCCCCTGTATTGAGAGGAGTAGAGCGCGCCCATGGCTTTGGCCGTGTCCGTGTCCTTTTTAATTTTTTCTATTGCGGTATCCACTTCTGGGTCGAATAGTTCATGTTGATTAAACGGCATATTCAATACTGCTTGCTGTATCTCTGGTTTAAACCCAGAACTTCGCAGCCATGCATGCCTTCTAATTGTTACTGCCGTATTTACAGTTTGTGCCGCTGTATCAGCAGAGTCTATTGCAGAGTGGATCTGGTTATTCGATATGGCCTGTCCCTCTTCAACCACCTGTTGGGCACGTTTTTGATGCTCTTTGGGGAGGTGCTGGATGATATCTTGCATCTCATCCCAGTGTGCTTGGTCGTAGCGGGCAAGGAGGGCTTGTGAGTTGGCAATTCGCCACTGATTGGCTGCTTGCGATGCCACTCTTTTCCCAGCCGCGTCAAATTTACGACTTTCCTTATCAGGGGGTGGCGCATCCCCTGATGACTGCGAATTAGTCCGTTTTCTTGCAGCCCCCACAACCACTGAGCCCCGCGGGAGCTGGTGTGTAATAAACACAGGGTCTGACAGGGGCGGTTTATATTTCTTCTCGACCCTTGGCGTGATTGCTCTCCCTTTCACTGGTTCTTGGAAAACCTGTTGTGCATGTTTAAGCATGCCCGATAACATTGGCAGGCTTTGATACGATGCATGCGTGGATGCCAGAGTGTTAAACAGGAAGTCGTCTTCCACTGGTTCTGAGTGCATTGTTACATTGTGAAATGTTGCTGTTCTGGCCAGTACCTGCGTGTAGGACGTACTGTCCTCTGGCGGCGAAGGTTTTGTCAGATAACAATCTGGACTATTGTCCAAAACTGGTGGGTCGTATAGATCCCAGGGGTCCGCATCGTCTTGAGTCATCCCAGTATGTGTAGGTGACTGTGCCATTGGTGTACCCACTGGTGACAACTGTGGAGATTGAAGTGGGGACGTTTGTGGTGAGAATTGTGGGGGTGGTGATCTTTCTCTAACCACTTTGGCCTTTGGTTGCATATCAGTCTCGTGAAAAGTCAGTTTTCTTTTGGACTTGAGTGGAGGGATAGTTTGTATCTTCCCTGTATGTTTCTGGATTTCTAGTCTTTGCTGAGTTTGATCATACTCTTCTAAATCCAGTTCCTGCTCAAATCTGTGCTTTTCTTTGAGCTGTAGAGAGAGCCCCTGCTGTTCCGTGTAGGACGCCTTTTTCAGCTCCGAAGCCGTTTTTTTCGGTATCGAAACCCCGATGGAGATTGTCAGTTTCGGCTCTGAGTGGCTTTTCAAGGGTTACTCGACTCGATTATTCGAAGTCGACTCTTTTCGGTGCCGGTTTCTCGACCGGAGTGGGAAGTCTTCGGCACTGATTTGGCCTTTTTCGGTGCCAATGTTACTTGGTCATCGTCTTTGCTGTGGGTTGAGCCATGGCCTTCCGGCAGTGGCGTCCCCGAGGCCTTTTGTTTCTTGACCTGACCTTGGGTGTGGGACTGGGCAGGTGTACTCACTTTGTGTGCCGTCGGTGGTCGATCCCCGTCGGATTAATCCGAGTCCGAACCCTGGATGGATATCCGCATCTCTTCTTCCTCGGCGTCGAGATGTTGTGACTGTTTCGACGCCATCTGTAACCGTCTTGCGCGTCGATCTCTTAATGTCTTCTTGGATCGAAACGCTCTGCAGGCCTCACAAGTATCCTCTCTGTGTTCGGGCGATAAACACAGGTTACAGACCCGATGCTGGTCTGTGTAAGGATACTTGGCGTGGCCCTTCGGACAGAAACGGAAAGGGGTCCGGTCCATTAGTTCTTTGTCGACGGGTCGACCAGGCCTTGATTAAGTGCGGAAGCCCCAAAGGGCCGCCGAAGCGGTCTTGTTGTCTGTGCCGATGTGATGATACTAAACCGGTCCCGAACGCAAACAATACCGACGAATTTCAATGATTTTCTAAGTTTCCCCGATTCGAATTATGGAGCGAAGAGGAACACGTCCGAACCCGATGGCGAAAAGAAAACAATGTAAGATGGAGTCGACGCCCATGCGCCATGGAGCCGAAAGGGAGGAGCCACTCGGTCCCATGACTCGAAAAGACTTCTTCGAAGAAAAACAACTTGTAACACTCCGAGCCCAACACTAGATGGCAGGATAATGCACAGCATGTGTATCTGCAGCTACACATGCCATCGAACATATATATTATCATAAATACAGCATGAGATCCACAAAAAAAAAAAATCAGCATTATATACCATATCACAATTTGCTTAAAAATATAACATCTTTTTTGTATAAAAGAGAAAACTTCATCCATTTAACTGTACATCATCATATACCATAGGGCTTCCATTGCCCCCACACACGTTTTTCTAAACAAGTCGACTAAGCATTTCGGTGGTCTTCACAATGGTTCACCCCACCTTCTTCAGGACCAAATTATTTTTTGTTTATAAATATATTTGTAACTAAGAAGAGTACAGAAAACAACAATTTTAGCAATTTTGTACGTTATTTTTAATGATATTTTTTAATGATAGATAAGAGGATGATGAGGGGTGCGCCCATAGCTGTTTTTTAGCTTGAGAATAATAATGTATGAAATTGCTAAAATTGTTGTAAAACCACCATGCTGAAAAGTGAAAAAAATCCCCACCCATTTCTTAACTAGAATAGTGTGCTTGGTGATCTGTCAATGTTAGGTCAGTAGTCGCACCTCCCCTGCCTGCATGCCGTCAACTTAATCACAAAAGAAAACAGATTATCAGGCAAATCAGCGTGAGTAAACAAAGGGTTTTCAAAAAGAGGGACAGAGCTATCAAACCTATCAAAATAAGGCTGCCTCTGCTGGTTTGTATTTCTAGCAAATTAGTGGCAGCTGATTGGTCTCAGCGAGGGTTGTCACTAACAGGGGGCTCAGAAGGGCACTGATCACAGTTTGTCTGCCCTGCTGTTATCACTCAACTTCCCCACCCCGCAGTCTTTCTCAATCATCTCATCTTCCATCTCTGCAGATAGGGTAGGATACATTTTGAATAGAGAGGTGTTCCGTGTTCCCAACAACTCTGGGAATGGAATCTTCGCCAAGGGAGAGCTTGTAATGGAAGTCTAGATAAAGTCCACATATGGCTAGACGTCCTGGCTCAGCCAGAGATACTGTACGTAGCTGAGTAGCCATCAAACATTAAAATTTGCGAGATGTGATCTAATGGCCGGAGCACCAACTCTGAAGACAGGGAACTAGGGTTCGAGTCCTGGTGTCAGCACAAATCACTCCTATTCTCAGGCTTGAGGAAAAAAATGAATCTGACCTTGTATAATGTACAATTGACTGCACATGCTCATGTAAACGCTAAAAAGCCTGTGGCTCAGTTCATGCTATACAAAACTGAGAAGATAATAATACAAGCATTTACAATGCAATAGGTTTAGCACATTTCAAACAAGTTAATTGTCATCTTTTGACAACAGCGCCCACAAGCAAAAAAAAAGAAGAAGCAGAGCAGCCTGTGAAGATTTATGGCCCCATAAAGGAGGTAAGCGATGTTGTGAGTGCTGGCAGGGAGGAACCCTGGGGAGAGAGAGACTCTGCAATGCAATGCGAGGTCATATGGTGTTTATTTAGTAAAATAAGCTTATTTTAGGAGCCTTTGATTAGTAAAATAAGGACAGCACTGGAACAAAGCCCAAATGTCAGCTTGGGAGAAGGTGGGAGGAACGGAATGCTGCAATAAAAGGCAGGCAGCCTAAATAGCACAGTGAAAGGGGACCACCAAAGAAATGTTTTAAAAAAAAGTCAGTCACAGCAACAGATAGAAACAAAAGTGGAAGAATACAGTACTAGGTCACTGCTCTGAAACAGAAAAAGGAGGGAGAAAAAGGCAGAACTGACCACTAGCGAGCAAGAACTTTTAAAGGATACGGAAACCAACACCAGGTCGAATACTAATGCTCGACTTAAAAGAAACTGAAATGTGTCAGTGTGGGGTATAGGTCACGAAGCAACCGGAAATAGTTTTGGGTTACTAAGTGATCTCACCCAGCAACAGGAAGTCAGGCACAATCCCCCAGCAACGGGTTCCCATGACATCCTCACCAGATAGCTGTTATAGCCAGGTACAAAGACTATATAATCATACTTTGCCAGTGAGGGGGAAAGTTCATCATCACGTCTGGGAACTATGTCTATCCCAAGGACATCCCCACCAATAAGCCAGCAGCCCAGTCATGAGGGTTGCAGATTTAAAAAGGTATGCAGGAGGTTTTATATAGCTCTGACCATCCTGGCTTAAACTATGAGAGTGGTTTTACATAGATCTGGCCATACTGGCTTAACAAAGTATGCAAGCGGTTTCTACATAGCTATGAGGATTCTGGCTTACCATAAGTATGCAAGCGGTTTTACATAACTCTGACCATACTGACAAAACTAAGCATGCAAGCGGTTTTACACAGCTCTGACCATACTGGTTTAACAAAGTATGCAAGCGGTTTTATATAGCTCTCATCATCCAAGAACAAAAGCAGGTTAGGAGTTTGTAGGAAAGTAGCCTCTTTCTAGCACGGCTACCCCCACTTTTTGGCCCGTTTGCCAGTGTATTGGACTGTGTTCACTGGGAACCTGCTAACCAGGACCCCAGTGATTATGCTCTCTCCTTTAAATTTGGTTGCTGGAACCCTTTTTCACCCCACTTTTGGCATACTGGTGCCCCCATGTAAGTCCCTAGTATATGGTACACAGGTACCCAGGGCATTTGAGTGCCAGGGGATCCATATGGGCTTCAGCATGTATTATGCCACCCATAGGGAGCCCATGCAAAGTGTTCTGCAGGCCTGCCATTGCAGCCTGCGTGCATTCACCCTTTCAACACCAGGTCAGTACACCAGGTCACTGTAAATCACCCCTATGGCAGGCCCTCCTAGCCTAGAAGGCAGGGTGCAAATACCTGTATGTGAGGGCACCCCAGCACTAGCAGAGATGCCCCCACAAACTCCAGATCCATTTTCCTGAACTTTGTGAGTGCTGGGATGTCATTTTACAAGTGTACTGGACATAGGTCACTACCTATGTCCAGCTACTTCATGGTAACTCCGAACCTGGGCATGTTTGGTATCAAACATGTCGGAATCATACCCCAATACTGTTGCAAGTATTGGAAGTATGATTCCATGCACTATGGGGGCTCCTTAGAGGACCTCCAGCATTGCTACCACCAGTCTTATGGGGTTTTCCAGGCAGCCCAACCTACTGCCACCCCTCAGACAGGTTTCTGCCCTCCTGCTGCTTGATCTGATCAAGCCCAGGAAGGCAGAACAAAGGCATTTCTTTTGGGAGAGGGAGGTAACACCCTCTCCTTTTGGAAATAGTGTGACTGGCTTGGGAGGGGTAGCCTCCCCAAGCCACTGGAATGCTTTGAAGGGCACATTTGGTGCCTTCCGTGCATAAACCAGTTCAGGGACCCCCCCCCCCCGTCCCTGCTCTGGCGTGAAACTGGACAACAGAAAGGGGAGTGACCACTCCCCTGTCCATCACCACCCCAGGGTCCCTGGGTTCTGTTTCCAAGGCTGGCAGGGAACTCCGGGAGCATCTGAGTGTCCAGTCCAGGCAGGTGACGTCAGAGCCCCCTCTTAATAGGTGTTTACCTGGTTAGGTGACCAATCCCCTTTTTTCAGGGCTCTTTAGGGTCTCTCTCCTGGGTGGGTCCTCAGATTCGGCTTGCAGTATTCCAGCCTGTCTCCTCTGCAACCTCTGCTTTGACTCCTGGCCACTGGAACTGCATCTGGACCCTCCAGGAACCGACAACGCTGCTACAACGAAGACTGCAACTCTTCAGACTGCACAAGAAGAAGAAGGAATCTCCCTTAGAATGAAGGAGTCACTCCCATGCAACCTCAAGCAACTACCGGCTGCGTGGATCTCCCCTCATCTTGAGCTGCGTGGATCCTGCATCACAGGTGGTGGTCCGGAGTAGTCCTCTTGGTCCTCTCTGCCAGCTGTCCAAATTTGGTGGAGGTAAGCCTTTGCCTTCCCAAGCAGGACAGTACCCCGTGCACCATGTCTCTTGCAGCTGCCAAGGCTTGTTTGCATCTTGTCCAATGGATCTTCAGGTGACATGTAGCTCCAGCCCCCAGCACTTCATCCTGCAAAGCCCAGCCTCCTGCGTGGTTCTTCGGCGGCGTGGGATCCTCTTTTGTAGTGCTGCCAGGGCCTCTACTGGGACTCCTGTGTCCCCGGTCCTGTGGGACTCCTGTTGTGAGTGCTGCCTCTGCTCCTGTGGACTCTCTGCGATGCTGAGGGTCCCCTGTGACTCCTCCTCCTGGGTTGAGTCCTCCTGGGCCTTGCTGGTCTCCAGCAGCACCACTTTTCCACTAACCGCGAGTTTGCCTTTGCCAAGGCTTGTTGGTAGAATTCCTGCACAGACACCCATCTGCAATGTTCCTTCCAGCGTGGGACATCAGCTGGATCTATCAGGAACTCTTCTCTGGCTGCAGGGCTGACCTGTTCTTCATCACCGTCGACCAACTCCTGCAACTACAGGTGGGTGGGTAGTAGCTCTTACTCCTCCTGGAGTCTTGTCTGGGCGTCTTCTTTTTCATCTTTTCCTCCTTTTGGGTGGTTTGGGGAAAATGCAGTGATTTACTCCTGCATTCCTGGTCGCTGGGGGGTACTATGTTACTTACCTCTGTGGTTTTCTAGTACTCCCAGCTCCATTCTACACATTTTACTTACCTAGGTGGGGGTATCTCATTTGCATTCCATTTTTTTAGTATATGGTTTGAACTCCCCCTAGGGTCACTATTGGTTATTGCTATTTGCACTGTTTTCTAACCTTTTCTATGGCTGTTTTAGATTACTAGTGTATATATTTAATGTATTACTTACCTCCTAATAGTGGGGTTACCCTTCTAGTATTTTGTGGTGATTTGTCCCAAAAATAAAGTACCTTTATTTCTTTACAACTGAGTGTTTTCTTTCATGTGTTTGAGTGCTGTGTGACTACAGTGGTATTGCACGAGCTTTGCATGTCTCCTAGATAAGCTTTGGCTGCTTATCCACAGCTACCTCCAGAGAGCCTGGCTTCTAGACACCGCCTACACTTCACTAAGAGGGAATACCTGGAATATGGTGTAAGTACCATAGGTACCCACCACACACCAGGCCAGCTTCCTACAGAGTTTGGCAAAGATATCATAAGAAATGGATGTATTTTTATTCATTTTACACTGATATAATTTGCCTTTGCTGGTATATAAATTATTATCATGATTATTCTAATCTACATAGATCAGGATTTACGTAATCATTATTTCTTCCTGTGTGTGCTGATTTTGGGCATCTAAATCTGGGTTTCTTCCAATATGTTTAGCTCAACAGGATGGTGTAAGGTACCTGACTATCTTCTCTTTCTGCACAGAGACAAGGTTATACTCCTGTACCCAGTGCTTAATTTGTAAATAAAAAGGTGCTGGTGCCGAAAGCCCCCCTCTTAAACATGCGGCTGCTGCAATGAAATGTGCGAACACGGAATACTGAGGCCGCGTAATCCTGAAACCATTTCTTAGAATCATTTAAAGCCACTCCCTGCCCCTTCAACTCACTCCTCCAGCTTTCTGCTTTCTCCCTTTGTGACGCTTTTTCGTTTTTCCCTTTGTCCGTCTTTCCCAAATATGTCTTTTGCTCACAGCAAATGCATGAGGCAGAAGAATAAGCCCCGGCCCTCAACAATAAGTACCGGTGCTCCACACTGGAAACAACATGCACATATTAAGCACTGCCTGTACCTAGTGTAGACGTATACAATACTGTCCAGCTCTCTTTTTTTTTATAGCCATCGGATTTGCGCTGCCGCACTCTCAGAATGTAGACCAGGAAACAAACGTGTGGCCACAGTAGATCTTGTCAGGCTCCAATTTTCACTCCACCACAGCTGCCACCCACTTTTCGCTTATCTAAGTATGCCAAGACTTCCCGGTGCCTGGGAGCGGCCCCGAGAGGGGATGAAGGGGGTTCCGATCAGCCGCGCTCCTCAACACAGTTGTTTAGACTGTGTGTAGTGCGTGGTTTTGTCCAGGAGACCATATTGTGAGGCAATGCTGTCAAAGTTTTAGAAGTTTAAACTGACCCCTCACAATGTAGGTGGAAGCCGTTTGCATTACTTGGATGAAGAAATTGGTGGACTGAGATGTTTATGTTAAAAGATGATGATGACTAAGTCAGCAGACCATTAGAAAACAGAAGGCAATCAAGTTAACACACTTCAGAATTGGTAACTGGATGCACATGAAGGGTTCCAGATTTGAAAAAAACATATTTGACTAGGTAGACAAAAGCAGTCACATTTAAAGATGTAAAATGAAATGCTGTTAACGTTTTAGCATATGAATGGTAGAACATGGGGTGAGCATGAAAGTTTGTGGATTTCAAAATGTTAATTTGATTGATGGTGGGGTGAGCCACGTGTGAGATTTTAGAGTGCCCAAGTGAGTATGAGAGGACACATGTAATTAATCATTACTATATAATGTTTTACGTTTTTGTCTTAGATAAACTGGAGATGGATTGTGTCATGAAGCTCTTATACCTGGAAAGCCCTGCGCATCAAGTGTATATCTAACAAGTATTATTTTCGGATCTAGATGTTTACTACCTCTGCTGCAAGGATGGGCTTCTTCATTCAGTTGACGTTGTGTCTTTCTTTACTTCAACACATCAATGGGTCCTGCATTACGATAGCAGTTTCTTTCAACTTTGATATGCAGCTGATCAGCAAAAAGACTGTAGGGAATTTATAGGGATGTGACTCCCCCGAGATTGGAAACCATTCCTAGCAAACGTGTGGGAGCTTAACCAGGCTAAAGCTAATAGGTGAGACCCTTGAAAATTCACTTCTGACTTAGTTTAGCTTAATAATAGAGGCACTGTGCCTCATATGAGCTGTTGGTACAGCATTGTATTGACCTGTTTAGCTTAATAATAGAGGCACTGTGCCTCATATGAGCTGTTGGTACAGCATTGTATTGACCTGGCTTCCTCATGTTTTCAGAATATCTCTCCATCATCTTCTCTGCAGGTTTGAGTGTTGCTCTTTATGTACCTCGATTTTAGCCTGTAATAATGCATGGTACAAGACGCACTGTTTATGCAATTCTGTGGTGTCTGTAGTCATAACAACTTACAGTGCCATTTCTTCGACGCCTGGGTCATGGTAATCAGGAGACCGTGCCAGTGGTGGTTCCAGCATGAGAATGGGCATGTATGTTACATGGAATGAAGTAAACTAATGGTCACAATATGCAATCAGACAAGAACAACCAGATTTCTGCCAAGTTTCAGCTTGGATTTTGTGCCGCCTTATCTCACCCTGAATCTAGCACCTCCCCCACCCCAACAAAGTGAGGAAGCAAAGCTTCCTAGGACCAACTGAAGAACTGGAAGAGCCAAGCAGTTAGTAGACGATTCAACACTTCTGTACCAAACCACAACTTCACCCATCCCGAACTGTGAGGAGTCTATATCACTTCACCTCCACTAACCAGCCCATCCTACAGCTACTGCTGATGTGCACCATTCCTCTCAAGAATGCAAAACCGTATAAACAGTCTGACTACTTCAGCTCACGTTTCTATAGTCTATGCATTTCACAAACGTGTCTGGAGGCAAATAAATTACGCAGCATGCACCATAAAGAACAATGACAATAAAAATGCACATTGTATTAACTGACGAAGAAACACATTTATTTATTGGCTAGGCAGTCGGGCACGAACACTAAACACTCACACAGGAGTGTACAGACTTGGAAATAGTGCAATTTTGAGGTTTGTACTGAAATGCGAACAAAACTAGTATGGCAGGGGTGACCCACATTCCTTTCTCGCTTTCTACTTTGGTTCTACAGTCTGTTAAGGTTAACTACACAGGAGAAACATTGGGCAGATTTTGATGTAGTACTGTAACAAGATCGGACACTCTGTCCTGCTGAAGAGTGAGGAACATTCTGATACTGCGGAACTCGCTTTAAATGCTGTGGTGTCTGTGGCCTGCTGAGCCTGTTGTCACAAGCTTGATTGTCTTTTTGTGTTGCTCCTGCCAGTTTGACAAACATAGCAAGCACAGGGGCAACACTGGGAGACTTCCTCGTAGGTGATCTCTAGCAAGACAACATGTCCTTGAGGCAGCAGCCAGTCTGTGGCTCCTTAAGAAGCATGTTCACCACATCGTAGAACTTGTTCTCATATGCCAGCTGGTAGTACAGGAAGATGTCTTCACAGTAGCTGAGCAGCTTCTTTAGGTTGTGAGCAGCAGAAGGAGGTGTGTTATGCTGCTGGAACCTGGAAGAGAAGAGGTACAGTGTGAGAGAGGTCACCACTAAAGTGAAATGGGTGGGAATGAGAAGGGTGACTAATAAGGGACAAGGGTGGGAAGGTGCCTATAAGGGGCAATGGATTTACTGTAAAATACAGTGGGTGGGAACCCAGCAGTTAAGAACGAGTTGATCGCTGTAGCAGCTCATTTATTATAGTTTGATAAATAGGATATTCCCGTCCATCTTATTACAAGTCCCTTATACCCTATGGTACTTGTAATAGAGCAGACGGGTTATCCGTCCTGTATGTAACGTAGTAACACATCTGCAAAACTGTGAATCAGGTCATCCGTCTAAATCATAACAAAGGACGTGCCCTACCACTTAACTTGACACACATATAATGCATAAATCCCAATAGAAGCATAGGAATTTAGCAGAGGAATAAACCTTTCTATTTCGTCTCAAATGTGCACTTTGATTTCGATTGGATCTTTTATCACACATTAAACCCAAAGCACAGCGTGGCTATCATGACTCTTGAAATCATTACATTAAATATGTTTTCTTTCTGGTAAAAAAAGCAAAGAATGATTCGCAAATCCCAGTTCTCACTTGAATTGGGAGAACTGATCATGTATGGGCACATCTACCACCATTGGGGACATCGGAAAATAACATCTTGTCACAGAACAATAGCATACCTAATTGTCTGAAGCAGTGTCCCAGCGTGAACGAGGTTCTCATTACTTCCACAAGGACACTAGATTTATTCTCTAGGGAGAGTTGATTACTTTTGTGTTCTCAGGAGAGGTAGAGATGAAAGCAGCATTTCCCCAAGACTCCTTCGATGGACACCCAAAAGCCTTCCTGGATAATTGAAAAATCCACAAACTTCAAGAAGGATTTCGATGGGTCCCTTTTATAGCTACAACTGCACTTGTCAGGTCCCCCTCTATTCATATAAGTGTTCCAGTAAGGTAACTATACTTTAAGTTCGCACAGGGTCATAGGGGGTGATTCTGATGTTGGAACCGCCAGAAGACCGTACCGCGGTCGAAAGACCGCGGCGGTCATTCTGGGTTTCCCACTGGGCTGGCGGGCGACCGCCAAAAGGCCGCCCGCCAGCCCAGTGGGAAACAGCCTTCCCACAAGGACGCCGGCTCAGGATTGAGCCGGCGGAGTGGGAAGGTGCGATGGGTGCAGTGGCACCCGTCGCGTATTTCAGTGTCTGCAAAGCAGACACTGAAATACAAGGTGGGGCCCTCTTACGGGGGCCCCTGCAGTGCCCATGCCATTGGCATGGGCACTGCAGGGGCCCCCAGGGGCCCCGCGGCACCCCCTACCGCCATCCTGTTCCTGGCGGGAGACCCGCCAGGAACAGGATGGCGGTAGGGGGTGTCAGAATCCCCATGGCGGCGGAGCGCGCTCCGCCGCCATGGAGGATTCTCAAGGGCAGGCAGTGGAAAGTCGGTGGTACACCGCCGACTTTCCGTTTCTGGCCGCGGCTGAACCGCCGCGGTCAGAATGCCCAGCGGTGCACCGCCAGCCTGTTGGCGGTGCTACCGCGGTCATTCGCCCTGGCGGTTTTTACCGCCAGGGTTAGAATGACCACCATAGTCTCTTTGGCAGCAAGTACTTCTGACAAATGAATAAAATACTCCAAGTTAGGGGAGCAAACTGAAACATTTTGCCATGCCTGCAGCATCTTGGAGTCCTAGGTACAGCTTGTCCAGGGAAGCCACCAAGAACCACAACTTAGAAATAGGTTGCTGGCATCTCCCCTTGAGAGGGTATTCACCAGCTTATGGTGTAGGTCATTGTTGGGTGAAGACTCAGCACCCTTCTGGAAGTCATCATGCCAGCACCTTGACTCGGCTCAGGGCTGTGACTATGACTGTGGCCGCCTCGTATTACTGAAGCACCTCATTCAACAGGGAACCAAAACTCTTCCACAGAACAGCAGACCCAATTGATACCTTTGTACTGAACCTACTACATCCAGTCCAAAGACTTCAGACTTTCCCATCACTTTATAGAAAGGTTGGTGTTCGCGACCCTACAAGCAATAACACTTCCGTGAACATTAGCAGTTTGTTGCATTACCTCTTTCCCATAATAGCCATTAGTTTGTGATCTTGGACTTGCTTCAACAACATGGCAGCGTAAACTTTGAATTCCTGCAGAGGGTTATGCTATTTTACATTTTATGCAACCAGTACGTGTAAACACTCATATAGAGCACTGTAACCTATAAGCTGTCTTGGCGCTGAGGTAAATGGAGATAGGAACAAAGAAACTTAGTAAGTGTAAAGCTTCCCTAAAAGGAGGTCTGTCATGTATCTTGCACAAACAGGATGGTAAAGAATTCCAATGGTGCTCCGCATTGATGGAGAATGACCTGTCATCTTGTCTAACTCACTTATATTTAGATACAGCAACTACACAGGGTCAGAAGAGCACAAACTACACCCCATTATGTGGAGATGCAAGTTTTGCTGAAGGAAGTGGGTAACCTATCAATTAAAGCACAGGGACTTAAGTGTATGTCTTCTCGCAATAGGCAGCCAATGGGGTGGTTTAAGAGCAGCTGAAGCGGTGGTAGAAAGAGTCGATTGTACAGCCAACCTGGCAAGGCGTGGAGAATTTGCTGTAACCTCTGTAGACTTTCTGTGGGAGATCCAAGAAATAAAGAATTGCCATAATCCAACTAACTAAGGATAGTCGACTGAACAACTATGGGCCTGGTAGAAGAAGGTAAGAACATTTGAATTTCAAATAAAAGCAGAAAAAGAAGGAAGTAAGAGGTGGATAGATGCCTGATCTGGTTCGACAGAGGCAATGAATTCTGAAAAGAAAAACATGGTTTCCAAGCCACTTTAATAGAGGTATGAAGGAGGCTCAAGTCATATAACCAAAATTAGTATGGATGCCTGCTGACACAGAGCCATTAGAGCAGAATAGGATGTCATTCTTATTGGCATTACATTTCAAAGATTTCAGTGATAGCCACCAAACGACTACCCATATACAATTTTGAAAGGCAGAGTAGGGGTTAAGCACTGTATTATCAAAAGATATAAGCAACTGAGTGTCATCCGCATCATTTATAAAATTAACCCCTAAGGATTATACAAGCTGAGCCGGAGGATGGATGTGTAGATTAAAAAGGGTGTGGCTCAATGAGAAGGAGTCTTGAGGAACACCCTACCATAAGACCTTAAATTCAGAACGGGGGATTCAGAACAGGGGAGGGGAGCACATCTTGCCGTCTGACCTCCAAATAGGACCTAATCCATTGGAGTGCTGAGTTATGAGTCCTACCTCTGCCACTCTTAAAAACAGTATATTTTTGCGACCCTCTATCAAAAGTGGCTCATGGTCAATCAGCACCAAGTCTACTGCATGACCATTGTCAGGTGACATTTGAAGATCACCTATCAAAGCACTTTCCAAGCACTTTCTGTTCCATGCACAGGGCGGACAGCAGATTGTAATGGGTCCAAGGTGGTGTGTTATTCCACAAACCTGGAAATATGACTATTGACATATCTCTTCAAAATGTTCATAGAGAAAGGCAGCAACAATATGTGACAAAAGTTGCTGAAGATATTAAGGTCAGCACTGGCCTTTTTCACCAATGGTACAACCAGGACCATTTGTCCCTCACCAGCACTATATTCTTCAAAGTGGATTTACTGCAGATGTTCCAATGGAAATACCGTTTTCCAGACTGCAGGAGGAATCGGATCCAAAGGAAAACCAGAGGGGATGGAATTTGCCAAAACAGAAACATCTCTCACCTGCTTAAAGCTAACACAGACATCTCATCTGCATTGGACAGCATAGATAGGATAGCTGAACTGGATATATTAGCTGCACTACCAGAGCAAGTAGGGCAAGCTGCCAAACTCTTGCAGATCTTAGAGATGTCATCAGAGAAGTTGGATAAATCGGCTCACAGCTCCTGAGTATGCTCTGATTAATACATAAGGCATGATGGGGTTGACAATGAGGGTGTGATTGAAAAAACTCACCTTAGCAGTATTACAAGCACCTACCACAGCCCATCATCCAGGTAAGAAAATACATGAATGCCCTTCCTTTGCAAAATCACCAATGCTAGGCACTTCATAAAAATACCCTTACAGCCACGGTGACGCTGACAGGAAGTACTTCGAACTGGTAGTGTTGTCCACTTACGACAAAGCAAAGGTACCATCAGTGGACAGGGTGGATGGAAACAGGCGTCCTTGAGATCAAGCACTGTCATGTAGTCACCTTGCCGAAGAAGGCGAATGGAGTCCAGCTGAGTTGTCATACAAAAATATTCTGATAGGATGTAACTTTGAGGGGCTTCAGATCAAGGATTTTGAGAGTACCGATAATCTTGGGAATGAGATAGTAGAGAGAGTTGCACCCTCCCTACAGTGCCTTTCTGTAGGACAGCCTGCACTTCTTCCTGAAGTAAAGAAGGGTTTCTTTGCTGAGAGTATGTGCACGGAGTGGGATACTTGAGGGGATGGGGTGGGGAGGGTCATATGTCGCTGAAGGCAATAGCTGCGATGCGGTATGACTAGGATCCACTTGTTCGATGAGATGTCCCCCTAGTATGAAGTTGTGTATCTTTCCCCGAACAGGTGACATGTAATGTTTTCAGGATGTGGAGGGAAGTTAGGCAGGATGAGTCACTGTTTGGAAGTAGCAGCTCCATTGCTGGAGGCACTTTTACCCCAATCCCTATTGTTACCTTGTAGAAGTCGCTATTGTACCCTAACCCGGTCTGCATTTGGTAAGCCTTCTGCTGTCCCTTGTAGGGGTGGGGTTACTCAGGTTAGGTGGTCTTTGCTCCAACACTGGGCTGCTGCTTACAAAAGGAGCACCTGTATACCCCCTGTACGAAGTGGACTGAAGCACACCCACGGACTGTGCCTTCTTCGTATCTTTTTTTTATTTTCTTGAGAAGAGAATGGTACTGATATTATTGTCCTTCTGAATGCTAGAGTTGGAAATGACTGTGCCCTCTGACACTTTCAGTACTGCTTCAGGAGCTGCTTTAGGAGGCCGAAAGGGTGGACTAATAACCAGTCAATGAGCCCACTGTAAGGCCTTGCTGGGATATTGAAAGAACAAACAAAATAACATCTGAAAATGAGTCTTATAAGGAGTTGGAGTTTTGGGCAGCACAACCGGCAACAAATTTGTCCCAGAGCCAAGTGTAGATGGACTTTGTGGATGGGTGTCTCATTGCAAGGATTACATCAACCACCTCAGTTAGCAAGTCAACACATTTAGTTGCTGTCACTCAATATCCATGCATGGAGATTTGGATGTAGGACCATGTCCTGTTGCAGAGGCAGAATGTCCTACCAAAACAGAAGTCTGATCAGAAGACAAATGTCCTTGCTCAGGAGCACCGGATTTCACACTTTCTTGTCCAAATCTGGGGCAACCAAATCTATCTTTCTCAGAACTTGAGGCAGGAGAGGTAGTAGTGGAATTGTGTATAGGAGTTGTTCTTTCCATTTCAACTGACTGTATTTCCTGAGTGCCTCTGCAGAAACTCCAGCCCACAGAATTGTTGACATAGTGCGTTCTTGATGGTGGCGAATAGTGGCAAACAGATCTAGCCAGGGAATACCCCACTGCTCTAAGGCATTCTGTGCAACCTATGGATGAAGAGGACATTCATGCTCCACTAGAAGATACTGCTTAGCTGGACCTTGAGCAGCTGCTGCATGCCAATAATACTGACCAGCAATGGCAGTTATGTGCGGAACATAGGGAGCTTGAAGATCGCCTGTGGAAACTTCATTAAAAGCACTACCTCACTTGCTTACATGAGGAGAGTGACTGTATCGGTAGGATGTTGGTGAGATTGATTCACGCTAATCAGATACGATCGCCCCTTGGGGCGATTAGATAGGATGGAGGGGTGGTCCCCAATACCCCAGGGGGCATTAATGATGCATCTGTGGTGTTTTACCACTCCCTTTATGCAGCTGCAGTGAGTCCTCCTGTTGACTGCCTACATAGTTATCTGCTGGATCTTCCACTCCCCACTGAATCTGTTACAACAGGCAGAATTGGATGCTTCTCTCCAGTTGGAGGAGATCCGTGTGGCCATCTCTCAGATAGCCTGCAGTAAAACCCCAGGATCGGATGGCCTCTCCATAAAATATTATGCCACATTTAGTGCATCCCTGGCTCTCAAGCTAGTAGTGGTTTATAATAAAGCATAGGAGCTGTTTTTTTTGCAGACTCACTTTGCAAAGCCCTACTAGAGGTACTCCTCGAGCTGGGCCGAGTCTCGCTGCATGTTTGCTCATATTGGCCATTGTCGTTGCTGATTCTTGATTATAAAATTCTAGCGAACGTCCTGGCGAATAGACTGCTTCCTGTGGTCGGTACCCTAGTGCACGTGGATCAGAACAGGAGAATCCCAGGTCGTGATACCTTCCTTAATATTCGGCTGCTCCTCCATCTGATGAGGGCTGACTTGGAGGATGCGAAAATGCCAGTGGCAGTGTACCTTGACATCGAAAAGGCTTTTGATACCGTGGTGGGACTACTTATTCGCAATGCTGGAGGAGCCGCAATTTGTTCAAGGATACTTGGGTTGGGTCTGTGCTTTATATGGACGTCCGGTGGCAGAGTCAAGACAGCGTAGCTGATATCAGACCTGTCTGATATCCAACAGGGCACAAGGCAGCACTGTCCCCGTTAATTTTCGCCTTGGCCATGGAGCCACTGGCCTGCACTTTGCGGATGCAAGCAAAGCAGTAGGAGATTGCAGCGCACAGTATGTAGAATGTAGTTTCTTTATATGCTGATGATGCCCTGATCTATCTTCGTGACATCTGGGCCTCGCTCCCAAGGCTGATGACACTGTTGGATGATTTCTGAGCTATGTCAGGTCTTCGGGTGAACAGGGCATAGTTGTGTTTGTTCCCCTTATGGTGGGTCTGTTCCCCTTACGTCGGGTTCTGGAGACCAATGGGGGGGCTGCCATGGACTCAGCTTTTGTGGCAGTGTGACAGCTTTAAATATCTAGGCATTCAGACATATAACTGCGATGCCAATCTTATGGAGGGGAATGTCTAAAAGGCGCTGGTCCTTCCAGATCTGAACATTGTTACCACTTTCTCCTATGGGCCTGGTGCGGTTTACAAAATGCTCGTTTTGCCACACCTTTTGTATGTTTTTGTGGCTCTTCTACTCACACTCCCTGTGTACTTCTTTGCTGATTTGACTAAGCTTTTTTTGTAATTGATATGGGGCAGGGGTCGGTGCCAGGTGGCGCTTTCTAGATTTTTCAGGCCTCTACAGGAGGGCTGCTTGGCAGCCCCTAATTATGAGTTATACTATGCGGTGGAGCAGTTGCAGTAGGCTCTACGGTGGCTTGGAATGGCCTCTTCCTTGGAGAGGGCAGGTGTGCATCAGCTTTTGGATGGGACTCCTATATTTGCCTTGTGGTCAACTGGGCCTCACCTCCATTGCGAATTGCACCAGATACAGATTGTCGGGCAATGTCGATTGAGATATGTGCAAAGGAGAGGGACCCCACCCCACATATTCACCGCTGATCCCAGACAGGCACATGGCAACTCTGATGGGGGTTGGTGTCCACCATGATCTCACGAGATAGAGGACAGACAGAGATTCCTTTAGGGATTGTATATAGAAGGCACTTTTCGGTCCTTCCAGAGCCCGTCGACACTTACTAGGTGCCAGAGAGACATTTTTTGACCTCCAAAGCTATTCATCATGTGATCACTATGTAATGGGGGCAAAGGCACTTTGAACCTCTTATAGCAATGCCACTCGATCACTCCATGCAGTGCTGAGGTACAGCAGCGCACGTGGGGCTATAACGGCACTTTATTTTACATGGCACTGCTTACTTCACATCACACGATTGATGCGCAGGTCCCCGAACAGTGGTCGCTGGCCCTCAAATTAACTTTTCAGATACACAATGGACCCAGGCCATGCAACACCGCTACACATTGCACGCATGTACCTGGGCACCCATTCTGGGTGCTCCAGGTGAGGGGTGTTGGATGCAGAATTTTTTCATTTGGTGTGAGGGTGCCCAGTTATTGGACAGGTGTGGGAGGAGCAGCAGTTAATTTGTAAATAAAAATGTGCAGTGCCTAAAGCTCTCCTCTGAAACTCATGGCTGCTGCATTTAAATTGTGAGCACAGAATACTAAGGCAGCATAATCCTTATAGCCAACTCGGGCCACTTTAATCCACTTACAGCCACTCCCTGCCCCTTCAGCTCAATATCGCAGCTTTCTGCTTTCTACCACTGTGACGCTTTTCCATTTTGTTGTTGGTGTTCTGCCTTTTCCACATGCGACTTTTGCTCGCAGTAATTGCCTGATGCAGAAAAATAAGTGCTGGCCCTCAAAAATGAGTGTTGGTGCCCCCCACATTGAGCACTGGGGAAGAGGTTATGGTGACTATCTCTACGCTGGTTGAGGGTGAAGTGGTGTCCACTCCAGAATCATGCTTGTTGGGTGTATGACACGTGCCAGGTGTGCTAAATATTTTCACAGGTGTATTGATTTGGCATTCATACTGTACAAGAGGCAAACTGCTGTGGCCTGGAAGTCACTAGCTGCCCAAGTTGGAAAGAGTTCGGCCCGTATACTGTTAAAGTTGGCAAAGGCTGAATTTGATGTGCAGGTGAAGGCCCGCAGGAGCCTGACACCTCCCTAGGCACCCAGCTGTATGCTTCTTCCTGTTTTGTTTGTGGAGCTTGGGCCCTTGGCGCTGCAGCAGGGTGTGTGGCTATGATTCATGTTGGGGGCACTTTGGGTTGTGGTATTGATTTTGCAAGTATTGTTCGGGTGCCTCCTTGATGGTTGGGAGGCATCAATCTGCTTATACTTTGTTCACCTCCCCCGGGCGGGGGTTGGAAGCATATACGAGGTCAACTGTTAAGGTGTTGATGTGAATCATTTTGTTACGTAATGATTCTTTCTTTCTCATTTGGTCTCTGAGGGTGGGGAGGGTGTGGTCGGTACCGCTGGGGTGTTAATGCTGTGTATCGGGCTGAGTTTTTGACCGGCTGTTGGTCCTCTGTTTATATTGTAAAATAAAGAAAGAAATGTTTTAAAAAAGTAAAATTTTGCACTTGCCACATGTTGTTCACATGCTGAGCACTGACGTACAAGCAATACACAGTCTCCTTAAACACGAGGTGGACAGAAAGTACTAGTAGTAGTTGTAATAAGGAAAATGCACATGCTTTCCACAATCTTGCCATGGAAATGTTGGGTGCAGAAGATTCCAGCTCAGACTGTTAACAACCCCCACCCCCAACTCGGCGGGGTGTAATTTCAGTGGAGTATGGTAAAGGTAGACAGAATGCATGTACCGTGCGCCGTGAGTACTAACAGTAAATATTATCAAATGTCTGAATCATCACTCACCTCTGGGGAGGAAGGACGGGTATGTGATTCTACAACCCAAGCTACAAAGAGCTGGTAACAGCGTAATATTTTCCACTTGCAGCACATGTTGCTCTACATACTCATGCCTTTGAATAGACTAAAAAGCAGTACTTCTCTAAGAGGTGGCTAGAGTGCATATGAAAAAGACATTTGAAATAAGGTTTTTCAGAACAGTCTGGCCAACTAATAACTTTGACAGGCTTGAATATCCATGCAATAATGTTTAGTAAACGTGTGAGATGTGGACCATATAGCACTTTTACAGATGTCTGTTATTGGAATGTTACCTAAGAAGACCATTGTGACTTCCTTCTTATGAGTGGAATGTGCTCCAGGCACTGCAAGAAGTGTACACTTAGTTTTAACGAAGAAAGTCTGTATGCACTTGATCCATCTGGCTATTCCACCCTTAGAAATGGGATTACCAAGGTGAGGGTCGAACAGTTGCTTAGTACAATGGATGGATTTTGCCATGTCAAGGTAATACTTCAATGCCCTTTTGACATCAAGTGTGTGTTTAGCTCCTTCCTTTTCTGCCACTGACTGCAGCTGTGGGAAGAAAATAGGCAATGCTATTGTTTGGTTTAAGTGGAATGCAGAAACTACCCTATCCTTGTGCACCTAGATAAAAGGGTTAGCACCAGCAACTCACTATCTCTTCTCAGTGAGATAATAATGACAAGAAGATCACCTTCTAATATGAGAGCTAAAGGTGGCAAGAGTGTATGTAGTGGCTAAATTGGAGGCCACATAAGTCTTGTTAATACTAAATTGAAGTTCCAAGGTGAGGCTTGGAAAGTGCGTAGAGGAATGAGTCTGTTAAGGCCTTCCCTGAAGGTCCTGACCACAGGAAATCTAAACAGGGGCCAATGCTCTCTGTTGTTAAGCTGCTACTGCACACGGATGGATTGACATCTACGGAAGCATCACATACCAGTGCATCGCCCATGGGTAATGGGTGTGGGTACATGAAGGCAAAACCTCGGGATTCTACCTATTTGTCGGTGGCAAACAGATCTACTGTGGGTGTGATCCATTTTTGGAAGTACCTGGGGATTCATCTTCTATTTGTGAACTTGTTGATGCATCCTGCTTGGCAGGCCCACAAATTCTTTGTCTATCCCACACTGGTGCTCCACTAACAAGTAAATGTGACTGCAAATAGCAAAATCTTAAATCTTGTACGCTAGTGCTGATAGGTGGGTAGAATGGCTCCCACCATATTTCTGGATATGTTGTCTGTCTTTCTGAGTACTGTTGTTCCTCAAATGAGTGTGTAAAACAATCTCAATGCCAATTGGATTGCTGTTAATTCCAGGTAGTTGATATGATAACCCTGCTGATCCTGTATCCAGGTGCCCTGGAATGCCATGTGAATGGAATGAGCCCAACATCCCATGAGAGAGGCCTCTGTGGAAATGGCCACATGCGGTTGAGGGTCAAGAAAGAGTGTGCACAGTAACAAGATATTTTGGTGTCATCTTTCTCTTATTCTATGATCTTAGTAACCCTATGGTATGTCAAGGCATGGTAGACTGAGGTTTCACCTGAAGGAGAGGGTTAAATAGTGCTCCAGTGAGTCTTCCTTATCAGCCTCGATTAATGGTTTTTGCCATGCATCTTCTTCAAACATGGGACCAGCTCTTCATTAGTTTGCTTATGGTTCTTCATCATTATCTTTGCCAATGTGTGGTGGCATAGATGGTGAGTGCAGAACCATGTCTTGTGGTGCAGTTATCTGGTTCAGGGGATACTGCTTGCTTGGGATTTTGGAAGTGGTATAGCTTGTGTCAAATGGTATATTCAAATGAGATATTTTGCGTAGTCCCAGTCTTGCTTGAAGGGTGCAGACTCTGTGATTAAGGACAGTCACATCTGGTTGTGTACCTGAGTCTAAAGACATTGCTCTAATTTCATGCTACAATATATCCTGTTTCAGGGTAGATTTAAATGCATTTTCGTTTTAGAACACTGACTATCTGTTGTGCCATTGTGTGATGTGTAGCGGAGTCCCTACTTTTGTGCAAGGGCTCTTTTGATGCTTAGGCTCCTTCCAGGGCTGAAATTGAATTGGTTCTGAAGCAAACATTTAAAAGTGTCTTCAGCTATGTCTTTGCAAAACAGACATAGACATGGTTTTCTGGGGCAAAACCACCTGGTTTTTTTAAGTGAGGCTTTCTGTAATTCTCAGGCGAGCAGAGTGGAATTTGCTTGGGTCCTTTTTTTATGTGGCATGTGTTTGCAGCATTTGTGTATGAAGCATCTATTTGGTATCTGAGGTGGTCTTCCTACCACTGCATGTTTGTTTCAGACGCAAAAAAATCTTGCACAGACCCTTGACTATCAGAAAATGGTGCTTCTTTCTCTGGGTTTGCTACCCCACAGGACAATAACTTTGGGGTGCAACAAATTCTTGTATGGACCTTTGATTGTCAGAAAATTGTACTTTTTCCGGGTCTGCTAACCCTACCGGGCAATACGAGTCACTGTCAGTATTGCTGTCTTCATACACTCCAAAGATATTTTGTTTGGATCTTCTGACTCAATGCTAGTCCAACTACAATCACAACAGTATTGTTCATCGTGATCTCAAAGAAGGCACAGGTCACTTTATGATGATGACCGGAGTGTACCCCTTCGAATGACATCAGACAAAATCACCAATGTGTACTTTCTATTCCCTACAGAGTTGTTCTCATACAACTAGAGGGTGAGTTTTGGCTAAGTAAGTTTTGAAGAGGTGTTGATGGGTCAGTCTGATGCATTTTGGAACTGTACCAGCCTGCCAAGCTGAAGAAGATGTCGATGTTCTTGAATACCCTGGTCTTTGTAGCTGCACTTCAATTATGAAGCAGCAAACGATAGCTCAGAATATGATAGAGTAAAAAAAGATAATCAAAGGGGGACTCTGAGTGCTGAAGGGTTTCAGGTACATGATCACGAGTCATTCTCGAAACCGAATTGCACTAAATAACTTGTATTATCCCAAGCCCAACACTAGATGGCAGGATCGTGTACATCATGTAATCTGCAACACATTCTGAGAAGAGAATGCCCCTGCTGTGCCCAACAGGCCCTAATGTCACATTCATTAAAAAAAACGGATGTTTAGTAGCAGATTTAAAAGTCACTGGGAAAAATATAGCCAAAGTATTTCATGGAAAATATTTTCTGAAATTGATACCTAAGTATAAAAGGCAAAAAAGGCTCTACAATTTACTTTAAAATGTATGTATAAAAACCATGAGCATGAAAAAACCTAATAGCAAATATTTCTATAAACTTCGCGAATTTTCAATACATTGAGTATAAAGACTAAAGAAGAGTACAAGAAGTCATTGAAATACATTAACACAATCAAGGAAGGAACCGATCCCTTGACTATATTACTCAAAAGCTTATAGGCAAATGGATGAAAATACTCTTTTTTTATTTTCTGTAAGTGACAGGCCCAATACACCAACATTCACCTTTTTTTTTTTCACAACACGTGTAATGAGTAAGCCTTGGCAGCAGCTACATTTATGGATGGCAAAACGTACCCCTGTAGAAAGAAATAAAATCAGGATTTGCAAAATATAATGTTATGTAAACTTCCATGAGGGGACAAAGGGCTTTATGAACCACCTGAGGCTGCGTCTCTTGAGAGCCATGTGTTAGAAACTGGGTCTCTAGTTGGCAGCGGTTTGCATCCTGTCCAAGTAGGGACCACAATCCTGGTCAGGGATACACAACCTAAATGATTCTGTGCTCACCCTCGGGAAGCATGGCACATAGCAGGCAGGCTTATCATGAAATGCTATGTGTAAAGGTATTTGTGCAGCCCACATTAGCAATCACAATGAAAACACCACAAAAAGACTCCAAACAAGTGTATGAAAAATAGAGATTATTTATCTGAGTAGGTCAAGACCAAAACAACAAAAATCCAATGAACATTCACTTAAAAAAGATGTCAAGAATAAGTGCACTTTGTATGGGGCTTGTTTTAAAGCCTCTTCTGCAAAGAGCGTGGCGAAAACTTGTCGGGCTGTTTGAGATCAGCCTGAGTATGGAATTCAAATTCTAAAATCTATTTGTCTTTTTACTGCACAAAACACAGAGGAAACTCAAAGGCCGCTCAGGCCTCCATCATCACGGAATGAACCGCCGCAGCCACGGGTTAAAGGGGAAAGGCTATCCAGGCAGGCCGGCGCTTTGGCAGAAAACAGGGTTGCGCCCGAGGACGCCTTGCAAGCCGGGGAAGTGCAAGCGCATGCTGCACATCTCCGTTACCTGGCAACACGGGTGTCTGGCAGAAAGGAAGCCACTCCAAAGTCCTTGAAAATCTGGCAGTGAGCTGCAACTAAACCGCTCCAAAGCTTTGACAAAGAGGGAGGTAGGCTGCAAAGAAGTCTCTCCATAGTCTTGGCGAAGCTGGCAGTAGGCTGCAATTAAACGGCTCTGAAGTCCTGGCACAATGGGTGGAAGGCTGAAATAAAGCCGATGCAAAGTCCTTACAAAGCGTGTGGCAGGCTGAAATGAAGCTTCTCTGAGGTCTTTGATGCCCTGGAGACATTTAGTAGAACCGGGGGCAAGACAACAAGCAGTTCTTGGTTCTTTATCTGCAAGGCAGAGGTCAGCAAGCGGCAGGCATCTTAGAAAAGCAGGACAGCAGTTCCTTGAAACTGTCAGACACAGCAAAGTGGCAATCCTCTAGTAAAGCACCCTTCATTCCAGCAGGGTTCTGTCTTAGATCCCGAAGTGTACTGCTTTTAGGGAGTCAGAGACCCAGTACTTATACCAAAAAGTGCCTTTGATGTGGGGGATGACTTCAAAAGGTCTCTCTGAAGTGTAGAGGTCCCCTTTTCAGCCAAGCCCTGTCCACAGACTATCAGTTGGGTGTGATCAGCCCCTTTGTGTGGACTCTGGCCACTATCCTTTGAAGTGTAAGTGTGAGCCCTTCCCCACCTCCTCCCCAGGAAGACCCAACAGTATGCAGATAAATGCAGATGTAGGCGAGTATCCTGTGTTGTGGGAGTCTGAAGGAAATGCACAAGTGTAGCTGTCACCTAGCCCAGGCCAGCAGAGTATTGAAGACATGCGGTAGGCACACAGGGCAGTGAGAGCAGAGAAATCCCTCTTTCTAATAGTGGCATTTCTAGAATAGTAATAATACATCTGACTTTACCAGTAAAGAAGATTTATCATTACAATTACAATGATACTAAAGATGATGCCGCTACTCCTCTCTGATCAGGAAATACAGCTTAAGAGTATTTTAACAAATTCCCAATGCTGACCTATGAGAGAGGAAGGCCTCACAATAATAAAAAACGACTTTGAGAGTTTTTCATTACCAGTACATGTAAAACCCAAAAGTACATATCCTGCCTTTTACATACATGGCACCCTGTCCTATGGGCTACATAGGGCCTACTTTAGGAGTGACTTAAATGTAAGAAAAGGGGAGTTTAAGACCTGGCAAGAGTTTTTAAGTGCCAAGTCTAGGTGGCAGTGAAACCTCACACACAGGCTCTGCAGTGGCAGCCTTGAGATATGTTTACCGGGCTACTTCAGTGGGTTACACAATTAGTGCTGGAGGCCCACTAGTAGCATTTAATTTCCATGCCCTGGGTATATGGTATACTACTTCACAAGGGACGTACAGGTAAATTAAATATGCCAATAGGGGATGCGCCAATGTTACCATGTTTAGATGAGAAGCACATGCACGCTAGCACTGGTTAGCAGCAGTAAAATACTGAGAGTCCTTAGGACAACAAAAAGATAAAGCAACAAAACAGAAGGTAAAAGGCAAAATGTCCGGCGTAAGACCACACTAAGGATGCCAGGTCTAACATCATGTCACTTCAATAAGCTCAGCAAAATGTAACAAATATTATAGTTGGCACATTTGATAAGGGAGCTCTAAAACTGGTGAAAGAATTCCAGACAGAGTACCACATTAGGGGAAACAATGTCAGAATCTCATTTTAGTTATGATAAAGCGTGCCATACAGGTGTCCCTGTGCATTAAAGACCTACATTAAGGAACAAAAACTCTGTCTAAAAAAGGTAAGAAGATAAGATATCATTCAGGCAGCTGAAAGGTTAGTCACCCAACATAATTGACAAAGAACCATTTGAGCTGCAGGTAATTCCCCTTAGATTCATATCTTTTGGAACTATTAAAGCCCAAAGGAGACGCCCACTTAGAAGAAGGCTTAAAAATATCAAGCTCGTCTGGCAGCAGGAAACATAATAATTACCATAAATGTGTTTATTATACTGATACAGACTACAAACCCTGGTTAAAACACCAGGGATGTACAAAGACAATGAAAAAGGTATTCACACTCCTGTATTAGAAAATCACTCTCAGACAGCAGAAAAAAATATCTGCCCAGAATCAAGTATTAAAAAGTATTAAAACAAAATCCATAAGAGGGAAAATGTCCCACAAGCAAAAAAGAAAGCTTGTTATGAAATATCAAAGCATTACTAAAGCAAATTATTCAGAGATCTAATCAAAACAAACAGAAAACTAGTACTGTGACAACTGCAGTTGGAATAGATTATTCCAGGAGGACTCTGTCTTAAAGAGGGAGGAAGTCAATTTCTATTTCTAGCAGCTGTAACGTACAAGTTACTTACCTTCGGTAACGAAATGTCTGGTAGAGACGTATTCTAGTTGCAGATTCCTTACCTTAGAATTTTCCCCCAGGCGTCAGACTGGATCTGGAGATTTTTCTTCGAGCAATACCCTTGAGCGTCGGTAGGTGGCGTCTGTCAACTCCACGGGCATCGTTGGCGTCGTAGTCGCTGTGATGACGTCGGGAGTAGAATATAGACTCCGCCCTCGCGCAGTGACATCAGTTTCTTTTAACGACTTTCAACGCCAAAGCTCAGAGCCGCTAAGAACACTGAGATTGGTGCACCAGAGCTAAGGACCTGAAGTACAAGTTACTTACCTTTGGTAATGAAATATCTGGTAGAGACATATTCTAGGTGCAGATTCCTTACCTTAGAATTTCCTCCAGACGTCAGACTGGATCTGGAGAATTTTCATCGAGCAATACCCTTTCGCGTCGGCAGGTGGCGTCGGTCGACTTCGCAGGCGTCATTAGCGTTGTGGTCATTGTGATGACGTCGGGAGTAGTATATAGACGCCACCCTTGCGCAGTGACATCAGTTTCTTTTAACGACTTTCCACGCCAAAGCGCAGAGCCGCTAAGAACACTGAGATTGGTGCACCAGAGCTAAGTACCTGAAAGGGGGAATCCCTGTCCCTATAAATCAGTTCGCAAGCGGGGAGGATGGATGGGCGGTAAGGAATCTGTCTCTACCAGATATTTTGTTACCGAAGGTAAGTAACTTGTACATCTGATACAGACTTCTAGTTGCAGATTCCTTACCTTAGAATAGATACCCAAGCAATGCCATCCTCGGTGGTGGGCTGTGAACCAAGATCATACTAGGATGTCCTGCATGACCGACCGACCAAAATAGCTGTCCCGACCGACCTGACTGTCCAGGCAGTAGTGCTTAGCAAACGCGTGCAGGGACGCCCACATAGCTGCCTGGCAGAGATCCAGGACAGGAGCTCCGCGTGCTAATGCAGAGGAAGCAGCAGTTGCTCTGGTAGAATGAGCACACAAGCCCTCAGGGGGTTGCTTCTTGGCCAAGGCGTAGCACATTTTGATGCAAAGAAGCACCCATCGAGAGATGGTACGCTTTTGCACCGCCTTCCCTTTTTTCGCACCCACATATCCAACGAAGAGTTGATCGTCTACCTGGAAATCTTTAGTACGATTGAGGTAAAATGCCAACGCTCTTTTTGGGTCCAGGCGGTGGAGTTTCTCCTCCTCATGGGAAGGATATGGGGGTGCATAGAAAGTAGGCAGAGTGATGGACTGGCCAGCATGAAAGGGTGTAACCACCTTAAAAAGGAAGGAAGTGCTAGTGCGCAATGCTACTTTGTCAGGGGGCACAGATAAGTATGGAGGTTTGGAGGAAAGGGCCTGAAGCTCCCTCACCCAGCGAGCAGAGGTGATAGTGACCAGAAAGACAGTTTTGAAGGGGAGGAGCCGCAAGGGACAATTATGCATTGGCTCAAAGGGGGTACACATCAAATAAGTAAGTACAAGATTAGGGTCCCACTGAGGCATGATAAATGGAGTGGGAGGAAATAAATGGGTGAGCCCTTTAAGGAATCTACTCACAATAGGAGATTTAAAGAGTGAGGGCTGATCAGGTAGCCTAAGGAAGGCCGAAATGGCAGATAAATACCCTTTAAGGGTGCCCAAAGCAGAGCCCTGCTGGGACAAAGAAAGAATGAACAAAAGAACCTCGGATAGAGGGACGGAAAGGGGATCAACAGATTTGTTGGTACACCATGCCACAAATTTGTTCAGGTGTATACAGTTTTGGTTGATGGACGCCTGGCTGCCAAGATAACATTGCAGACTTCAGGTGGAAGGGCAAAAGCTGTCAACTGGCGCCGCTCAATCTCCACACATGAAGGCGGAGGTTGAACAGGTTCGGGTGAAGAACTGTCTCCTGTTGCTGCGACAGAAGATCCGCCCGAAGAGGCAATCGGAGTGGAGGATCGATGGACATGCTCAATAGCTCTGGATAACATACTCTCCGTGCCCAGTCTGGAGCCACCAAGATGACTTGGGTCCGGTCATTCCTGATCTTCTTGAGAAATCTGGGCAGAAGAGGTATAGGTGGAAAGGAGGCCGGAGTTCCATTCAAGACGAAAAGAGTCTCTGAGCGAGTGCCACCTTGGAAACTCCAACGCGCAAACAGCTGACATTGCGCGTTCTCTGCGGAGGCGAACAGATCTAACCAAGGCTCTCCCCACCGCTGAAAGAGATCTTGCGCCAACTCCGGATGGAGACGCCATTCGTGATCGGCTCGGCATCGACGGCTGAGTTTGTCCGCTTTGGCATTGAGGGAACTCGCCAGATGTTGAACCATCAGGGTAATGCCCTGATGTTCCATCCATGTCCAGAGGCGTAGTGCCTCCTGACAAAGGGTCCAGGACCCTACTCTGCCCTGTTTGTTGCAGTACCACATAGCGGTATTATTGTCCCTGAACACCTGCACCACTTTCCCTTTGAGGGAGGGAAGGAATGCTTTCAGCGCAAGCCGGAGACCAGAGCCCTCTGATCTCCGCCTCTCCCATGTGGCCGCCCCAACCCAGAAGTGACGCATCTGTCACTATAGAGAGATCTGGTTGGGGAAGGGAGAGGGATCTGCCGTGGACCCAATGCAGATTTGAATGCCACCACTGCAGGTCTTTCGCAGTCCCTTCTGAGATCTGGACCATGTCGAAGAGATTCCCCTGATGTTGAGCCCACTGGAACTTCAGGACCCACTGCAGAGCCCGCATATGCCATCTAGCATGTGTTACTAGGAGGATGCAGGAGGCCATGAGGCCTAGCAGCCTCAGAGTCAGTCTCACTGAAACCCAAGACTAAGGCCGAAAGATCAGAATCATAGCCTGAATTTCTTGGACTCGCCTTTCGGGAGGATAAGCCTGAAACTGCACTGTGTCCATGTAGGAAGTTGGCTCTGTATGTGCTATTTCAAAGTAAGGAATAGCATGCACAGAGTCCAAGGGTTCCCCTTAGAGGTAAAATAGTGGTAAAAAGAGATAATACTAATGCTCTATTTTGTGGTAGTGTGGTCGAGCAGTAGGCTTATCCAAGGAGTAGTGTTAAGCATTTGTTGTACATACACATAGACAATAAATGAGGTACACACACTCAGAGACAAATCCAGCCAATAGGTTTTGTTATAGAAAAATATATTTTCTTAGTTTATTTTAAGAACCACAGGTTCAAATTTTACATGTAATATCTCATTTGAAAGGTATTGCAGGTAAGTACTCTAGGAACTTTGAATCATTACTTTAGCATGTATACTTTTTACACGAAACACAATAAGCTGTTTTAAAAGTGGACACAGTGCAATTTTCACAGTTCCTGGGGGAGGTAAAGTTTTGTTAGATTTCACAGGTAAGTAAGTCACTTACAGGTTTCAGTTTTTGGTCCAAGGTAGCCCACCGTTGGGGGTTCAGAGCAACCCCAAAGTTATCACACCAGCAGCTCAGGGCCGGTCAGGTGCAAAGGTCAAAGAGGTGCCCAAAACACATAGGCTATAATGGAGAGAAGGGGGGTGCCCCGGTTCCAGTCTGCCAGCAGGTAAGTACCCGCGTCTTCGGAGGGCAGACCAGGGGGGTTTTGTAGGGCACCGGGGGGGGACACAAGTCCACACAGAAAGTACACCCTCAGCAGCGCGGGGGCGGCCGGGTGCAGTGTGCAAACAAGCGTCGGGTTTCCTTTAGTTTTCAATGGGAGGCTAAGGGGTCTCTTCAGCGATGCAGGCAGGCAAGGGGGGGGCTCCTCGGGGTAGCCACCACCTGGGCAAGGGAGAGGGCCTCCTGGGGGTCACTCCTGCACAGAAGTTCCGTTTCTTTAGGGGCTGGGGGCTGCGGGTGCAGGGTCTTTCCCAGCCGTCGGGAAATGGAGTTCAGACAGTCGCGGTCAGGGGGAGCCTGGGGATTCCCTCTGCAGGCGTCGCTGTGGGGGCTCAGGGGGGACAACTTTGGTTACTCACAGTCGTAGAGTCGCCGGAGGGTCCTCCCTGAGTTGGTTGTTCTCCACCAGTCGAGTCGGGGTCGCCGGGTGCAGTGTTGCAAGTCTCACGCTTCTTGCGGGAGTTGCAGGGGTCTTTAAATCTGCTCCTTGTAACAAAGTTGCAGTTCTTTTGGAGCAGTGCCGCTGTCCTCGGGAGTTTCTTGTCTTTTTCGAAGCAGGGCAGTCCTCAGAGGATTCAGAGGTCGCTGGTCCCTTGGAAAGCGTCGCTGGAGCAGGCTTCTTTGGAAGGCAGGAGACAGGCCGGTAAGTCTGGGGCCAAGGCAGTTGGTGTCTTCTGTTCTTCCTCTGCAGGGGTTTGTCAGCTCAGCAGTCCTTCTTCTTGTTAGTTGCAGGAATCTGTTTTTCTAGGTTCAGGGGAGCCCTTAAATACTAAATTTAAGGGCGTGTTTAGGTCTGGGGGGTTAGTAGCCAATGGCTACTAGCCCTGAGGGTGAGTACACCCTCTTTGTGCCTCCTCCCAAGGGGAGGGGGTCACATCCCTAATCCTATTGGGGGAATCCTCCATCTGCAAGATGGAGGATTTCTAAAAGTTAGAGTCACTTCAGCTCAGGACACCTTAGGGGCTGTCCTGACTGGCCAGTGACTCCTCCTTGTTGTTTTCTTTGTTTCCTCCAGTCTTGCCGCCAAAAGTGGGGGCCGTGGCCGGAGGGGGCGGGCAACTCCACTAAGCTGGAGTGTCCTGCGGTGCTGTGACAAAGGGGTGAGCCTTTGAGGCTCACCGCCAGGTGTTACAGCTCCTGCCTGGGGGAGGTGTTAGCATCTCCACCCAGTGCAGGCTTTGTTACTGGCCTCAGAGTGACAAAGGCACTCTCCCCATGGGGCCAGCAACATGTCTCTAGTGTGGCAGGCTGCTGGAACCAGTCAGCCTACACAGATAGTCGGTTAGGTTTCAGGGGGCACCTCTAAGGTGCCCTCTGTGGTGTATTTTACAATAAAATGCACACTGGCATCAGTGTGCATTTATTGTGCTGAGAAGTTTGATACCAAACTTCCCAGTTTTCAGTATAGCCATTATGGTGCTGTGGAGTTCGTGTAAAACAGACTCCCAGACCATATACTCTTATGGCTACCCTGCACTTACAATGTCTAAGGTTTTGCTTAGACACTGTAGGGGCACAGTGCTCATGCACTGGTGCCCTCACCTATGGTATAGTGCACCCTGCCTTAGGGCTGTAAGGCCTGCTAGAGGGGTGTCTTACCTATACTGCATAGGCAGTGAGAGGCTGGCATGGCACCCTGAGGGGAGTGCCATGTCAACTTACTCGTTTTGTTCTCACCAGCACACACAAGCTGGCAAGCAGTGTGTCTGTGCTGAGTGAGGGGTCTCCAGGGTGGCATAAGACATGCTGCAGCCCTTAGAGACCTTCCCTGGCATCAGGGCCCTTGGTACCAGAGGTACCAGTTACAAGGGACTTATCTGGATGCCAGGGTGTGCCAATTGTGGAATCAAAAGTACAGGTTAGGGAAAGAACACTGGTGCTGGGGCCTGGTTAGCAGGCCTCAGCACACTTTCAATTCAAAACATAGCATCAGCAAAGGCAAAAAGTCAGGGGGTAACCATGCCAAGGAGGCATTTCCTTACAGTCCAGAACAGCTCTGATGAAAGGGAGCGTCTGAGAGGGAGTCAGGTGTGACTTTGGCACGTTTATAGTGATCCCCAGCGTGTGCAGGAGGTTCGCCGTAGTCTGAAGGTGGGAGACGATTTTCTGGGGCGAGTCCGCCTTCAACAGCCAGTCGTCCAAGTAGGGGAAGACTGAGATGTCTAATCTGCGCAGATGAGCTGCAACCACTGCCATCACTTTCCTGAACACCCGAAGGCACTGGTAAGGCCGAAGGGGAGCACAGTAAACTGAAAGTGCTCATGACCTACCACGAATTGTAGCTAACGTCTGTGGGCAGGCAGGATGGGGATGTGGAAATAAGTGTCCTGCAAGTCCAACGCTACCATCCAGTCTCCTGGGTCCAAGGCAGACAGAACCTGAGCCAGGGTGAGCATTATGTATTTCTCCTTGTTGAGGAAGTAGTTTAGATCCCGAAGGTCTAGGATAGGACGTAAGCCCTTGTCCTTTTTTGGTATCAGAAAGTAGCAGGAATAACAACCACAACCTACTTCGGGCACAGGGACCTTTTCCATAGCCCCCTTGTCCAAGAGAGCTGCACCTTCCTGGCGGAGAAGCGCCAAATGATCCTCTGGAAGGTGACTGAAGGATTGAGGCATGGTTGGTGGAGCAGGTTTGAAAGGTAGGGAGTAACCTTTTCAAACTATCTGAAAAACCCACCTGTCTGTGGTGATGTTTTCCCAGTGGGGCAGGTGATGGCGAATCCTGCTACCAACAGGACGGGAGTGAGGGGACAGACTAGGAGTGTTTGGAGGCTGCAGCGGGGGCAGTGGTGGACTGGGCAGAACTCTGGTTCCCTGTCCCACAGCCACGTGGGATTCTGCGTCCCCGGACCACGCAGAGGCTGAACAGCATGGGTGGCACGGTGGCTGGGTGGAGGACGCGACAGGGAGCCCCTTCCTTGGCCACGAAAGTGGCGAAAAGCGGACTGTGGGGGGTGAGGGGTGAGGGGCAGATGAAAGACCAAGGGACAGAGCCTTAGTCCAGAATCCTTGAATCTCTCCAAGGCAGAGTCCGCTTTGTCTCTGAAGAGACGTGAGCCATCGAAGGGCATGTCCATGAGTGACTGTCGGACATCCCCAGAAAAACCAGAAGTACACAACCAGGCGTGATGTCGTAAGGCCACCGTCGTAGCAACGGATCTGCCCAGAGAGTTGGTCGTTTCCAGCCCACAGCGGATCGTGAACTTTGCCGCATCTCTCCCATCGTTCACAGCTTGGGAGATGATAGCACAGGCCTCCGGTATCTGCAGCAGGACTTGCACAACCGTATCCCACAAAGGGTGGGTATAGCGGTCCAAAAGGCATGCAGTGTTCACAGACCACAGCACGAGATTGGAGGAAGAAAATAACTTCTTGCCAAACTGTTCCAGCCTTTTGCATTCCCTGTCCGGGGATGTGGAAGGGAATGTGCCTGAAGAAGAGGAAGCCTGGATAACAAGACTCTCAGGTGTGGGGTGTTGGGACAGGAATTAAGGGTCGTTCAGAGCGGGCCGATGGTGGTGTGCGATAGTCCTATTCACAGGAACCCCTGTGTTGGTTTTGGACCAGGCACCCAAAACGACATCGGTGAGGGCTTCATTAAACAGCAAAAGGGGTTCTGAAGTAGAAGCCCCAGGCTGAAGTACCTCCGTCAGGAGATTAGACCTGACCTCAACAGTGGGAAGCTCAAGACCAAGGACCTCAGCTGCCCTACTAACCACCATACCATAAGTCGCTTCCTCCGGCATAGCCACGGTAGAAGGAGACAGCATGCCAGCGTCAGCAGAAGTATCCAGACCACTGGCGTCGCCTAATTCCTGAGCCCAGTCCATAGAAGGGTCGTCCTGGTATTCATAAGGGCCAGGGAACCCTCCAATCCTTCCCTGTATTCGTACACATAAGAAAAAAAGGGTCAGAATCCGACCTGGGGCGAATAGGCCCCATCGAAGTCAAAGGAAAGGCCGGCCAACGCCGCTCCGACTCAGAGTCGTCGGGGATAAGAATCGGGTCGACGTCGATAATGGCCACTACCGATGTTGAGAGCGTCAACAATGGACCCGGCGCAGAGGAAGGTCTCAAGGGTGCGGCCGGTGCAGATCCGCGTGCGGATCCGGAGGTGACCTCGGTGGCCGGAGCCGAAGCCGCCGGCGCCGAACCCGAAGGCACCTCATCCGAACCCCTTGGGCCCAAGGGTACCGTCTTGGACCACCTAAAGATGAGGCGCATGGCCTCATAAAATTCTTTAAGCTGGGTGGGGGTCGCTTCGGCTCTGGGAAACTCAGGGAAGCGAGGAGCTGACCTAGATGCAGACTCTGAGGACAGAGGCGTTGTGCGTGGATGCTCCTCCTGCATCGCATCAACCGAGCGACGGGGCAAAGTTCGGGAGCGATGGGATCTCTTCGACTTCTTCTTAACTTGACCCGAGGATTTGGAAGAAGACGAGTGGTGATGGCTCCGCGACCGGTCTCGAGACCTTCCTCTTGATCGAGACCGGGACCTACGCGGAGTCGAGTGCCGGGCAGCCATAAGCTTTAGGGACCGCTCCCTCAAAGCCTTCACCAGGGTAGCTCTTCTCCGGATCAGCGTGTGGTGCGGAAAGAAAAGAACTGACATCTCTGCGCAAGGCCGCGTCTATATACTACTCCCGACATCATCACAGCGACTACGACACCAACGACGCTGGCGGAGTCAACCAACGCCACCTACCGACGCGCAAGGGTATTGCTTGAAGAAAAATCTCCGGATTCAGTCTGACGCTTAAGGGAAAATTCTAAGGCAAGGGATCTGCAACCAGAAGTCTCTATCAGATAACATATTTTAAAGGGGGCATGGCTTGGTGCAGATGGAGGAGCAGCAGTCAGGCTAATCCCCGCCATCAACCCATATCCTATTTCTCCCTCTGTCAATGCAGCCCCTCAGGCATCAGTGCACACTAACAGCGCAAAGACGTGGCCCACTCCCATGGCTGCAAGAGAACGCATCAGCAAAACGCCAGGGGCCCTAAAATAAAAGATGTCCCTGAACCTCAACAAAGGGAACTGGAGCGAGACGCGATCACCTGAAGAGGAAGCCTAGGGAAATACTGCATCGGTCCCTGCTGCACACTAGCTCCGGCTGAACAGAGCAAAAGCGAGATCGTTTACAATGACGAACATGCATTTTGCACTGGGAACCAGGTGGGATTTGCCACACTCCCGACTCAGCACTACTTGATGCAGGTCGAAGGGCCTGCCGCATCCCCCGGGCAGTGAAGCGCCAGTCCACCAGAAACCTGTGGAGTGCCCAAAGGGCAGCAACAACGGCCAAGTGAGCCTCAACTGAGATCAGTAAGAGGGGAGTGGGGGAAGAGCCTCAGAGGGTGCGCAACAGATGCAGCAGTTGGTCGCCCCTGAAAGAACCACAGAATCGACCGTGGTGGTTCCCTCCTGCTGCGACCTGCACTCACTCCCCACAACCACGCCAGAAGAACCCTGCACCATGCAGCTTGTATAGACCTACCGCTTGTCTGGCAACCAGTATTCTTGCATTGCAAGCACGTTACACCACCCCTGGAGTACTAGTCCAGGATGTACAAGCAATCCAAATACAAAGCAGTGCGGCGAGTAGACCTACACTGAATCTACCTCCCCAAATTAAACTTTGGAACAATAATGGTCCTCGCCATACGCTAGTTGGAGGAGCGGGGACGCAGCTGTGCCGCAGTAGTCATTCACCCTTCAGAGACGAAACTCCAGAGCAGATGACTCACTTGCACCCAATATAGTGGGGCGTCTCCCATACAGACAATAGCCGCCCATGTTCCTAAAATTCAACAGGTGAGAACAATTCTCCCTCCCCAGATCAACCCCAGAAAGCACTGACACACTGCCAAAACTCAACAGGGGGATCAAGACACAGTCCAACTGCATCCAGCGAAGGAGATTACCCCCAAGCGGTGCTGGGAATGCAAAGCACCAGATAAAACCCTCTTGGCAGACTTCAAGTCTATTAGACGAACTGAAGGTGTACCACATTGCACGGCACCAGCACTTCAAAAACTAGTGGCCTTGCTGCACCCTTTAAATCCTATTATCATGGTCAAATCAGTGAAAAAAAGAGAAACTACAGAATAGGAGTGCCTGGCCAGCTCAAGCTTTCCGAACACACAAGACAGAGCTCCAACACCCACCATGGTCCACAACATGAGACAACACTAGACACCATTTTACAAGCTATTGCTGCCTCCAGGAAAGCTTTGAAACTAAAAATAGACATGATAGCCACTGACTTAGGTATTCTAGGAGATGACCATGAAGGCTCTCAGACAGAGTCTACTCCATGGAACGTGCCTTTGAAGACATATCTCCAGACCTCCGCCAAATGCAGGATCACATGGCAACAATGGAGAGCAAAGTGAAAATGTTGGAAACATGAGCAGAAGTCTCCGAAAACAGGGCCAGAAGGAGCAACATACAGATAATAGGACTACCCAAAAGAATTGAAGGGACAGAAGCAACCGGGCCTGTCTTCCTGGAACATTGGATCCGCAATAACGTGGCCCTGGAGGGGCTTTCCCCATACTACGTATTTGAACGCTCCCACCAAGTGCTATTCCAACCCCCTTTACCGGGAGCACCTACCCGACCGGTAGTTGCTAAGCTATTACATTTTAAGGAACTGGATCATATCATAGCTCAAGCAAGACTACTTGGGGAAATAACAGTAGAGGACCGCCATGTTTTTCCAAACTTCACTAGAGAAGTTCAGAAGCTGAGAGAGCCTCATACACCGAAGCCAAGAAAAATGTGAGATCCATGGGGATCCAATATGCTATGTTATTCCCAGCTAAACTCTGAGTAACATATAACAATGCAGTGCTCTTCATCGCGTTACCCCAGCAAATCTGGGACTGGATAGACTTAACCCACGCAATAACAGCTGGAGAACGAAGAGGTACACAAAGGAAATCCAAAAAGTGCCCAAGAAAGACCGCAAGGGGAAGGATAGGAACAGCCCCTTCACACACTCAAGCTTTACAAGAACGTCGTAAGGTGGTGGAGGTGGCAGCAGCCCTCAGTAGAGCAAGCCCGAGCCCTTACCAAAAAACAGACGATGCCTCGGACAAGGACTCCGACTCGGAATGTGCTTCGATATCTTCCTTAGACTCTGCAGAACCACCTCCGGTAGTAACTCCCGGACCATCAGATGAAATCATCTAAGCGGGTTGACTTTCACAGGTGGAGTTAAAAATTGGCAAGTAACGAGGGGACTGATGAATGATGTAACCAATCAGACTGGGGGGGTACCTCAACCCCAACCCAGCATACTTTTGGCAGGCACCAGGGTATCACAACCCCATCTGCACAAAAATGTTTGCTGTTATACGAACCTCTGACACACAGCCTAGCTGCTTTAACTGGGGGCCCTTCCAAATGGTGCATTTGGGGGAAATCCTATAATACTGACAAATTGGATGGGGTGATGTGTTGCCGGGAAGACCGTGGATGGGAGCTCCCCATACTCTTTAAAATTCTGCATTATGACAAGTGCATGAATTTTGCTGGTTTGGACAGGGATGTTCTGTTTCCCTGTCTTGGGGAAAGGAAGTTGGGTAGTTTGAGTTGCTGCTGTGGTTTTTGGGAATTGTGATCATTTCGCATATGGACACCTATTGCAACTAATACATAACCTGGCTACCACCTGGATTGTTTGGAGGGCCCATTTACACTGTCCCAACCCTGTTTGCCCCGTACTAATAAGACCCTATATTCTCCCCCAATGAATACAACTTTATCAGTTGGAACGTTAGGGGCTAAATAATATGTCAAAATGTTATAAGATATACTTGAAGAGGAGAGGCGTGCATATGAGCAATGATCTAGGAGGCACACCTCATTGCCCAGGAACGAAACGCCATCAAAAAGAGATTTCTTGGACAGATATACAACACAACATACTCAGCTTTCGCTAGAGGGTACTAATATGGGTCAGCCTAGGGGTTCGAAATCAAGCCCCAAGGGAATTGATTGATCCAGAGGGCAGCTACGCCCTAGTATCTGTTAGACTGGAGGGCCGAGACCTTACAATAGTGGGAATATATGCACCCAACCAGGACCAAGAGACCTTCTTCCCCAGGCTATCCAGGCTAATGGCCCTATTCTTAACTCAAGCTATACCACTAGGGGGAGATTATACCTGTGTCTCAAACACCTACCCTGATAGATCTCATCCTCCCTTAGGTAACTCCCCAATTAACTACATGGCTAAGTCCTTCCAAGAATGGCAATGTAACTGGGGCCTCTTAGATTCTTGGAGACAACTGAACCCCGATATAGGAAATTACTAATTTTATTTGAGGTAACATTACCTCCATGTCAGACTATATATTTTCCTAGCATCTCCTGATGTCCACAGGACTGTCCATACCGCAGAATACTTGTGTCGAACAATATCTGACCATAATCCCCTACTAATATCACTAGCATGGCATAGGGAGCAACCTAGCATCCTGGGCTGGCGACTAATGTAGGAGCTCTGGAAGACACAGTATTTTGACATCCATTGGGGAAGCCATCTGAACTTATTTTGTGGCGAACACGGCCTCCACAGATGCCTGAGCCACTGAATGGGAGGCCTTAAAGTCAGTAATAAGAGGTAGATGCATAGCAGTGGTAGGTGCCGGGCGCACCCTGGTGAAGGATATTGAAAAAAAAAAAGAAGAGGCCTTGGAATGTGAAAGACCTGGCAACCCAGATCTAGGACCACCACTGTTAGAGGCAAAAGAAGAAGTGCTGGTCTCTATAGAGAAACTACATTGTTTTGATCACAGGGCCTACATTGCACGAGTGCATGCTGAAAGGGACAAAGCTGGGACACTACTAGCATGGCTGGTAAATCCTACCCCCAAAGGCTCACTGATATTGGAGTTAGAAGCTGCAAATGGAGATCAGCTCTGTAGCCAAGAAGACATAAACACTAGATTTGCTGAATACTATACGTCCTTATATTCACCATCTGGAAATGAACTTCTCACAGTTACAGGAAGAGGATGGGTCGAAACTAGGAGGACCCATAATGCTTCCTGAAGTTTGAGTGGCCATAAAATCAATGGCTAGGGGAAAGGTACCTGAGGCGTATGGACTCCCAGTGGAGTTTTATGCCACATATAGTTATGACAAATTGGTAGACCTCTACGACAAGGCGCTTGAGGCGGGCCATCTCCCCCCACTACCAATGAGGCCATAGTAATACCCTTATTAGATCTGGGATGTCCAGCTGAGGAGGTGTGTTCATACTGTCCATCATCCATGATGAATACGGACCACAAAATTCTGAGTAGAATTTTGCCTACGCGCCTCCTCCCACACATGCCTAAATTGACCACACATGTCAAACTGGCTTCATGCCACGTCGAGATACAGCTATTAAATTTCAATGCCTCATTTTCCTCCTCAATCCATTAATGCCGGAGACTGATCTTAACTTTCGACATGAAAAGGCTTTCGACAGCCTAAGATGGGATTATCTTTACCAGGCAATGGAGAAGTTAGGACTGGGACAGGGGATCACTAAATGGAATAACTATACACTGTGCCAACAGCCCGGGTTAGAACATGTAGAACAATTTCTGGGTCCTATATGGTGGGAAGAGGAACAAGAGAGGGCTGCCCCTTTTCCCCACTCCCCTTTGCAGTGGCACTGGCCCATGCAGCTAGAGTAGGAGATCATTACAGAGGATTGGAGGCACACAGATAACAACATAAAATTGAACTATACGCAGACGATATGATCCTCTTCCTCCGTAATGCATATCTGGAGCTGCAGGGGGCGATCTCACTACTAGAACGCTTCAGTGATCTATCGGGCCTTCACATTAACTGGCAGAAGTACCATATTTTCCTCTGCTTTGACACCCTCCCTCCCCCACCACACAACTTACAGGATCCCACTTGGGGAGAGCCCACTTTCAAATACCTGGAAGTACAGAGCTACCACGAACCCAGTGACCTACTGGAGGGAAATGTGGGCACTGCAATCAGAAAACTCAGAACGGATGTGGCCTTCTCGAGAATGCTCCCGCTTTCTGTAGCGGGCCGCAGTGCGATTGCTAAAATGATGGCCTTGCCTCGGCTGCTCTACTTCTTCATTACCCTAGTGATATATCTTCCTCGATCCCACTTCAGTGAGCTAAATTCTATACTGATATAACACATCTGGGGAAAGGGAAGACACAGAGTAGCTCTGAACAAACTTCAGCGCCCAACTGAAGAGGGAGGACTAGCAGCCCCAAATATGGAACTTTATTATCTAGCAAATCAACTCTAATGGTTTGCACAATAGCTTTCTGCAAGACCCCAACCGGACAGTGAGATACCTCGTATCACCCCATCCATCATGCAGTTTGCAATGCTCCCGTACCACCTCACCCTATGCCCCGGGGCTCCCATTGAGTTGTTTTGCAACCCTTCCTTTAGGCCGAGCCATTAAGACAATAACCGGATGGGTGGAGCACAACATCACCAAAATGGGGGACCTATACAGGGATGGGGAGCTTCTACCCTTTGAATCCCTAACTGAAGAATATGGGCTACCCACAAGGACAGTTCCTAATGCATAGAACACTACTTGCCACAATTAGACGACATTGGGGACAGGGAAGAGCAGAACCTCAAACCTACTCGGGCTGCCAGAGATAGTGAAGCATCAGTGGCAAGTTAAAAATAATCACACTCCTATACGGGGCATTACGAGCAGATACATTACTCCCTCTGGAATATTTACATCTAAAGTAAGAAGGTGACCTTGGTTCCCCAATTGGCGATACCCAGTGGGCTAATATCACCTTGCATACATACACGGTGTCTAGAAATGCCCGCTTTAGATTGATAAATTATTACATTTTACATAGGCCTTACCTTACCCCAGGTAAAATAATCCAAATGTTTGTAACGGAGGAAGCCGATTGCCCTCGCTACACCAAACAGGGAGTAGATGTTCTCCATATGCTGTGGTCCTGTCCTCATCTGACAGAGTTCTGGGAGTGGTATTTCATTGCATATCTGAAGTAATGGAGAGAAGGATCCCGACTACCCCCCTGACTGGCCTACTGGGAGGATTCCATTGCCCCGGATCACTTAAAATCACCACAGGATTCATAGACCTAGCCCTCCTATTAGCAAAAAGGGAAATCACATTGCATTGGAAGGCCCCTAAAAGCCCTTGAATAGATAAATGGAGGGATACTCTGCTATTTTTGGTAGAGTTGGAGGGGCGGATACTACTTCAAGAAGAAGTGAAAGGTCATTGTACTCCCGAAAGAGCCAGGGCTCAGGACCATCTAGTAGACTGCCTAAAACAACCTGCGCCAGGCACTTCTGACACTTCCATAATGCTCTCATTGGGCACAGACGAACAGGACACTAGGGAAGCTTATCATCACCAATCTAGTGCACACAGGGAGCAGATGAAAAGAGGGGGAAGGGTAGCGAGTAGTACTGTTGATTGGTTTTCTCAGTCAGGGAACCCATGTAATAGGAAATTAAATGGCACTTTACTGGATAACACTGGCAATGATGTATATCCATTCTATGTACGGTTGTGACACTTAGGCCCTCATTTAGAACATGGTGGGGTGTCCCACCGACAACCGTGCTGACGGTCGACGGAAGACCGCCAGTGGCGGCGGCAGGCATCCTGCCATATTATGACACCTGGAGCCTCACGGTGAGGTGAGGGCCACTATGCACCATGATGGCGGTCGGTGGCGGGAGTGGATGCTGCTCCACCCAGTCCAGACACTGCCACGCCTCTAATGATGGAGTCATAGGCGTGGCGGTGTATGGAGATGCGGCGATGCCAGTGGAGCAGCATCCTAGGAGCCCGCTCCCTCCCGGAGCAGCGCTACGGAACAGGTAAGTGCAGCCCGAGAGTGAAGGGGGGAGGGGTGTGAGTGTTGAGTGAGTGAGTGCATACGTGCATGGGGATGTGCGTGTGTGTTTGTGAAGGGGGGATGTGTGTCTGCTTGTGTGTATGTTTATGTATGCGTGCCTGCGCATTTGGGGGTTGGGGGAGCCTAAACGGAGGTGGGGGGTGGGGGATGGTGAGGGGGGTTTGGGGAAGGCTTACAGGGTGATCAGGGGGAGGAGGGGTAGGGTGGAGGATTTCAGGGTTCAGGGGTGTCTAGGGGCTTGGAGGGGTATTTAGGGGTTGTGGCATTGGGGGAGGGGAGGGGGAGTCCAGCATGTCACATACTGGTGACAGGAATGAGTATTCCTGTCTCCAGTATGCTTTCTGCCAGGAATTACCTGGAGGGGTATCCGGTCTGGAAATCCCTGGTGGAAATTGGATCATTATCCCACCGGCGGACTAGGCTCCACTGCTGGGTCGAAAGTGGCTACAGTCGGCCAGTCGGTCAATTCAGGCCTGGCGGTGAGTAGTAGTGAGTAGTAGTGAACTATCTTTATATGGTGGTCTGCACCGCCATGCCGTCTGCGGTAATGACCGCCACCGCAGACAGTGCAGTCATTACCACCATGTTCTAAATAAAGTCCTTAGTGTTTAAAAGTGCAAACTGATATATGCCAAATGCAAGCAGTTCTCCAGTGTATTTGTTTTATACAAAGTGGAAATAAAATTTGTTTAAAAAAAAAAAAGAACATTTTAAAAATAAAATTAACAGTTTTGTTTAGAAATGCAGGGGCCTTAACAATGTTGCCATGCCTGAGCCTCCACAATGTCGTGAAGACGATTTGTCAACATGGTGTAGTAATATCAGTATGGAAGGTCAAAATACAAGTTTTCTAGCAACAAACAATACTTCCCAGGGAGAAACTCTAGAGTTGAAAGCAGCAACCATAGGTCATGCACTTAAAGAATATGTTATCTTAATGGAGAGTGACCCGTAAATTCTTACTTTTTAGAAATATCTTCAAACACGCAGCCTTTCAGCATATGGTGCTGTTTGAACTCGTCCAGGTACATGAATTCGCCATCGATGATTACTCGCTTGTACAGGACCTCTGCCCAGTCAGGGATAATGCTGTAAGCCTCAGCCACAATGGAGGCCTATGAGAAAAAGAAAACCTGAGTTAAGCAAATTGTGAGCTCAGTAGTGACAGCCTGCAGTAACATGTGGTGAATGAAGGATAACAATCATCAGCTCTATCAGGTTTACTTGGAGGGATGCTCAACATGAAAGCTATCGGCACAGCTAAAGGTAACTATCGGAGTTCTCAGGTGTGCTGGGTGATCAACCCTATAGAAACTGGAGGGCGTGGCCAAAAAGATTGTGGGTTATACATGCTTGTGCTGAGTTCTGGCTGGGCCCAACAAAATCCTGGCTATATCCTGACCCTTGAGCCTCATCGACCCCCTCAAATCTCCCCGGCATGATTCCATGACGGAGATTCTGCCTTGTGCGGGGTTTTTACAATTCGAGGGGGAGTCCTGACACAGACTGCAATGGCTGCACCGGTAATGGTGTCACCTGCGGCCGGCATCTTAAGCTGTGAGCCCTGGAGGCCCTGGAGCTCCTCAGAGGCCAAAGGAGGTGGAGCAGAGGCAGAGCCCATCTGGACCGGTTGAGTTTGTGGGGTCCTGGCCCTCCTGGGACTGATGGTGGTTCATGACGTGCTTCGGCATCCAGGCAGGATACAGGAGTGAGATGACAATGTAAAAGACGGCAGCCTCCATAGATGCCGGGACATGGAGGGGAAGTGTCAGAGATTGCCCTGCCTCGCGAGAAGGAACTGGAGCTCATGCTGCAAGAGAGGATCGCTTGGAGCAGGCACTGAGCAAGAGCTGGGCCTTAACCACATGGCCCGGTCTGCCTGGAAGTGATGAGTGGGATTGATTACCCTGGGAGAGACTGTGGGGGCAGTTATACCAACCTGAGCCACACAGGAGGGGACTGGTGGCTCACTCAACACCCCCCGGTCTCCCCAAGAGCTGCTGTGAGTGACTAGCCAGAGTCGGGGTGCATGGGTAGCACCAGGCCACTTCACGTATAATCAGAGGGACATGATTAGAGGCCCACCCAGACTTAGAACCCCGAGGTATGCGAGCTGTGAACGCAGATCTTCCTCACAACTATATGGCATCACAGACTGCACTGTGACTGAAAATACCCTGGGCAGTGGCATTGTTACAAGACATTGGAGCACTGAGAAATGCATTCAAATAGCCTTCCTGGACTTTGACTTGGGGAGGGGTGAGGTGAAAGACAGCAGGCACTGTGGAGACCTGGTAGCAGTGGACTTTAGTTGGATTTCTCTTTCCCGACCCTCCGGTGGCAGTGGCTCATATCACAGAGAGATGGAGGGATGAGACTCTGGATCCTCCCTTGTGGAACAGGAATGAGAGAGCTGGTCCCACGTGGACTGAGCCTGATATGTGTGGCAGGGACCTGAGAGAAGACGAATGGGCCAGTGGAGGGACTGGGCACTGGGAAGGCACCCTGGAACTGAGCACCCAAAGGTTAATTAGAATGACTATTATTTGATAAAATCATGCATTGAAGGGGACCTGGGGAGGGAAATACTGAGAGTGCTCTGATATATTGAGAGTGCTCTGACAGAGGCTGATCCTGTACCACGAAGATCCCCCCCTCCGAGATTGGCAGAATACTGTGGCACACTCGCATTGAGAGGTGAGCTTAGAGAGACGGCCTTGGTGTTCCACTCCCCCACCCCTCCCTTCTGTAAATGAGGAAGTGAGGTTTGCCTCCAAGGTCATAGAGGGGCAATCTGGATTGACAAAATAAGAGGGATCTGAGTGGACCTAGTGAGGGGACACCGGTGCCCCGACTAATAAAGAGTTATCATCTGAGAGCACTTATCGCACGCTTCTTGAAATTCCGTGATCAATATCCGATATCTAAAGAGGTGCAGCAGATGGGGACAATCAAACATGACTCCTCCACCATTAGGCTGTTCCCCGACTACTCCAGAGAGGTACACAAGCAGAGGCATTCTTTCAATGCAGTTAAGGTTAAACTCTGGGCAGTGCATCTCCAATACATGCTTCTCTTCCCTGCCAAGCTGAAGGTGATCTTCCAGACCCACACCTGGTCCTCGATTCGCAATTGTTGGACCCCTACTAGAGGAGGAGGGACTACAGAGCTAGAGAGGAGAGAGAAAGCAACAGGAGAACAATCCTCTGAATCAGAGACCGGAGGATCGAGGCCAAGGAAACAAAACTCCAAGCTCAGTGACATCAATGGGGTTAATCGACTGTCATCTGAAGGCGATCAAGGACGCAGCTCGAGAGAGACCAGCCCTAGCTCTGAACTGAGGCTGGCTGAACAGATTGAACTTGAGGTGGCTGGTCCGTGTCAGGGGGTTAATGCGAATATGGAACCTTAATGCTCAGAGAGGTTTCTACGGCCCTCCAGTTAGCACTGCAATGGGGTACAGATGTGGCCTGTTAGTGGGGTTCCTACTTATGTCTATTCCCCCCCTTTCTCTTCTATTTCTTAGTTCTATTTGAAAGATTGGTGGGATTGTGTATGTGTGGGGTGTCTTGGAAGGATGTAGGGTTGAACAAGAATGAGACTGATTATATGAGAGTGCTGTTTTCCGCTCTACTTCAATTCCAGGATAATGGATGTGTATAGCTGTGTGATCTGCAACTTAGTTTAAAATACGTTCCTAGAGTTCATAGTAAGTGAGCTGGATAGTGGGTGGGCTACAGACCTCTAAGGCCTGGTCCTGCATTGTAGGAGCTTTTGTGAGGTGAATGCTTGTGGGGGGCTGGGAATAAAAAAGGAGGAGTGGGATATTCTTGTTGAGTCAGTTTTTTTAGATTACATTTTCTGGCTGTTCATAAAGTGGAAGGGACCAGTGGGGAAAAGGGCTGTTCACTCCATCGACTGGATGAGAATTGATAAGTTGCAGTACAGTTGTGATGCACACCACCTCCTTGCTTATGTGGAATGTCAATGGGCTGGGCAATAAAATTAAGAGGGGCCTATTTGCAGCACAGGTGCTTAAAACCAGACGTGGTACTCCTCCAGGAGACGCATCGTATGGGACCCAATGTCCGAGGGGCGTACCCTACACTAGCCCACAGATTTACTTCGAGTTCCTGGGGAGTAGTAATCCTGATCCAAAGGTCACCCCCTTTCCAGATTCATGGGCCATGGAAGGAATGTAATGAGACATACGTAGCGATGCAGGACCTCTAGGGGAAAATGGATGTCACAATTATTACCATTTATACACCCCGTGCCTTTAACTACCCACCCTAGAAATAAGTAATGGATATCTTATTAGCAACAGAGTCATCCCTCCATATAGTTGGGGGTGGGGGGTTTCCACAATGTCATGTCCCAGATCCCATAACTTAGACACAGATCTGGAAATGTACCAACAACGCTTAGAGACACACCTTTGGCCCATTTTCACCCACTAGAAAGGAGCTATTCATATTATTCAGGTATACACAAAGTATTCTCTAGGTTAGACTATATCTTCACACCAGCAGGAGAAGAGGGGAGATCCAACAAGCAGATTACTTGGCTAGGGGACTCTCTGACCACTCCCTCCTCTGGATCTCCCTGGGACTGAGGCCCTGTGGTACTGGCTTGGGGTGAAAACTGAATCCATGGGAGCTAAAGGGCGAGGCTGTTTTGTGTGAGCTCCGAGTTGAGTCCAAGCTCTATTTTCTAGAAAATAGGGACTCAGTAAAACCAGTGGTGGTCCTATGGGAGGCCTGCAAAAGAGTATTGCGGGACAGGTCACAAAATACCATTCCTTTCCAAAAGAAGAAAGCTGGGACCGAGATAGACAGACTGGACCTCAGCCTGATAAGTACGGAGGCTGCTAACTTGGCCTCACCAAACCTCCTGACCATGAGGAAGATTGAGTTCTTGTGTGCCAAATATACAGCTCTGGTAGCCAACTAAGAACATTATCAAATTTTAGCTACGCAACACCGTCTTTATGACACAGGCTGTTGGCTTGGATGGGCAGATGCGAGGTTGAGTCCTGATGGGTGCATCAAATAGAGGGGTCAGATAAGAAAACCTGTGTAACAGAAAAAGAAATAGCAGATGAGCTTGCAAGGTATTATGAGGCCCTTTATAAAGATTGCCCAAGGGCTGATCAGCAACAAATTGAGGAGTATTTGAGCACAGTTGACGTCCTGACCCTCCCTACAGAGGATCGACTAGCCTTGTAGGAGGACATATCCCTCACTGAGGTACAGGCTGCAGTAGGTAAAATTAGCTCAGGTAAAACCCTGGGACCCAGTGGCCTCCCGGCAGAATTGTTTAAGAAACAAGTGAACATTTTGGCTTCCCATCTGCTTAAAATGTACTTGGGGGCACAAGAGGAGGGAGGGCTCCTGCCACACTTGTGCAAAGCCACACCAGTGGTGATACATAAACCGGGCAAGATGGTCACAAGATGTGGATCCTATCGTCCGATTTTGTTACTTAACGTAGAGATCAAAACCTAGCAACAATTCTGGCCACTAGACTTATAGGTGTTATTCCCCCTCTTGTTCATAGCGACTAGTCTGGCTTCATGCCTAGGCGTTCCATCAGATGCAGTCTTCATAGACAACATAATTGGTTAGTGGAATTCCATGCCAGACAATACCCCCACTTATTTATATCCCTAGATGCTGAAAAAGCATTTGATGCAGTACATTGGCCTTTCAAGTTCCAAACTTTGAAAAAGATGGCCTTTGGTCTGCAATTTTTTTAAATAGACAGAGTTGCTCTACCAGACACCCATGGCTGTAGTGAGGGTTTTAAGGAGTTCAGTCTGTTGAATTCCCCAACAAGAGGGGAGCCCAACAGGGATACCCCTTATCCCCTCTCCTGTTTGCCCTCATTTTGGAACCTCTGGCATGTATAGTCCAAGCACATCCCAACATCAAGAGCTTTAGGGCCACTGGATCCCCGAAAGGAAAACATTTTGTTGTATCCAGACAACACCCACTTATATCTTACTCAATCAGAGGAACTGATCCCTACGGTGTTCCAGGTTTTTTAAAGCTATGATGTACATTCCGGCTATACCATAAACTGGAATAAATCAGTTCTCTTTCCTATTCCGCAACCTGATGCATCTCCCTGGGAGAATACAGATTGATCGGGAGGGATTCCAGTACCTAGGAATCTACGTAACATGCAATCTGGAGAGGTGCCTAGAACAGAATCTAAGGAAGATACTGTCAGAATTTTATATAGATGCTGAGTGATGGAGGGCGCTGCCCCTAACGATATTGATTATTAAATACAACAATGCCCTAACGGGGAAAGACTGACAAATTAATTATATATCATAAAACAACATAGGTGAAAACAAAAACACTATTTATTCATATAAATATATATATATTCATTTATTTACTTATACATAAATATCAATTTAATATATTCATCCTATATGGACAACCCATCTAGTAAAACAACACACCAAAGAACAGATAGTGTGAGAAAAAGTGCTTGTGATAGATAGAAAGAAGAATACATATTCCAATTAATCAAAAACCTATACAAAAAACATTAAAAACAGTCGGTTGGTTCTTTTCAGTTTGCTGCATTAACTCCATTCCAAATCCTCAGAGAGTCTAAATCAATTCCTTTAATCCTCCAAAGATCCTCTGCAGAAACCAATCCAGACTATGATATATCCGTCGACGTTTCGACCCCTCTATACCTTGGGCCAAATCCCAGCTCCACAATTGGTCTTCTTCAGGACTAGTACGATGGGAGTCCCTAAAACACCACAACAACTCAATCAAAAACCATCACTTATATTCTAACCACCTATGTTGTCTTAACGATATTGGGCCGGGCAGCCATGTTTAAGATGGTCTTCCTCCTGAAATTCTTATATGCCCTTCAAAATAACTACAATAGGATCCTCGCTGATTTGCTTGTCAAAACTGATGATGAGCTGTGGAAGCTAATATGGAAGAACAAACGCCTCTGAGAGGCTCTTAGGCTGTTACAATGAAATCAATACAATGGAGGTATTGCCCTCCCGGACATAAGAAACCACTATTGGACTTCTCATTTGATATCAATAAATGAGTGGGGCTATTCAGATGGTGACCATCCCACCTAACAGTTGGAAAAGACTCAATTCTAGAAACACCCCTACCAACACTATCTCTATGGGGGGGAAGGGACAGGGTGATTCCTACCGGCAACCCAAGTGACTTTAGAGGCATGGGTTAAGACTAACAAATATATAGGATGGGAACACAAAATCACCCAAGAGAACCAGGTATGGGTGGTGATGGGCTTGAGAGCACTAGGAAACCTGAGGTGTTTTGACATCTTGGATTGTATTGGTATCTCCAGGGTGGGTGACATGCTCGAAGGAGATATTCTTATATCCTTCAGTCCCTATAGTGGGACTTCCAACTCAATAACACCCAATATTTCAAATATGTACAGCTCAGGCATGCTTGGGAAGTGGAGAACATAGACAAGAATCTCTCTGAATATGCGCCCTCGTAATTCAGGCTCTTAATGGAGGAAATAGTGGAAAAGGCAGTCTCCTTTGTGTATAAAACGATAAATAACAATGTACCAGATACCCTGAAGAACTTGAGAAACAGGTGGGAAAATGATGTTTGGGAATTAGATGACTTGGACTGGGAGGCTGCACTAATGCATCCAAGAGAAGTATCTATTAAATCCAGACAGACTCAGCCAGCTCAAAGCCCTTCATCGGACCTATTACGACTGGGCATGCCTACATAAAATGGGACAAGCAATGTCCCCGGACTGTCTGAGGTGTAGGAGGAAGCGAGTAGACTTCTTTCACACTTTTTGGTCCTGCCCTGCCGTACAATCGTACTGGCAAAAGATACATTTTGAACTAGGTAAGATAGTACGGACAACACTGCCTGTTGAATCCGAGTATGTCCTCTTGTGTATACCCAACTGAAGTGAATCTCCTACAGGAAATTAATCTTCTGCAATTTAGGCCTGATAGGGGCAAAGAGGGATGTGGCAAAACACTGGGGGCCTCTGAAACATCAAATATGCTGGAAAGAAAAGCAGAGATGGATTTATATATGACCGCAGAAAGGCCTATATGAGCAGGGGGTACCCAAGTAAATTCTATAGAATCTGGGGTATGTAGATCAAATACTATGATTTGGAAACTAGAGATGATGGAAATTAAGTTTTGTCAACCCAGACCTATTTGTTCATACTAGTCGATCACCTGTATCTGTCTACTTGCTACTGAACGCTTAAACACTCTCAAGTCGCTATTGTTGATATATGTGTAGATTGCTGGTGTATTGATGCCCTTCAGCACTGTTTCTTTATGTGGGTAATTGCTTGTGCCCTTCCTGTCATCCTCTTAAAAAAACAAATACAAATATTTAAAATAATAATAATAAAAAGAACCCTACAGAAACTCATGCGTGCTGGTGTGACAATCTGTGACAGTTTTCAGCAATAAAGAACAGTGTTTTGCAGAGCACCATTCAGCTGTCATGTCACCATAGAACAGTGTAGATTAACACAATTCTTACCTTTGGTAATACTCTTCCTGGGGGTTTTAAATGCAGATTACTCACCATTAGAGTATCCCATGGTGCCAGACTGTATCCACAGGTTTTTCCTAGCAGTACTCCTATGCACCTGTAGGTGGCATTGTGTGGCTCTGCTGTGACTTTGTACTGCCCAGGAAGTGGTGGAACCACCTGCATACAACTTCCACTCCTGTGAGCTGATGCCAGGTTCATTCATCTGTCTCATTCCGCATCTCCAGACTTGGAGCTTGGAACAATTTGTTGGTGGCAGTGTGCTGACCTCTAATTTGGCATCTTTTCAGATGTTAAAGAGGCCACTCCACACAACACGGAGGTAAAGGGGCAATGAGGAATCTGTAGCTAGATAGAGTATTCACCAGAAAGAGTGTTAAGAAAGTTAAGTAGCTTGTTCTTCTGGAAAATACTTCTACCAACAAACTCCTCACCTTCAGAATAGAGGCCATAGGAATACCTCCCTAAGGCGGAGGGCCTGGGAAGTGGACTAAGACTAAAAAGGCCTGTAGGACTAAGCGAGCTAAGTGATCTTCCAGTTAGATCGGCTGTTAAGGCAGCAGTGTTGCATATCATCAAAAATTGCCTCCCCTTCTGCAAATGCCATTGTAGCAGCCTTGGCCCTGTTGGGTTGGACTCTCATGCCTTCAAGGGGCTACTTTTTTGGCCAACGGGCACCAGATCTTGATAAAGAGGACTATACACATTACTCTTAGCACATTCTCACCATTCTTTGCACCGAAAATCACCATGAGAAGGTGATCATCTAACCGATCGATCAATGTACCTTTTGTGCGGTCAATGTAACAGGTGAAGCCTCTCTTTCTTCTTCAAGGGGTGAGGTGGAACAAAGAAGGCTGGCAGAGGAACTGACTGGTCAATGTGGAAGAGTGTCCCAACTTTAAGAAGGGAGGCTGCCCATGTTCTTGGCACCAGCTTGTCCATAAAGGTGGTGTAGAGCTGTTGTACTGAAAACACCAGCAGTTCACTAATGTGCTGCGTTGACGTGATGGCAATAAGGAAAACATTTTTTCAATATTAGGAGCCGTAAGGAGAAGTATCCAGTGGCTCGTAGGCCTTGAACATAAGAAATGTCAGGACCAGGTGAGGTCCTACTGCGGTATCACAAATAGCCTGGGAGGAGACATGTGGCCCAAACCTTTATTAAAAAGCATCACAAAAATGACAGCTGGTCCAGTAAGCACAGAAAGGTTGAAAGGGCCGATAAACAACCTTGAATCCTAACTTCTGCACAGCATTTCTGGGCTAACAAAAGAACAAATACAAATCAGACATTTTGGTCTGTAAAGGGTCAGTATTGTGGTCACTAGTAAACAAATTTCTTTCAGCACCCAGCGTAGGTAGAGTTTCTGGGTGTCTGACCACATGGGCAACATCAACCATCTCAGTCAGCAAATCAAACATACTCAATTGCTTTTGTTCAATCTCCAAGCACAAAGGTGTAAGGTTAAGGAGATTTGGATGCAGGATCCTGTCCTGTTGCTGACATAGAATGTACTCCTAAAGTGATAGCCTGACCAGAGGGCAAATTCTCAGGCACTCTGTATAACACACTCTCTTTGCCCAGTCCGGAGCAACTAGAAGGACTTGGGCCTTGGCTATCCTGATCTTTTTCAGAACTTGAGACAGAGAGGTAACAGTGGGAACGCATGCTGGAGTCCTTTGTTACATTCCAGCCAGAATGTGTCTCCAAACACATGCCTGAGAGTAAACTTCAGCATGCAAGACTGCTGACACTGCACATTCTTGATGGTGGCAAAAAGACACAAAAGGGAGTTCCCCACAGATCAAAGATGCTTTGCGCCACAGCTAGGTGGAGACGCCACTAATGATCTGACAGATGACGCCTGTTTAGTTCATCTGCTTTGGAAATTTAAAAACCCCAGCAGCTTCCAGAGACTAGGGGCCAGATTTAAGGAAAAGTGGCGCAGCGCGGTGCTGCGCCAAAACTGTCAGCGCCACGCTGCGTCACTTTAGAAATGCAGGGATGCACCGTATTTAAGTGAATACGGTGCACCCCTGTGTTTCCCCCTTCGCTGGCGCTAAACGTAGCTGTCTGCGCCAATGCAGGCATCCTTGCACCATCGTACAAGGATGTCTGCGTTGAGGGGTGTGATTTTTTTATGTGCGGGAACGTGTCCCTTCCTGCACATAAACAATCACTAATAGCGGTTTGGCACTTCTGTGTGTGCTGCACAATGCAGCACACACAGAAGTGCCAAAGTGTCATTTTCAAATGATTGTTTATGTGCAGGAAGAGACACCTTCCCACACATAAACAATAATTATTTTAGATTTTGGCGCTGCCTCAGGTTTGCAAAATTTCATAAATCTGAGACAGCGTCAAAATGCAATGGGTGTTGCTGTGGCACGCCCACAGCAACACCCATTGCACGCCCCATCCAAGCACAGTGCTGTGTGGGAAGGGGCCAATTTTTGTGGCTTAACACCACCTTGTAAATACGGCGCACAGTGCTTAGCGTCACAGGAGCGTCATGAAAAGTGACGTTCCTGTGGCACTAGGGGCCTATAAATAATGGCCCTGAGGGCCTCCTGGCACAGGGTCCAGGACCCCACTCTGCTCTTCTTTTTGTAGTGTCACATAGTGGTAGTGTTTTCTTTGAGGCTCTACCACCAGCCTTCCCTCGATAGATGGCAGGAACATTTTGAGGACTAGATAGATCGCTCGAAACTCCAGCAGTTTGATATGGCCCTGAGATGAGAGGCACCTCATCTTCCAGGTGACCCGCTTCAAATCCAGCAGTGATGCATCTGTCCCAACTGTGAAGTCTTGATGTGGGCGGGAGACTAGTCTGCTGCAGGTCAGGTTGGCGTCTGCGATACACCACCACAGAACCATCTCCTTCAAGACCTGAATGGAGTAGGCATTTAATGTGTGGCGATCCAAAATAGGTCAAACGCCCCGTCCTTCTTTAGAATGAGGAAGTAGCGCGAACAGCACCTTTTCGGCGTACGCATTCAATGGCAAAGTATGAGAATTAAAAATTGGATTGCAGAGTGCACCTCTGGAATCCACTCCAGTTTGGGAGGAAGATGACGGGGGAGGAAATAAAGGGTACAGTGTAGTCTTTTTGAGCAATCTGTAACACCCATCTGTTTCAAGTAATAGATCTCTAGGTGGGGGGAAAAAGTTGGATTCTGTTTCCTACAGGCCTTCCATAAGTCACTCAGGGCAAAGTACAGCAGCTTAGTAGCCACTCAGCAGGATAGGATGAATTGGAAAATTGCAGTCACTGCTGGCCTGTAATATTGCTGTCAGTGCCACGTTCACAGTCTTAGGCCCTCATTATGAACATAGCGAAAAACACAGTCACCCGATGTGGTGACAGTGAACAGAACCCGTCATATAGTGATGCCGAAAACAGAAACTTCCCCAAAAAATTCTGCTGCCACCACTCACCACCAGGGCTCTTGATGGCGGAAAGGCTGCACACCCAGCCACCGCCAGGCACACAAATCCCCCGCCTTCCAAAATAATGTAGCACAAATCACTTCGTCAGTTAGTGGATGTCAAACGACCATTGGCGGTACGGACCGCCACAGCCAGCAAGTGGACCCAACAGCAAGAAATACACACACTGGCAAGTTTGAAACCCACACACCTGACACACATCCACAACACTATAAAACAATCACATACACACCCCACAATCATTTGCATCGCCAATAGGACAACTGAGACTGACAACACGCAGACACAGAACGCAACATCACACAACTCGCATACCCAATCACACAACAGCACCCTTACAAATATCCATACAACCCACCACCCACAACACACGCCATGGCACCCCCTAAGCACCCACACTTCACAGATAGGAAGCTAAGAACAATGGTGGACGAAATACTCAAGGTTGAGCCACTAATCTTCGGTGCACAGGTCCAGAACGCACCCATCGCCAGGAAGATGGAGTTATGGCAGACAATAGTGAACAAGGTCAAAGCAGTGGGAAACCATCCACGCACAAGGGACGACATCCGCAAGAGATGGAACGACCTGTGCAGGAAGATGAGGTCCATTGCATCGAGGCACAACATTGCGGTCCAGAAGACTGGGGGAGGACCCCCACCTACACACCCCAACTACACTCACTGGAAGGAAAAGGTACTGGCCATCCTGCACCCTGTGGGCCTCACTGGAGGAATGGACTCGGGTAAGTCATCTACAATTACCCCATATCTACCACACCTTGAATGCATGCACCATCCCACCCCTCCAACTACCAACAGGACCACTACCCCACCCAGGCCACGATCACGACATCCAGTCACTCTGCATGCCCACAAACCCACTAACAGGCCCACATCCCTCCCCTGTGCACAGCCACCTACCCATGCAAGGAATCACAATGGCACTACACCACCCACAATGCACCTCCACATCCCATGCAAAATGAAAGGATAATCCCACAATAGGTCCCTGCATGGCCCAACAGGGGAATAAACTGCACAAAACAGGCCAGAGCTGTGCATCCTTATTCGAATTAGAACATGTAACATACATGTTCATTCCCCCCCCCACAGGCACCACCGCCCATGCCAACCTGACGGAAAAGCCAAGGAGTGCCAGTGTGCCATGTGGAGACAGAGGCCCCACTCAGGACACCGGAGAGGGTAGTGTGGACAGTGAGGAATACCCTGGTTTGTCACACAGTCCTAGACTGTCACCCTCCAGCAGCCCTACCCAGGATACCACTGACACCCCTACCACCCAGCCACCAACATCAGCTCTGGCCAAACGACCCCACACCAGTGTCTCCAGGCCACAGACTGGTGGAACACAAGTACAGAGGCCAGAGTCTCCACCTACTAACAGGCAGGATGACGATGGCCCCAGTACAAGTGGTACCGCCAGACCTGTGCAGGGAACACAGGCACAGGGGCCTAGGCCCAGGGAGAGGGTATCAGTGGCCCAGGGGGAAGGCCAAAGGATGGATGATGCAGCCAGGAGGTGATCTCTGAGGTCCTGGAAGCATACCACCATACACAAGACAGGATGGGACAGATCCTGTCCACCCTGTAACAGAGTCAAAGGCTGCAGATAGCCCAACATCAAGAGACCATGGAGCAGTGGAAACAACTCAATGCCACCATGGCCACCATTGCAGGGGTGCTGCAGCACCATTACCTAACTCAGCCTGAGACCTCCACAAACCTGGAAGCCCGTACCACTGCCCAGAACACTGACCAGCCCTCAACATCAGCAGCAGCAACTGGACTGGTGGCACTGGCAGAGGACACACAGGAGACCAGCACCCCTACTCCTGAAGCCCAGCACCAGACACTCAAACGGTCCCACAGACCCAGATATGGCACATGAACACCTGTCAAGACCAAGGCCCCCACTAAGAAGTGACTCTGACATGAACTGTCTCTCAAGTCTGCCACAGTGCTACCATCCTCACCCGCCAATAGCAACTCAACAACATGCAAGGGACAGATGGACCTGTACCCACTGCCACCAATCGCTGTGCCCATAAACCTAGTATGGACATCCACCATTAGCCCACTCCCTATCTCTGTAAAGCGCACCAATGCATTTATGACACCAAATAAAACACATGTACACCAATCTATGTCCCCTCTCATTATGTTGTATCAATTGTAAATGTTAATGCATTTGCCAGTCATTTCCACAATCAGACCTTTATTGCAGGAATGGTACCCCACGCACAACACTGTCTGGTGTAAACATAAATGTACACCATGTTTGTTTCCATGGCACATGCCACCTTATTCGTCAGGTAACAATGTCAATGACTAAAGACCCCACATCCCCATAATGAATATGTCAGACAGACATTATGCAGTGCAGACATCATCAGTGAACAGTACCTCATAGTCACTGGAAGTATAGTTGGATCAGCTGGTTCCTGGAGTGGACATCCTCCTCCTCGTCATCCTCACCATCACTCTCATCCCCTCTCAGAGGAAGCAGATCTGGATATACAGCACCCTCATCCTCTAGTAGGGGGATAGCTTTCCTCACAGCCACGTTGTGCAGCGTGCAGCATGCAGCAGGCCACCACTATTCTACACACCTTCTCAGGGCCATAGCACAGGGAACCCCCAGAGATCTGGAGGCAACAGAATCTATAGTGCGCTCTATCACCCTTTAGTACGTCCATGGGCCTCATTGTAATTCCTCTCTGCATCTGTCCTGGGATTCCTCACAGGTGTCAGGAGCCATTGCATGTTAGGGTAGCCAGAATAACCTGCAAAAGTTGTTGAAGCAGGACTGTAACAAACTGCCATTACTTGCAGACAGCCTGGCTGTCAGCTATGTACAGGTCCAGTGTCATACACACTCAACCTATGAGCCATCCTCTGTCCCCTTGGAGTTGTTCCATCATGTGTGGTACACTGCTATTCCTCTGCACGAATGAATCATGGACTGATCCTGGAAACATGGCATTCACATGTGAAATGTAGTGGTCTGCAGTACACACCAATTGTATGTTCATTGAGTAAAAGTTCTTCCTGTTTCTGTACACCTGTTCATTTAGTCTTGAAGGGGATGAGAGCTATGTGGGTGCCATCAATGGCACCTATCACATGGGGAATGTTGGCATGGGAATAAAAGTCTGACTTGATGGCAGGGAGTTCAGCCCTTTGGGGAAACTTTTCATATGTCTGCAGGTGTAGTACAAATGCATCCAGGAATCTGGACAGGATGAGTCTAAACACTGGCTGTGAGAACCCTGCACCTATGCCCACTGCCACCTGAAATGAGTCCGTAGCAAGAAATGGAGTACAGAAAGCACTTGCACTTCAGTAAGGCTGGCATGCTGATTCCGATTGGCCGGTAGGAGTACAGGATTCAATAATGCACATAACTCATGGATTGTTGTACGATTGAGTCTGTAGGTGACAATGATGTGATGTTCCACCATGGTATCCAGATCAACAAGAGGTCTGTACACAGATGGGGCCCTCCATCGCCACATCAGTCTCTACCTAGGGGGAGGAAACAACACATATGAGGGACACACATACACATGCAAAGCATGTTGTGTATGAATAACTGCTGTACAAAATGTAGGTTACACACACAAGCGATGTATGATGTACAACTGTAGGGACATGTATGCAGTGATACGTCTGGACTGATGTGGGGAACAAACACTCATGTGGGCATGCGACTAAGGGCTGGGGTTTATAGGGCCTGAATGGGACCCATGACCAGGAAATATCTACGTCATGCTAGCTAGATGGCAGCCGCCTGCCATGCAGATATGAAGGAGTGGAAGTGACCTCATTCCGCTGACGGTTGTTGTAGTGGCGTAAGGTGTGTTTAACCGCTGTGCAACCATTCATTGGTTAACATGGTTGTCAATGGGGAACCTATCATGATCGCAGATGGCGGTGACAGTGCACACTGCCGCGGAGCGTATGCCATGTCGTCACCCCAGGTTCACTTGTGTCAGGAATAGAACCATGCGCGGTCCAGGTCCCGCCAGAAACTCCGCTGTGCGGCTCTGCAGCACTTTCTGTGCACCACTTGTCATCCCCTCTTGTTCCAAAGGTGGCCATCAACATCGTCTGCCCTGTGGCAAAGCTCATAGAGCTGCAGGTTCAGGTCATTGGTGGACAAGATGCACTTATCAGTGCTATTCCATGAAGGGACTACAATTCCCATGTTTTTAGAGGCCGGAGCCATCTTGGGGTGTGGCAGGTCTATAAAGCCCAGCCACATGTGTGGTCGGTATGTACCTGCACAGACGTAGACTGTGTGTCAAGTACCGTGAGTGAGGTGGTGAGATGATCTTGTGAAGTGTCCATCCCGTAGGGGACATATTGTCAGCGGTATCACATGGCCATTTTCTGAACTCTGTTTTTTCTTTTCTGTGTGTCCCATTCAGGTCAGCAGCCATCAGAAGAGGGCACTCTGGCAGGCCATCGCCAGGGAGGTGCGGACCCTGGGGGTCTAAAACCGGCAGAACACCCACTGCAGGAAGCGGTGGGAGGACCTGCGGCACTAGGCCAGGAAGACCTGTGAGGCCCAGTTAGGGAAGTCCTCCCAATGAGGAAGGGGTGCCCATCGGGCCCTACCCCAATAATACGCCGCATTCTGGCAGTGGCATATCCAGATTTGGATGGGCGCTTGAAGGCTGCACAGCAGCCACAAGGGGTTGAGTACCAACACCATATCATCCCTCTTTGATGGATGTCTGAGGGTGCTCTAGTATGTATGCTGTCTAGTGCCAGGTACTCTGACAGGTCACTAACAGAAATTCGGCCCCCATGGGCACTGAGATGTTTTGTGGCAGGTCTGCAGTTCATCAGGTCCTTGTGTCATGTGGGAGAAGAGTTGTATGCTAGGGTTGTGGCCACTAGTCAGGGGCATAGGCATGACTATAATTGTAGGTTCTGCATGTTGGTGTGTAAGTTGGGTAGGAGTGCGAGTGCACCAAATTTGTACATCCATTCAGTTATTTACAGATATCTCTCATGTTTTGTCTCCCCACCCCGGTACTCTTGTGTTGTCTGTGTACATCAGCATCATCTGGCGAAGGAGCAGTGGCATCGGCGAGTGGGGATGCAGCGGCCCACGGTTCCAAGGAGGCAGAGTCTACCGACGCCGAGGGGACCAGTGGGTTGGAAAGCGTGGAGTACCACGGGGGAGGCTACTACCATTGGAGGTAGTGACTCTGATGCCTTCTCCGATGGGAGCTCCCTGGTGGTGGCGGACGCTAGTGGGCCCACCCATTCAGTGTCATCTTCCGCCACCTCCCATACCATCACCGCCCTCCCAGTTGCTCCCCACCCAGTGGCCCGTGCCCGCTGACCCAAAAGGGTGGGCGTCTCCTTCACCCCAGGCACCTCATCTCCTGCCCCAGTCAGCCCTGCTGCCCTCACAGAGGAGGCGATTGACCTCCTGAGGACCATCTCTGTAGGGCAGAGAACCATTGTGAATGCCATCCAGAGGCTAGCATCCCAGATGCAGCAATGCAATGCATACCTGGAAGGCATTCATGGTGCCATGTCTGGCCTACAGAGATCTTTTCAGACTCTGGCCTCCTCTTTGATGGCAGCCAGTGTACCTGGTCTTTCCGTCCCCCCTCCAACCACCTCTGCCCCTTCCAGCACCCCACTCCCTTCACCCATCCCAAACACATGTTCAGAAAGCCATGCACACACCTCAACACACAAAAAGCATACACCTCAACACAGGCACCACACTTCTCACCACAAGCATACACACAGCCAACATACAAAAGCACACACAACAACATCCACTTACCCCAGTGTGTCCACCTCTCCCGCCTCCCTGTCTGTCACCTCAACATGCACACCCACAAGCACTGCACCCTCATTCACTGTTGCTGGCCCCATTCTTGCAGTCACCACAACATCAGACATCCAGTCATGCACTCCAGACACCACAAACCTGCACTCACCACAAAGACATTGACTCACACATGCAACACACTCGCCAGACCTGCAGACACCCAGGCAACATCCATTTACACTGGCAGCCTGTTTTGTCCCACTGTGTCCACCCCCTCCTCCAAAAACACTCAAACGTTCCCAGACACCCACCCAACACACGTCCACCACACCTCAGCATGCTGTACAGGCACCTGCATCTACGTCCAGCATACCTACACCAGTTACAAGTATTTCCTCTACCTCCACTCCCACACTTCCCTCCATGTCCATCCCAACTGCCCCTAAAAACTTTTCCTGTCCTGTGTTTTCGAACGCACTGGCCCACCCTGTCTCGTCCCTAAATGTGCCCACCTCCTTGCCCTGTCCACTCCTTCCATGTCTAAGTCCGCCCCAGTCTGCCCTTCCCATTCCCGTGCCTCTTCCACAGTGAGAAAGAAGCCACGTGCTGGGCCAGGTTCATCTGCCACCCCCCGGTCCAAGCCCACTCCCCCACCTTCCAAGGGCAAACCCAAACCCTCTCCACCTCCCAAACGTAAGCCCCCCACTTTCCAGACATAAGTCCCCACCCCTCCACCCCTTGCCCCTCTTCCCTGAGGTGCCTGGCTGCCCTATTGATGTCCCTTTATGGTGGAGTATCATGTGCACATGTGGGAGTAAAGTTTGGGCCATTTAGCCTTTTACAGATGGGCTGGCCAATGGCCTTATTTGGACATTGCATTTTCAATAATTATTAAAGTTTGAGTGCCCAGTGTTGATGTTGGCACACTCTGGAGACGTGGTTCATCGTTTCATTGTGGTGGGGTGGTGTGCACATGTGTGTACTTTGGGCAGGTTGTATTGGCCTTGGGTCAGGTAAGTACCTCTTGTTCTGCTGTGTATGGCTTGTGATGGTGTAAGGGGTTAGGGGTGCATTGCAGAGTGGGTGGGGTGGTTGGGTGGGTGTGTAACTGTGCCCTTTCTTTCCTTGTTTACTAGGTTGAGGACTTACAGTCGTCATCTTCGCCGGCGGTCACGTTCGTGGAGGTATATGGCAAGGAGCAGGACTGGCATGATTTCCAACTCTCTTTCCATGTCTGCTTCGGCGTGTTGTGTGTGCCTATGGTGAGTGTTTCATTTTATTTGGTTTGTTTCCTCCAGGCTTTGCATGGTGGTGGATCCCGCCCCGGAACTGAAGGCGTTTTGTGCTTCATTATTTGTTGGGCGGGTGGGGCCTTTCCGTCAGCCTGTGGGCGGCCTCTTCCATCTATGTCACCACTCCTCTGCTGGCAGTGTGTGGTTTTCATGCTGGCTGTTTTTCATGTGCTTCATTATCTGGCGGTCCAGACCGCCAGCCTGTTGGAGGTAGTTACCGCCGGCAGTACAGTCTTTCCCGCCATGTTCATAATGACCACCTTAGTCTTAAGAAGATGGGCTGTACAACCAGTTGGGAAAATTGGCTTTGCCATTAAGTTTGCCCCTTGGAACAGCCTCTGAATTTCCTGAACAGGTGGCGACATTGCTTAGCTGGTGCCAATAATCCCTAGGATCGTGTCTTGGCACAACAGTCATTGATTTGCTCAAAAAGCATACCTACTGGATATGCCTGCACACCACAAGAAAACCAGATTAACTTAATTCAGGTGTGTCTTGTGAGCATGATACAGGTGTCAATAGCTCTGCGAAGGCAGCATGCAGTAGAGTTCAGGCAGGCCTAATGCACATATTTTCACGCATCTTGGCTGTCATGCAGGGTAAGCTCCTTCGCTATGTCGAAGGAGGGTCGCCCCACTGTCTGTGCCCAGAAGCAGAAAAATAAAACAATTTTCAATTGTTTTATTTTTCTGCTTCTGGCACAGCAGTGCAAAGAGGGTTGGGGCTGGGCTGTGGGAGGTGGGGGCGGGGGGAGAGTGCACTCAGTGAGCATGTGCGTTTGGTTGGCCTTCTGAGGCCGGCCAAGCACACATGTGTACTTAGGTTTCTCCAACCCGGCTGCATACACAGCCGGGCTGGAGAAACTGCACAGACCCCAGGCTTGGGTCTGAGCGGCAGTGACTGCCGCTCAGACCAACCTTGATGCTGCTTACATGCTATGCATAGCATGTAGGCAGCGCCAGGATTGCTGGGGAGCCTGTGATGGTGTCCCAGTAGTGAATGCTGGGACACTAAAAGATGATTGAGGCGGCAGGGGCAACGGAAAGAGGTGAGTTACATTTTTTTAATATTTGTTATTCCCGCCCAGCCCCTCCCCGTCTTCCTCCCTTCCCACCCCTCCCCTTGAGATTTGCGGCAGCGCCACTTCTGTCATGTATTCGTTGGCAAGATCTCACTAGCCATGTCCCTTAATACAAGTGTGTATCAGCCCAATACACAAATTGCACTGATGGCTCCAAGGATCTGGCTAGCTGAGGAGAATGTTATCTTTCAAAAAGCATCACTAATTTTGGATTCTCTATCTGTGGTTTGGTCGGAAAAGAATTTAGATTGGCCTTACTTGTTGAGGCCTGAATGATGAGGCTCTCGGTGTAGGGCGTTTAGTTAGAAAGTCTATGTCGCCAAGCAAAAGGATGATTAACTGGCAGACTTGAACATGGTTTCGCTCATGTAGGCATAAAGGCAACAGTGAGGACTTTATTAAATGGGAGCAATGGCTCTGATGAAGACAGGGCTAGCTTTAGCATTGGTGGCATCAAGTGACACAATCATTTTTGGTGCCCCATGACCCCTCCTCGGACTCCCTCACTACCACGGGAAAAAGTGCACCTCATCTCTCCATCGCCCCTCTCTCACATACATTCCATTTGTTTTAAAGCACTGGTAAAGACTAGCATTACTAACAAAATAATCTCTGTGGCAAAAGCAATAACCCACTCAACTATCCTCATAAAATACAGATCTATGATCTGCATTGTACGGGTTCTTTGTAGCAGGCATATTAACCCTCTGCGCTCATTTATGGCAAGTCAAAACTGCCACTAGACAATACTCCAATCTCTCTCAATAGCAGGAACATTAACCACACGAGTTATCTTGACATTTTTGTTGCTGCCTGAAAGCTGCGCGAGAACTCTGCAGCAGGTGTTTTTAAATTGTAAGTTACTGCTAAACACTGCTCCCCTCTGAGGCCAGAACCCACCCCCCCAGGACAGCACCCAGCGTGGCCGCACCATTCGCACTGTCCTAAAGCCAGCCCTGGTTGAGGAGGCCCCTGGTTGGAAAATCTCAGAATGCTCATTTTAGTCTCAATGGTGTACAAACAAAGATTTAATGTCTCACCTGCCTTCTGAACCATCACTGTAAAAGAGACACTTTCTTTTGTTGCTGGACCATGAGGCGTCTCAAGCTAAGCTTCAGGAGATGTATTAGGCGCACTGGCATTTTGCAAGTCTAGATATAGTGCATCATCAGTGAAATAAGAGTGAGGAATCCATCCCTTTATTCATCATCACATGTGCCTACTGTATTGGGTCAGAATCAGACCATAAAAGATAATGGACTCTCTGTGGGTAATGGTGTCAAAGAAAAGGCATAGAATCAGAGACAGGCTTTGTGACAACAGGATGCACTTTTGTAATTTCATAGTGAGACATCAGTCTGGATCGGGCAGACCTGCCGTGGTTCTGAGATTGGCGTCTGAACTGCATCTTCTGTAAGATTGGTGGAGTAGGTGTTAGTACACAAGAATCCTGTGTATCCCTTGGTGTAGGAAGTCTGAAATGGACTTAGTATGGGCCCGGTAGAGTGTTCAAAGTGGACGGATAGTGAAAGAGAGTTGACACATTGTTGGTAAAATGACTGGAGACCCTTAAAGGCCACCATCTGCGACGAAGTCAATGCTATCTCAGAAACTGGAGCCCTCCTTGAAGGACACCATCAGTAATAAAGTCCACAATGACCCAGTAAACTTGGGGCATGTTGGAACCATCTGCAAACAAAATACAGATTTTAGGGACTTTGAAGGGGTACAAAATGTATTTCTATGCCTGAGCATCTCGTTAGATTGTGAGTGGCAGGATGGGCTCAGGTCCTGCTTCATCCTTTTTATGCATGTGCCAGGACATCTATTTTAACTTACCCGAATACATCAAGTGTGAACTTGAACTTCCGCAACAGTGTCTCCGAGACTGGCTGAGAGATTTAGAGAAAGAGTGGTATTTATGGTTCAACAGCGACATTCTCTTGTGTTCGGCAAAGTAGAATTCGAGTTCCCAGTCTCAGAATGACTTATTTTAGCCCGCAATGATGGGACAACAGAATATTCTTGTCCATTAATTACCGGTTTTAAAACTTTAGGATATTTCAATGTTTCAATGTGGAAAACTTCAAACACCCATGATTAACTTGTATAAACCTCTATTTAACTCACCTGAGTTGTTGTCACTTAATTAGGGAAAGTGTAACATCATGGCAATGTTAAGATTTATATTTTAGTCATAAGTCGAACTTGGTAGTTTCAAACTTGTTGCTAGTTTTTGTAGATCTACTGTTGATAGCTCTTGAAGTAGATGACCTGCTTGCTTCATTATGTTCCCTGGATGATCCGAGTGACAAATTTATTTTAGAGGGAATAATGATGTCAGGTCTAACAGCTGTCATTAAATTGGCTTGATCACTTATGGCCAATGCTTTTTTGTTTGTGTTTAATAAAACCCCATTTGCCATGCTTTGTACTATTTGAGCTGTAGAGGATGATAGATGTTCGGGTGACTAAGTCATTGATAACTAACTCCTCACATTATATTGTACCCATGTTACAATAGTAACAACTTGATTACAAGTTTGCTCTGTCGTAGCCTTCCAACAAGATGATGTGATACTTTTAATGAGGGACTTGATGCCTTCTTTACCACCTTGAAGAATATGTGAGCTAACATTATGTTCTGAATTAACGTTATCTACTGCATGCAGATTTACTTTGATTCGGTATGATTAAATATATAGGGAAACATTTCTGGCTATTTAACTTCCTTTATATTTGTTATTTCACAAACCCTCTCTAAAGCCAGATTCTTGTTTAACTTCCCTAACATTTTCAGCTAGACCATATTTATTTCAGGTTAAAAACCCTGATTAGGTTCTCATTTGTATTAATGAATATAATACAATATTTTTATTGATTAGTAGTTACGAGTTCTGTTTGAGGTAAAGTATCCCTTTTTGGTACATTATAAGTAGATATAGATTTCTCCTCAGTAACTGCTGTCACCTGTGATTGGGTTGTGGGCCTATTTATTGAATGGGTAATGGTATTTGAATGTTTGTTCTGAGTATCCACCTTCTTCTGATGCAAGAATGTGTACATTGATTTAGTTATTTGTAAGGCAAATTTAAATGAAAGAAATTGTAGTAGGTCAATATCATTGTCTACTCAGGACATGTTTACAACACTAGTTTTTTTAACATTGGTTCAATCGTTAATGGTTTTCATGAAGTATTTTTAAATCTGTTTATACATTTTAAAGGTAGTACTTGCACCAATACCAAAAGGGATTTATTTACTAAGGTATCAGAAATGTTGGTTAAAGGCAAAGTGATAGCTCCCATTGCAGTTAGAACTGGATATGGTGGAGGGGTTCGGCCTGCATCCATTTGGTTGATGATATGTTGGTCCAGACCAAGCGTAGGGTAATCTTTTTCTTGCAGTGATGGCAATTACTGTATCTTTGCTGCCAATCAAATCATATTTAATTCTGTTAGCAGATCAGAGTTATCAAAAGTGTTAATACCTTCTTGTTGTGCATCATTTTCATCTTCATTTTCCATGGGATCATAGTCACAAACAGGGTCAGACTCAGAGAAAGATTCCCAAAGCAGTCAATAATAGGAGGTGCATTTCCCTGACCAATTGTGGTAGTAATATTTGTTACATAACCATTCTGAATTCTAGCACCAGATTGTTATACCGCATCCTATGTTGCAAATAAGAAGAAAATTATTCACTTTGTTGAATTCTCCACTGTAAAATTGAGTTATCATTAACACTGAACTTTGTTCGAGGATCTTAACGTGTTCGCAAACCGTACTTGTGGTTGGTTTTGTTATTTGTATGTTAAAAAGACTTTGTTGGGGTAATTCAGTAAATTAAGTCAGATTATTAACACAACACAACACGTTGCATTTGCATTATATTGTTTCCTTGAAAGGAATTTGATCTAAGGCAGGGATAATTGTGTTTGCGTTAGAATGGACTTTTCAATGTGTGGAATCGGACTCACTGAATTGTTACATTTATTTTATGCGTTTGATCAAATTGTGTGGGGTTTTTCATATGTGGGATATGGTTACAAATATGACTAACATGTTTTTTATTAGTTGTACTATATAAAAAAAAATACAACAATAATGATCAAATGGGGAAGAAACTTATCTGTTAAATATGTCATGGCTCAAGAGAATGTGTGTTCCTCAACTATATATACACTGCTGTTTGTTGCAGATATCTTGTGCTTAGCGTAATGCTTTACAGTGAAAAACTGTGTGACTTGAGTAACTTGGTGGCATTAAATTAGGACCACTGTTCAGGTATCACATGTTGTGACTTTTATTTGCATATATAAATACCACTTTCTTTCTTGGTGATCACTATTAAATTGTTCCAATAACTCTCTTTTTTCATGTTGCACCATCTTGGTGTTTTAACTTAAGCTGGAGCCAACCTTTATTGAATAAAGTTTAGGAAGTAACTGAACACGTTACTTACCTTTGATAACACCTCATCTGATACTCTATCAAGTCGTAGATTCTTTACCTTAGAATTATCCCCCATCTGACTGGATCCGGAAACTTTTTGTGCAGTACTTCTGCACACCAGTAGGTGGCGTCTTTCAGCTGCACATTGGCGTCCATTCTGGAAGTGACATGCACAACGCCTATATAGATGCCACCCCAGCACGCTGACATAAGTTACTTTTCATGACCTTTCCAAGGAAATAGTGCAGAGCCACGCCACAATGGTTGTTGATGTACTGAGGTTCAGCACTAAAGACGTTAAACGACTACCGTATGTGAACAAATCTGTTTGCAGAGTTGGGAGGATGGAAGGGTCGGTAAGGAACCTGCAGCTAGTAGAGTCTCTACCAGATAAGGCATTACCGAAGGCTACTTGTTCATCGGATAGAAACTTCTAGCCACAGACTCCTTACTTTAGGGTAGATATCCAAACAATACCTCTCCGAAGGTGAGTCTGGGAACAGATTTAGATCAGAAAATCCTGGTAGACTAAATGGGCGAAGTGCCTGGCTGTCTAGACAGTAGTGGTTGGTGAACGTGTTCAGACGCGCTTGTGTGATGGCCTGAAAGATGTACAGGACAGGTACTCCACGAGCTAACACAGTGGTGGCAGCCTTGGCTCTGGTGGAATGAGTGCTCAAACGTGCAGGGGGTTGCTTCTTAGCCAATACGTATCAGATTTTAATGCAGAGCACTGAGATTGTCTGTTTTTGCACAGCTTTTCCCTTTTTTTTTGCACAAAAGTGCCCAAAGAAGAGTTGATCGTCCACCCGGAGTGTTGCGATTCCCTCGTCTAGGTCTAGTTCTTGTGTTTTGTGCAGCCAGCTATCCCAGGGGTGCTGGCTCAATCATGTTACATTAAATAATAAATGCAGTTAACTGCATTGAATTGCCATTGCTGGGTTTAATCAAGGCTTGTTACTTGTTGCTGTTAATGTGCACAGTTACCATTGCCAAGGCTTGTTTATTCTGCTCCCACAAGGTCGGTTTGTGAACACCTGAGCCTCTGCACATTTCTAGACAGCTGCTCTCCTGGTTGCTATGCAACACCCTCCTGTTCTTCTGTTTGCCATGTGCTACACATGACTACTTCCAAGACAGACTATGAAAAGCCTCACACAGGTCAGGCAGTGCTTGGCTTCCTGTTTCTTCAGAGGTGAGGTCAAGAGGGTCAGCCAACTCCTCCAAGCTTCTTCACTGTTGCTCGGCAACCAGGATGTCTTCCAGTACAGCTAAATGACACAATAAATGCACTCACAAGTAGTGTGAATGCTTTTGAACTAATCCTTTGTGTATTTAAAAAAAAGACTTTGGTGACTTTCATTTCCGAAAGAGAGACATTCAAGGTGGTTAGCAAGAATGTCTGAAAGACTGTTTATCAACAATAAGAGGGATAGGGAGATTGATGGTCCAGTGTACAGTCTCCCAAAATGACTAATCACACACTAAATAGGTACACTGTTCCACGAAAAATAAATCTAGGGGTACATGAATGTTCAGGAGCAAGAGCCCTCACACATCCAAATGGATGTCATGCTTCATCATCGGGTTGCTCCTTGTCAGACTGGCACTGCAATATCTGACGGGCTCACCCCGTTAGGGGGCTCTTTGCCGAAGATCTTTTTATAAGTGGCTGCCGTTGTGATAAACACTCACTAGATAATTGTAGAGGTCAGGCACTCGTTCTAGCAGGAGAGTGATAAGTTAAAATTGGTTCTTAGTCCCACAGGAGTCAGCACTATTTAATGTGTCAGAAGGAAAGGGTTAAGACCAAGATTAGAAGCAAAAGGAAAGTGGAGAATGAGGATTTATGCTCAACCACTTTCAGACTAAACACGGAGATATGGGAAATTATCACCTATCCCCTGAGACATGGTCAACATGTTTTGCGTATGGTGGTCAATACAGATCCTATAACGCTTCCTCAGGACCAACGATTAACAAAACTTCTCCTGACTCATAATAATTACGGGAGAGCACGCCAGGGTAGGTGATTTTGACCGCGACCGGCATTAATGAATAGTGACCGTTTGTGGCTTGCTACTTCCCAAGGGGCCCCCCAAAATGACGAGGGATGGGCAACCTTTTTGTTCATGATTTTTGACAGACAGTTTACTAGAATGTAGGTGACTGTAATTTATTTATACATACACACAATAGTTTTGTATTTTACTTATATTAAAATCCCCCTAACTTATTATGAGTCAGGAGAGGTTTTGTTAATCGTTGGTCCTGAAGAAGGGTTATAGGATCTGTATAGACCACCATACGCAAAACATGTTGACCATGTCTCAGGGAATAGGTGATAATTTCCCATATCCCCATGGTTGAGCATGAATCCTCATTCTCCACTTTCCTTTTACTTTTAATCTTGGTCTTAGCCCTTTCCTTCTGACACATTAAATAGTGCTGACTCCTATGGGACTAAGAACCAATTTTAACTTATCACTCTCCTGCCAGAATGAGTGCCTGACCTCTACAATTATCTAGTGAGTGTTTATCACAATGGCAGCCACTTATAAAAAGATCTCCGGCAAACAGCCCCGGAACAGGGAGCCCATCAGATATTGCAGTGCCAGCCTGACGAGGAGCAACCCGATGATGAAGCATGACATCCATTTGGATGTGTGAGGGCTCTTGCTCCTGAACATTCATGTTCCCCTAGATTTATTTTTCTTGGAACAGTGTACCTATTTAGTGTGTGAAAGACTGTTTAGCCTTGATTATTTTTATTATCACTCTTATCCAATCGCTTGTTGTCTTCAACTTGTGACTTGTGAAAGAAAGGAACACACCTAAAACCATGTTCTAAGAATATAACCCTCCTTAATGTTTGTGTGCTGCCTTTTACTAACAAAATCACAAATTCCTACAAATCATTTTCAGCGTTGACCCATGCTCAATGTCAGTAACTGTCACAAAAATGAACATGGGGGCAATCATGTTTTGAATGTCTTCTGAGCTTTATTGTTCAACCAGTGCTTATGCATATTTGCTTGTGTGAAGAAAATATTCCTGTTTTGTTTAAGTTACAAGTTTAGTGTGTGCAACAACGTCAAGAGTGATTACTTAACACAATATAGGACAGAGAGAAGCCCTATGGAGTGGAGAGAAAGTACAAGGAATCAAGTGGAGTGACAGGTGATTATCTGAGGGTCTGAGTGAGTGCGTGAGCGTTAGTTGCTTAGTGGGCAGCACGTCACTCATACCTGTTCCTTTCCCATGTAGAACCTGACTCCTCAACAATGCAGTGACACCGACCACCTGCACCCTCAAGAGTAGGGGCCCGGCTGGACCAGCAGCAGTGGCAGATTCTCTCTCTCTCTCTCTATCTGCCATCCAAATCCCCCTCCCTTTGGAGACACCTGCCAGGACTCCCATGTTTAGATCGACAGTGCCGAGAGGTATCCTGGGAGGATGGGGAAACCGACATCCCCCCTGCAGACGACCTGCTTTTCAATGTCGCTCTTTTTGGGTCCAGCCAGTGGAGTCTCTCCTCTTCTTTGGAAGGATCAGGAGGGAAAAATGTCAGGCAAGGTGATATGCTGGCCCACATGAAAAGGTGTCACTCCTTTCAAAAGAAAGAAGGCACAGGTTCTTAGTAACAGTTTGTCTGGATAGAATTTCATGTAGGGAGGATGTATGGAAAGTGCTTGCAGCTCACTGACCCTCCAGGCCAATGTTATGGTCACCAGTAAATCCATTTTGACGGTGAGTAAATGGAGAGGACAGTTGTGTAGAGGCTCTGCGGTGCACACATAGAAATGTCATGACCAGCTTGAGGTCCCATTGAAGCATGATGAATTGTCATGGAGGGAACAGGTGCTGGAGCCTCTTCATCAAAGGAGTCATAATGGGTGACTTTAACAACAAAGATTAGCCCGAAACCACAAGAAAGCCAAAATAGCTGATAAGTAACCTTTAACAGTGGCCACAGCAAAGCCTTGCTGGGCTCAGAAAAATAAGAACAAAAAAACTTTGTATAGTAGTGCAGAAAGAGGTCAACATTTCTGGTGGAATACCATGCCACAAATTTCTCTGAACGGCAATTGTATACTGTCTTTGTTGAGGGACCACTGGCTGCCAGAATAACATTGCATACCTTGGGAGGAAGGTCAAAAACTGTCAACTGTCGCAGTTCAATCTCCAAGCAAGACCTTGGAGTGTGCACATGTTCGGTTGTAAGACTCTGCCCTGCTATTGCAACTGATCGGAGCCCCGATGCTCATGCGTTCTAGATATCATACTCTCGGTACCCAATTCGGAGCCAAATGAATGACTTAGTGCTGGTTGCTACTGATCTTCCTGAACATTCTGGACAGAAGTGGAAAGGTGTACAGGAGGCCTGCACTCCTCTTAAGATGAAGAGCATCTCAAAGTTTCCTTGGGAATTCAAGCATGCGGAAGTGATGCACGTTCTCAGTAGTGGCGAACAGATCTAACCAAGGTTCTCCCAATTCTAGAATGAGACCTTGCACCACCTCCGGATGGAGACACCATTCATGATCTGATAGGAATCAGCAGCTGAGTTAATCTGCTCTGGAGCCCACCAGGTGTGCAACCACCAGGTAAATGCCCTGATGTTCCAGTCATCTCCAAAGGTGTAGGACCTCTTGACACAGGGCTCAGGACCTCACCTCGCCCTGTTTGTTGCAGTACGATGGTGGTGGTGTTGTCCATGAAACACTTGCACTAGCCTTCCCTTAATCGAAGAAAGAAAGGCTTTTAATGCAGCTGGATCACCCTCAGTTCCAACAAGGTGATATGGAGCTGGGGCTCTGCTGGGGGCCACAGTCCTCTAATACCCACCTTCCCAGATGCCAACCTCCAGGAGTGATGCATCTGTCACTACAGTCAGTTCTGAGTGGAAAAGGGAGAGGGGATGGATTGGACTGCTGCTGACCCAATCGTGGTTCGTCAGCCACCACTGCAGGACTTTTGCAGTTCCCTCTGAGATCTGGACCAGGTCAGATAAATTCCACTGAAACTGCACCAACTGGGACTTCAGGTCCCACTGCAGAGTCTGCATATGCCAATTGGCATGTGTTAATAGCAGCATGTAGGAGCCTATTTGGCCCACACAGCCTCAGAGTCAGCCTAACCAAATCCAGGATAAAGGCTGAAACATCGTAATCATAGCCTGGATATCCTGAGCTCAGGAGGATAGGCCTGCTACTGTAATGTGTCCAGCTCCTATGAAAAGAAGAGTCTGAGAGGGAGTCAGGTGTGACTTAGGAATGTTAATCACAAACCCCACCGAGTGCAAGGGGTCCGCCATAGTCTGGAGGTGGGAGACGATTGCCTGGGGTCACCACCCCTATCCCAAAAGCAGGGGAAAATTGGAACCCACAACCTCTGTATATGTGCTGCAACCACGCCATCACCGTGTCGAACACCCGAGGGGTGCTCTTAAAGCCTAAGGGGATCACAACAAACAAAGTGCTTGTGGCCCACTGTGAACCGGAGGCAACACCTGTGGGCATGCAGGACGGTCATATGGAAGAAGGTGTCAACTAAGTCCAGCGCCACCATCCAGTCTCTCTCCCGGGTCGAGTGCAGACAGGATATGAGCTAACGTGAGCATCTTGAACTTCTCCATCTTCAGAAAGAAGTTGAGAAGGCAGAGATCTAGAATAGAGCCTTTTTGGGCAACAGAAAGTAGCAGAATAGGAACTATGAACTACATCTGATGCCAGCACCCTCTCAATGGCTCATTTAGTCAAAAGATCCTGCACTTCCTGATGGAGCAGGGAGAGGTTGTCCTCCGTCATAAGAAGGTGGCATTGTGGAGGGGTTTCCAAAAAGGAATGGATTAACCCTATGGGAGATCTTGAGTACTCCCATATGTGATGTGATAGGATCCTGCAGGCCTATGGTGGGCCCATGGTGGTATGTGCAAAAACTAAAGGGGTTTGAAGGCTGCGTCTGCTGGGGGGAGTGGCGGATTGGGTCAACCTCTGGTTAGTGGTCACATGTCTGTAAGAACCGCATCCATGGCCACAAAAAAGCTGGGAAGCCTGTTGGGCTTGGTGGTTAGGCGGGAAAGGACGTGGTTCATAGCCCCTACTTTAGCTATGGAAGAAACAAAAGACAAAATGGGGTTGGCTGGGGCCATTGAGAGGCCCAAGGATTTGGCAGTAGCCCAGCTGCCCATAAAGTGATCAGCCCTGAGTCTGCCTTTTCGCCAAAGAGGTTGGAGCCATCAAAGGGCATGTCCATAAGGAAAGCTTGTACATCCCCTGAAAAGCCAGTGGTTCACAACCAGGCATGTAATTTTGGTGCCACCGATGATACAATTGCTCTGCCTAATGAGTCGGTCGTGTCCAGTCCGCAGTGAATGGTGACCTTTGCTGCATTTGTCATTTGAAATTTCCAGTCACAGTAGCTCAAGCCTCCACCGAGACAATGGGCAGCACCTGCACAACATAATCCCAAACTGTATGTGTATATTGGCCCAAAAAAGATGTGGTGTTAACTGACTGCAGTACTAGGCTGGCAGAAGAGAACATCCTCTAGCCAAGGATGTCTAACCTTTTGGATTGCCTATCCAGTTGAGCCTTAGGGAAAGCACCAGTGTTGACTTGTGAGGTGGAGATTTGGACCACCAAGCTCTCTGGGGTAGGCTTCTGGTGAGGAAACTGTGATCCCCAGGAGTGTGGCAATGGCTACGGGCAATTGTTCTGTGCACAGGAACCGATGTGCATGGTTTGGATTAGTCCGCTCGCAGGACGTCAATAAGGCTTCATTAAATGGGAGGAGAGGTTCCCGGCTGCAGCACCTCTGTCAAGACGTTCGCTTTGACAGCCACCGAGGGTAGCTGAAGGTCCCGGGCCTCAGCCACCCGGCGCACTCCCAGTGCAAAAGAGGCCCCTTCCTCCATAGCCAAGATGGGAGGAGAGACCAAGCCAGTCTTGGTGAGATGTCCAAACCACTGGCATCCGCCAGTTCCTCATACCAGTTGTGCTGTGGCTCCTCTAGGGGGTTAATGTAACCATAAGTGTTCTGAGATGCCTCCTGATAGTCTCCCTCTCCAGGTATTTCAAAGGAAAAGGCCAGTGGTTCCAACTGGCAGGGCATGGTTCCAGCCTGCGCTGGAGTTGGCGTCAGACAACACATATCCGGCTCTTTATCGGAGTTGGGTATGATGATGGTGCGAACCCACTGCAAGGCATCAGTGATGCTGAAAATGATGTGAGTGGCTCCACAGAAGGTTGCAGTCTCGTGGCTGAAGCCACTGCGGATCCCACACCAGATCATAGGGCCTGACTGTAAGGAAATGCCTCCTTGGCATGGTTACCCCCTGACTGTTTGCTGTTGCTGATGCTAAGTTATGATTTGAAAGTGTGCTGGGACCCTGCTAAACCTTTCCACAGTTCTAATGAGTCTAGTTTCTCCAGTACTCCACACCAGCTCAGAAGCAAACTCCACAGCACTTCGTGGCTTGTACTCACTGCCTTCACATGGAGAAGTGCAAGAACTCCAAGCCCCCAAACGTGAATGCCGCAAAATTGAGAAAGCATGGCACCAAGAACCCTCAATGAGCAATTTCTCCGCCCTCAAAACAACCATACGCAAACACCACCAACTCATCCGGACCACCAAACGGTCCTTCTACAAAGAATGCATAGACAATAACTCACACAACAGCAAGGAACTCTTTGCTATCGTCAGAAAGCTCACCAAACACAAATCCAGCACCATCGACCCCCCTCACACCCAAAACCTTTGCAACTCCCTCTCCAACTACTTTCACCTCAAAATCATAGACATACACAACAGTTTCACAGCATCAGCACCCACCGTCACCACCACCGACATGACCGACAGCACAACCCCCTCCCACACCAACCAACTACACACCTGGACCCCAACCAACGACGAAGAAACCGAAAAAAACATGAACTCCATCCACTTAGGCTCCCCCACAGACCCCTGCCCCCACCACATTTTCAACAAGGCCAGCCAAAAACCTTCCCAGACATCTGGAAGCACACCGAAGTCAACACGCTCATCAAAAAACCCAAAGCAAACCCAGAAGACCCTACCGTCCCATCTCCCTTCTCCCCTTCCCCGCCAAGGTCGCTGAGAAGATAGTGAACGCCCAACTGTCTCAATTTTTAGAGGAAAACAACACACTTGACGCCTCCCAGTCTGGATTCCGCAAGAACCACAGCACTGAAACCGCCCTCATAGCCTGCACAGACGACATCAGAACCACAGTGGACAAGGGCGAGACCGTCACTCTCCCTCCTGGACCTCTCTGCAGCGTTTGACACTATATGCCACCAAACCCTCAGCACACGCCTTTTTGACGCAGGAATCCGACACAAGGCCCTAGACTGGCTCAACTCCTTCCTTGCTGAAAAAAAATAAAGAGTTCGCCTCCCTCCCTTCCGGTCTCCAGCCACCAAGATCATCTGCCGGGTCCCCTAAGGATCCTCCCACAGCCCCACCTTCTTCAACATATACATGGCCCCCCTCGCCAACATCCTCCGCCCCCAAGCAATCACCATCATCTCTTACGCAGACTACACCCAGCTCATCATCTCCCTCACCAGGAACCCTTCCACTGCAAAGACAAACCTGCATGCCAGACTGCTCGACATCGCCAAATGGATGACAGCAAGCCACCTCAAACTTAACTCCAACAAAATAGAAATCATCATCTTCGGCCCCAACAGGATAGCATGGGACGACTCCTGGCGGACCACCACCCTCGGACCACCCCCAACACCCACCACCCATGCACGCAACCTCAGCATCATCTTAGACTCATCTCTCTCCATGGCTCAGCAAATCAACACCATATCGTCCTCCTGCTTCAACACCATTCACATGCTACGGAAGACTTTCAAATGGAGTCCCTTAGAAACAATAAAAACGGTCACCTATGCCCTCATCAGTAGCAGACTAGACTACGGCAACGCCCTCTACGCTGGTACCAACGCCAAGCTTCAGAAAAAACTCCAGTGAGTCCAGAACGCAGCCGCATGTCTCATCCTCAACCACCTCTGCCAGGAACACATCTCCGCTCACCTCAGATCCCTACACTTGCTGCCCATCAGCAAAAGGATCGTCTTCAAAGTCCTCATCCACGTTCACAGATCACTCCATGACACTGGACCAGCCTACCTTAACGAACAAGTAAACTTCCACACACCTACTCAACTTCTCCGCTCCACTGACCTCGCCCTAGCCACAGTCCCCCGCATCGAACGCACCACCTCCGGCGGCAGATCTTTCTCCCACCTCGCCGCCAAGACCTGGAACTCCCTCCCCACCAACCTACACAAGACCCAGGACCTCCTAACTTTCAGAAAGCACCTCAAGACATGGCTTTTTGAGCAGTAAACGCCCCCCCCCCCCCCCCCCACACCTTGAGTAGTGCGCTTAATACATTTTTTGATTGATTGATTGACTCAATGTAAGCCCCTTTCCTCCTGGTCTCCCTGAAGTCAACGTGACAAGAGCGGAATGAGCACTAACCCCTCCTCTGTACTGAACATGCCCAGACAGCAGAGGCCAGAATCATCCACAGAAATAAGTAGATGTACAATCCTTCTGTGTTTGCAAAATGTCTAAGATTGAAAGGGCACATTCCTGCATAATCTGCTTATCGAGGAGGGAAGAGGTCAAACGGTGCGCATCACATACAAAGAAGCCATACTCCTCTGCGCCTTCCATGCTTAAGAGGTGCTTTCCACACCAGAGGGAACCAGTCACTTTTCTGTGATCCTGTCTTATAGGTCAGAGTCCAGCCTCCTTCCCTGAACACCTTGTGCACAAGATCTCAAAACATCTATTTCCCTGTACTTGGCATTCCCAGAAGGTTAGGGGAGCCTTCTTTCAATGTGCTAATGAGGGCAGAGGATGTTGCACACCTAAGCTGTAAACCTCAGGTTCGGCAGGTCAGCGATCACACCTCTTACCTGATAGAAACGGGGTAGCGCTCTGATAGCATCCATGAGAACTTCAGGTTCCAGATTGATAAGTTTTGTTTTCTGGCCGTTGCTCAGGAAGTGCAGCTGCAGCGTGATGAGCTTCGCCAGCCGAGCGCACCGTAAGGACTGCCGGACACAAGATTCCTGCCAGGTAAACAACAGAAGAGATCACCATGGATCCCACCAATGATTCCTGTCACTGGGAGTGGAGCTAAACGTGGGGGTGGAAGTCTAGAAATGGAAAGTGACTAGGGACAGTAATATAGCAATGAGCAGGAGGGGCCTCCTTCCAGTCTCTAAGGGTGGGACCGATTGTAGAGACTGGAGGGAGGCCTACTAGCGCGACTGAAAAGGGGACATGAAAAGCTTAACAGTGAGGCTGCAGTCTCTTGGAGGTTCCTACAAGCAGCTTCTATCCTCAGCTACCGCAGATCTTCTACCCAAGGCTATATGGAGAAGGAATCTGCAGTGACTGCCACAGAGGGACCGAATAAATGAGGAAATGGAAAGAGGGCTGCAGGCAGATGAAATGCATGGGCAGAGATGGACAAAGAAAAAGAGGGAATGGGATTTTACAAGAGAGGGAAGGAATGGAATGATGGGGGAAATCTTTTAAGGAGAAAGTGCTGGGACAATACTGGGAAGAAGGGGACAAGGAAGTTTACTGGAAGAATGGAGTAATGGAGAAAATGAAGTATAGTGAGAAGAGAAGAGATGAGGAAGTTCATGGACATAATGGGTAAAGGAGAGACAGAAAGAAAGCACTGAGATGGTAGTGAAGAGGCTAAAATATGGCTAAAGGGAGACTGTGGAGTTCAGAAAGAAATGGGGATTAGGAGGATAAAGAAGAGGGATAAGAGGGTGATAAAGTTAACTACATGTAACAACAGTTCTTGCTTATGGCAATCTTTATTAAACATGCAAACACTGAATATCTCTGTCTTTGCGTGAGATTGTTCCAATGATAAAAGCAACACCCCATTAAAGACATGCTCCTTTAATAATGTTGTTTTATAATATATTTATATAGGTATAAATCTTGACTACCCTACTGAAAAACAAAAAAAGATTCAACATATCGGAAGCAGCATACCTGCCCAATCCCTTCTCTTGTTCCTTTTAAAAAGCGAACAATGAAAAGAAAGCTGTACCAATAGGCATGATCAATCCTCAAAAAGAGGACTTACTGCATTGCCAGTTTATGTCAAGAGTTCAACAGCTCCCTAATCCTGGGTAGTCATAGTCAGTCAATAAACTCCTTCGATGTCTTCTAAAGTAGCGAAGAGAAGGCTGTTTCAGAATAGAGTGGAGTGGTGCAGGATGGAGTGCAGTGTCAAATGGTGGTGTAGAGTGCAGTGTTGCAGAGTAGAGCAGCATACAGTGTTGTATTGCAGAGTGGAGTGGTGTAGAGTAGAGTGCAGTGGCTTAGACTGGAGTGGGGGAGAGTGAAGTGGCAAAGTGTGACCGTGGTGCACAGCAGAGTAGAGTGGAGTAAAGTGCGCTGGCTCTGAGTGTAAAGCAAAGAGTGTTGTGGTGAAGAGTGCATTGACGCAGAGAGCAGCAGAGTGGTGCAGAGCAGAGTGTAGTGATGTAGGATTCAGTGTCAGAGTGCAGTGCTGCAGAGTCGCGTGTTGTACAGTGCAATGGTGTAGAGTGGCGTAGGGTGCACAGGTGTAGAGTAGAGTTCTGTGGAGAGCTGTGGTGTAGGGTAGAGTGTTGCAGAGTACATTGTAGTGTCGTAGAGTGCAGTGGTGCAGAGTGATTGGTGTAGAGTAGCGTGGTTTTGAGTAAAAGGGTGTAGAGTGCACTCACGTAGAGTGCAATAGTTAAAGTGCACTGGCATAGAGTATAGGTGTGCGGAGTAGAGAGTAGAGTGACACAGCGTAGATTGCAGTGACATGGAGTGGTGCAGAGTGAAATGCCGCAGAGTGGTGCACAGCAGTGTGGAGTGGTGCAGGGGAGAGTGCAGTGGCATAGAGTAGAGCTGTGTAGAGTGCACTGGCACAGAGTGGAGTGGTACGAAGTAGAGTGCAGGTGTTGCAGATTGAAGTGGCGTGTAGTAGCGTAGAGTTGAGTGGTGTGCAGTACAATAGAGTGGCCTACAAGGGAGTGGTGTAGAGTGCAGTGGCAAAGTGTAGTGGTGCATAGTAGAGTAGAATGTATTGGCATAGAGTGGTCCAGACTAGAGAAGCGTAGACTGCAGTGGCGCAGAGTGGAGTGGTGCAGAGTAGAGTGTAGTAGCCTACGCTGGAGTGATGTGGAGTGGACTGTTGCACAGTAGAGTTGAGTGGAGTAAAGTGTATTGGCATAGAGTGGTGCAGAGTACAGTACAGAGACGTAGAGTGCAGTTGCTTAGAGTGGAGTGGTGCAGAGCACAGTGACACTGTGGAGTGGCATTGAGTGGAGTGGCACAGAGTAGGGTGCAGTGGCATGAAGTTGTGCAGAGTAGAGTGGAGTTCCATTACAGAAAATATATCTTCAATGGAAGTGACCATTACATTTGCACACATATACAGTTTTACAAATAAATGTTTAGAGCACACAAAAGATAATGTGTGAACTGTTATCACCTAGTGTATTGATTTGTTTTGATCGTATTTTTAAAATATCTGTTTCCACCACACTTCAGAATTACAAAAACAAAGTGGTTCATAAGTACTTTCCTAATTCTGATATATTCTGAAATGTCTGCTCAATTCGTATACAGACATTTACATTTTGTTGTGTTCTAGAAAAAAAACATGGGCCCCATTTCCCTTTCTGACAGTAAAATAGCTGTAAACGGGGTGTAATGGAGCCTCACACTCCTGGCCCCAGTGCCGCTGCACTAATGGTAATAATGGCCATATAAAAAGGAAGTCCCCAAATGTCACCCCTTTCCCCAAGGAATGTCTCTGATGAAGATGTATTTGTCAATTTGTAAATCAAAAAAATAGTTCTCACAAAGTGCTACTTCCTCTGTCCCATCTCTTTAACAGTATCTATGAATTTCGCTCCGTTCTTTTCTCTTGGGTCATTAGATTGTGGTCTCAGGAGTCTGGACTATCAGGGCTCTGCATTGGAATGCGACCCTCCTGGACTCACCTTTGGACAACAGAATGTAAACAAGCTGAAGTGGGTGTGAGTTATTGGGACCGATGTGCCCATGCTTTTTCTATTTTACAAAAACAGTTCTCGTACTTTTTGTTAAAAACAACAACACCTGAATGGTTAAGCAAACCTTTAGGTATCTCCTGGTGAAAATGAAAATGGTGTTGTGTTTCCTATGTGAAGCCCAGTGAGGACCAGAGTGGTAAAGAAGCAGGCCTTCTCGCCAGAGTGGCTGCTACCTCAGAATTGGGAGCCTTTATAGACTTTAATTGATGTAGTCACTTGAAGCTTCATGTTAACAAATATTTATTCTTTTTGAGAGGTAAGGAGGTTTTAAGATGAGTTCTGCAATGCATGGTTTTAATGGACACACATAAAAATATTTGCGATATGTATAGGCTGATTACCTTGAAAACAATTGTTTTATCTTAATCACTAAACATTTTGTGGCAACCTATTTATCCTGTGCCGTAATGCAATTATAAAAATAATTACTTGTAATAATGACTTACTACAAGTGCTTTCTGTCACAGGCTGGGATCTCGTTGCACTATAAATAAACAAGGTACCATTTCTAACTGCACAAACCACGATACAATTATGTGACTCTGCTCACACAAGACATGTGCAGTGACTGCATTAACCAATGGAGAATTCATAACATAAAATAGTGGACTTCCCATTAATTAGTTTAAGTTGCATTTATTTTTCATTTAGGGTGTGTGCGTTATTTCCTGTGCAGTTATCTGAAGGCGAAAGAATGACAACATAGTTGCAGAATGTTGTGCTCCTTTCAGCCTGGTCATAGACCCTGCCACCACACTCACTGACCTCCACCATCATGGCACTCTGGAAAACAGTCCCCGTAGTCATTATGCACTTCCACTGCCATAAGTCAAGAAACCCTGGGAATGAGACACTGACTCACCTCCAGGCCATCTTCATTTACAAGTACTTGCAGAGGCATTGGCACCCCCTTGGGAATAGTCACATGGCCATACAGAACCCCATGGGGGGGCAACCCAGAGTTTGAAGACTCTTGCTTTACAGTGACAGAACGGCTTGCTAGGCGCTGTGGCACAATGTTCACGATCAGAGTGGGGCAGTGCCCCAGGCACACTTCGGCAGTGCCACAGTCCTGCTGCTTCCCAATCACAGAGATACAGCCTGCTTCAGGCAGTCCTCATGGCAGTGCCACAGCACCAAGCAAGTCCCGGTTCACAGCAGCACAGTCGGCTCAGGCTACTCCAGCAGTGCCACAGTCCTGCTGTCGGAATACAGCAGCAGAGTATGTTTTGGAGTCACTTTAAGACTGTGCCACCGCACAGCCACTGGAGGCAAGAGAGACAACACTATCTCAGCAGCATGCCGGTCGCTCTCTTTTGTCGGCAGGCAGACCAGTAGCTCCAGGGTCATCTTGCTTGTCCTAGTAGCAGCAACTCCTTCCAGATACTCGCAGCTGGGCGCTCATAGCAGGGCAACACAGGTGTACGCCACACACAGAACATTCCTGTCCTAACATAGGCATTCATGAGCCTATATGCATGCATATATGATGCTTACGACCACATGATACCTCATGACCTCTCTGCCGCGTGCCCCTCGTGGATTCTAATCAGAGTGCCATGATTGAGGCTGGAGAGAGATGTGAAGAATCAGTGACCGGGAGGTGATTCCTGAGAGGGTGAAAATGCATTGTGTTGCTTGGTTACATACACGTATTGATCATGTACAGGAGGGGGGGGGGGGGTGAATACCCTATCAGGATTGATGGATTGTAGTTATGTCTACCCAAATCACTTTTGCTTATCCGACTGCCGACTTTTGTCACTCAAAATTGCAGTAATGTTTATGATAAAACTGAAAATAAAGATATAAAAAATTCATAGTGCCATGATGATCTTCTTGCACTAAAGGTCAGGAAGATTGTGACTCTCCATATTGTCAGAGTGCTTTGGAGCAGCTGAATGGCATCCAGGGTGTCATAACACTGCGATCCTTTAGTGTGTCAGTGCACTCTGTGTACATTGTAGGTTTGAAGGGGTCATGACCCTTTCCCAATTTAGTCACTAGTCTCATGCCCCAATGGCCTAGGACATCATGTTCTTTGACACAAGGCCGTATCAGCGTGAGGATGATATCGACTTGGGCTTATCGACATTCAGAACCTTCTCTATGGGGCGGATATTGCAATATAGCCTATGTAGGATTTCTGAGACGTATTGGGGAAGTAAGGAAACAGTGTGGCAAAGCTCCTTTCAACTCCCTTTTCACCTTCCTGCACTGACATTTTTCACACAGGGCATTTGGACTAAGTAAAATGTTAATGGCTGTTGAATGCAGGCCCAGATTTGTAGGAAAAAGCCTTCTAAACAAATTCACTGCAACTGTCTACCTGTCTACCTATCCATCTATCCATCTATTCATCTATCTATCTATCTATCTATCTATCCATCTATCTATCTATATCTTATCTTATCTATCTCTACACATAGGTACATACAGGTTATCTTTAATATTTATAAAGCGCACACTAACCCCCGAAGGGGCACACTGGCGTTGGACAAAGTTCTGATTGGGAAGAGAACGTTGTAATCAGGAGAACAGGTGCAATGTCATAGGAAAGGGAACAGCTTCTATCTAGGAAACAACCTTGTTTTTAGTATTTTCTGAAATGCTATTAAATCAGAGGTTAGAAGCAGTTTAAGGGGAGAGCATTCTGGTGGGTGGCCAACAGATAAGTAAAGGAGCATCCACCCACACGAGCGCTGGTCATGCGCCTCTGGAAGATGATGGCCTGTTTGGCAGACCAGGACTTTATAGTGAGTGTTCTTAGGGGCTTAAAGAAATAAACTTGATTCCTCAGACCCACAGGACCGACAGAATAAACTACCCGATGCACGCGACACAGCAATTTAAAAATGGCTCTCTTGTACATGGGCAGCCATTGAAGAGAATCCACACAGGCAGATACAGAGGTCCTGTCAGAAATGTTGCAAATCATGCACACAGCTGTGCCTGGGAGGCTTTGCAGGCACGTAAAAAGATAGTCGACCATACTTACGTATTAAGCATTACCGTAATCAAGCCGACTAGTGATAAGTGTCTGCATTATAGTTTTATACCAGTGAGACTGGGAACCAAGAGAAAATTTAGCATGATGCCAAAACAGCTCTCCCACGCAGCACCGACTTGGTGTTTCACAGAAAGAGAATCCTCATTCAGAAAGCCCAGGTTCTTTACTGATTTTTGGCTTTGAAGCGGGGCCCAACGAAACTAGCCACCAAGAGTTATTTCAAATGCTGTTAGCCTCCGAAAATAATACAATCTTGGTTTTCTCCACATCGAGCTTTAGACAGTGAAACTACATCCAGGCAGCTACTGCTGTAAGACGTCCCACGAAATGCCCTCTTGTTGCTTCACAGTTTTCATGAATAAAAAAGGCAGGGACAGAAAGAGGTGAGGCACAGAGAATGAAGGAAAGAGGACTATGTTTAGATTTAGAATGGAAGACAGTAAATGGGAGTCACTATAAGGCACAATTGGGCAGTAAGTAAGGGAAAATGAAAACTGTAAGCTGGAAGTGAATGTTTGAGCACAAGCAAGGAACTCTTCACTCCCAAAGTACTTTCCCAAAATGGCCAACACTATAGAAGGACGGAAATGTGAGAACACAAGCAAGAATTTCGCCAATCCTTAAGTACTCTCCCAAAATGGCCAGCTCTAGAGGATCTGAGAAGCATACAATATACCTTAGCATAGCTCTCAGCAGCATCTATCAGCAGGGTCAAGGCTTTCATCAAGGATCCTTTCAGCACTGCCATGTTTGCGAGGGATTCCTCTGAAATGAACAGAAGAGAGCAGAGGTTATCAGCGGGCAGGGGGAATATACTATGGAATTAATGCACCATTAAGATTCTATAAAGAATAAAAAGGAACTATTACTTACTTGTACCAGTACTTTAATGGTTAGATGTCTGTGATAGATTGACATACTATAAATATCCTGTTGTTACAGTGGGTATCTTTAGAATAGTCTTAAAAGTCTGAACAACTCCATTGTCACCCATTGTCTTCCAAAATCTCACTGGCATCACCAGTGTCAGACTATCCTGTCGAACCGTTGTAGGAGATTTGTCATCACTCCTTTGTAGAGGTCCAAAGGAGCATTATTCTTTTATATAGTCAGGTGGTTTGCACACATCAGCAAATAGCATATCATAGAGAAGGTGAGGTGCTTCATTTCTTCAGTGCGCTTTGACCCACCATGATACCTCATCAATCATCAGAGTTAAACAGTAGTATTTGGCAAAACGTACATACAAAGCACAACAATGCAGATTTCCACATCTGTAAAAATAATGTTAATTAGTAGCTGTATCTGCTTTCCTTGAAGGAGGGTGCTTTGGCATAACTGGAAATTGGCCATTAGCTAATCGGCAACAAGCTAGAATGTCCATAACTATCCATGTTCATAAGGTTGACGTGAAAAAGAATGTTCCTTCTAACTGAAGAACAGAATGGCACATGCATGTAATGTCTAAAGTCATATTAATACCCATTCTAGCACCTATTTTAAGTGAAATTCTCTCTTCTGGTAATTGCTGACATCACATATGGGTGCAACACCACAAACATTTTATGAAGTATTATCAATGTGACTTACAAAAAAACATGTGAATCACTAACTTTGCCAGCTATTGTGTTAGCTACAATAAATATACATTATATTAATGCTGTTTAAAAAAAAAAATATTTTTCAAATGCTACATTTACAAGAATAGACATATAACAAAAGCTCATCATTATGCATATTGTTTGTTCAGCTGATGTTTCATCTGGGCTCTTTTCTGTTTCTCACTATAAGGAAATGCCTCTTTTTGTATGGTGAAACCCATGTCTTTGGACTAATTCTGCTAGTTTCCTGACTTTGAGAGTGCACGGAGGCCTGCTTACTAGACCTCAGTGCTCTAACCCCAAAATGTGTATGTTGCATTGGCTATACCAATTTGCATATGCTAACTTGCAACTAAGTCCCTAGTATATGATCCCCAAAATACCCAGGGCATGTAAGGTAAAGAGTCACCCTAGGGACTGCAGCACTGGTTGTGACACCCTGGGTGCGACACAGACAAAACGAGCCTAGCAGTCGGCCATTGTAGACCGGAGGAGCAGTAATAAACTGTTAGCTTGACTTTGCCATTTAAAGCAATGCTGAAGTCAATCCTCCCTTTGCAATATGTGTAGGTTACCCCTATGGCAGGCCTATCGAGCCCTACGGTAAGGTTCAGCATATTTCACCATGCACACTATGTATTTTATATGTTCTGGCAGTAAAAATGCAGAGAGATGTGGTTGCACCATTGGCGAGTACAGGGTTACACAGTGACCCCTCACATGTGCTATCTCCTGAATGGTGCAACCAAAGTTGACACTCCAAGGTATCAAACAACTTGTTACATTAATTTTGCAAGTCGAACTCAATGTAACAAGTGGCAGTGTGTAAGTTTTACAAAGTTGCCAAATCGTTGCTTTCAATTTCGTGTGCGATTAACTGTTACAGAAGGAGCTTGACCCCGAGACAGCTTTTTGCACTCCCAGTGAGACATGTTAATGACTCCCAGGAAACCAGACAACAGGGGCCTGCATTGGAGAGTTGTGTTACCTCCCTCCTGCAGGAAGCCACACGGGTATTGGCCTAAAAGGTGAACTTCAAAGCTGAAGCTGAAGCTGCCTCTGAAGAGCAAATGGGGAACACTTGGGACAAGGACAGCCCCATTGTTTAGACAGACTAACTGGCCCATAGGAAGGAGAAGGGAACCTGTTGTAAAACCGTTTTTTCAGGGGGGTGTAGTTCCATTCACCCCCTCTCCCCCAACCCCAGTAGCCACACCTCTGGGTTGGGCTAGAGAGCTCTAGATGCAGAGAGAGCTGTTCTGCCATGTTCGGAGTAGGCAGAATGGTGCACCTTGGGATAACCAGATGACACACTTCCCAAGAAGTGGTCATCAGGAGGGAGGGAACCTAGCCTACTGGCTACTGATCGCGTCTACCCTTGGGGCACTTTCTGAACAGAAATAGGGCACCCCTGGCAGCCAGAACTCAGATCTGGCCAGGACTGAGGACCGAAGTAGGACATCAAGTGGCAAAGAGAGGCTGCACCAGCGTGGACTGGATGTCTAGCAAGGAAAAGGGACTATGCCTGCTTTATCCTGCTTGTGGAGAAGTCATCTCCGAAGCACAGCCAAAGCAAAGAGACTCCAAAGGTCAGTTTACTGATCTCCTGTTCACAGCCTAGAGACACAGCAGCTAAGAAGCCTTTTGGGTCAAGTTGGCAGCCGAGAATCTTCAGAACACCGCCATACGGCACCAGAGACCAGGACACGATGCTCAAAGTTGCACCCGAATATTCGGTGAACCTGAGAGAGTTGTAGGAGTGCAGCTAGGTTGCCCATGAGCAGAGTTATCACCCAGCGAAGCATTTGGCTGTGACCGCGATACTGAGCAATTTGTAGCTTATTGGCAACTGGACTTCTACCAGCACCTAGAAGACTTCAAGGGATGTTGACCCTGTGACCAGGATTGCCCTAGCCCCTTAGTGGACCAAGAAGTAGCCGCAGAAAGACCCCCATCGACTGCAATACATCCACAGCATACTTGAGCATCTACAGTATGCTTCATCCCTTGCATCAGGACCCCTTCCATATGAGTCCACTGCAAAGGGGATAAAGTGCCTGGAACTGTCTGGAGATTGCTTCATTTGTGGAGGTAACTGGTTTGGGGGACTTTGCTTGACCCCCTGATTGGTTCCTTCCTTGAGATGGTCACCTAAAGTAAGTCTTAGTGACGGCAATACAACTAGCCCAACTATTGCTCTTAGATAATTGGTCTGTAATTGGCCTTCTTTTTCAATGCATTTTCCCCTTCTGCAGAAACGGATGAGTAATGCTCTGTAGCATCTGTCATAAAGGGTATGAACGTATCATTTTAGTCACTGTTGGAGATGGGGCCATAAATATTTTTCTTTGCCATGTTATGGTTGGAGCACAATATAAACTTAACAAGGGGATTTCTGGGAGGATGTTGTGAAGGGTGATTAGTAGAAATCAGGAGTACCGGAATCACCATTAAAAACATTTTCCCTTGCTCTTATGCTTTTCTAACCGATCAGGAATCACATTCTATAGTCACAGAAATTCTAAACGGGGCAAACAGCATAGGCCTGACCAGCCTTGAAGCACATAGCTTGTGCAGAATTCCTTAACCAAAAACTGGGTCTTTGTGTTAAGGTGCATGCAGCGAGTAAATGCTTTCACAAGGCATAGATCTGCAATACACCATTGTTGTCTGATGGAATTAGAATATGTCTGGTAAAAAAGTTGGAACATACCCAAGTCAAAGGATTTGAATATTCCAGACACAATCTATCTGTTAATAATATACTATGTCACTTTGTTGCCTATGGTAAGATCAGAGAAGGTGTTCGAAAGATGTTACAACTACCAAAAGGTGGTTGTTTTTTCCAATTAGAAGGTAAGAGCCTTGGAAACATCCAAGGACCTTTTACTGAACACTAGTTTGTAGTCACGAAGGCTTTCTTTCGCAAAATCTGAGCCTTTCCAACTGCAAAATAGCTTATGGGTACGATCAAAACCCGAATTGTGAGTCAGTAACTTGTTACCAAATCACAAAACAGGTTTGCAAATACGTAAAGGATTGCAGATTGAAAGGGGCATATTTATAGCATCTCTTCCAGTATGCAATTTCTAGTGGTATGTACCAATAGTTAGTAACTGTAATTGCGGTCACAAATCATTGATAGGTTACCTACACCTCAAAGTAGGTGGTAACCCACTTGTAAACAGGACGGGGTCCCTTTGGGACTCCTTCCCATTTGTAAATGTTGTAACACATTTATTAATAGTAGGCAGATGTCCCTGAGACCACTACATACTGGTTAAAAAAGAGATTTTGAAACTTTTTTTTTTTTATAACACACAGCCTGGTTTCCTTTAGGGAAAACAGGCTTCCCTAAAAAAAAATAAAAGATTACTTCATTTAAAAGCAATCACAGATATGGTGGTCTGCTGACCTGAGCAGGCCACCCCACCTGTGAGTGTAGCGATTTGTAGTGGGTCATAGTTTACGACCTACCTAATGCACATTAATGAGGTAGGTCAAAGTGCGACCCCCTACGAATCAGAATTTTGCGAACCAACATGCTAGAGCATGTGCTGGTTAGCAAAAAAACCTATGCAGTCGGTAAAAGGCGGCGGGAAAATTGCAACCATTTTTACCAAATGATTTGTACGAACATAAGGCCCCAAGTTCTGTGGAGTTTCCTCAGCCTCAGGATGAACACAATTTGAGCTGGAAGAATGGAACAAGTATGTCTTGGTTCCCTAACATCTCAAGACTGTGTACTGTATAAATGTGGATATTTTGCAGAAAGGAACTTTCGCTCAAAATTCTTGAACCTGAAGTCATAGTCACCGTTAATGTTTTTTTCACCATCAAGAGGTTAGATGTCACAGACTTGATTTATTTGTAAATCAAGGGCAAAAGGACTAAGTTCAGGTCCCACCGTTGAACAGGATCCCCAACATGTGTCAGGAATAAGGCCATGCGCGGTCCAGGTCTTGCCCGAAACTCCGCTGTGCGGCTCTATGGCACTTTATGCGCACCACTTGTCATCCCCTCTTGTTCCAAAGGTGGCCATCAGCGTCGTATGCCCTGTGGCAGAGCTCACAGAGCTGCAGGTTCAGGACATTGGTGGTCAAGATGCACTTATCAGTGCTATTCCATGAAGGGACTACAATTCCCATGTTTTTAGAGGCAGCAGCCATCTTGGGGTGTGGCAGGCCTATAAAGCCCAGCCACACCCAAGCACGTTGCTCACTATTTTGAAGACTTCGATGCAGTCAGACCTCGTGGGGGTTTCTCTGAAGAAAAGCAGAGTTCCTGAATGGCAGAGTGACATCCAATCGAAGTAACATCCAATCGAAGTATCCTTGTTTCCATGGTGCATCTAAAAACGAGTAGGTCATACTCGTAGCGGTAAGGCCTTGATGGATCCAATTTTGGAGGAAGTAGTTACTTCCAAAAGGTAAAGTGCCCCTTAGCACAACGAGCAAAGAGTTTTCAGTTTCAAGAGTACAGCGGCCTTGGCACAACGATCAAAGGCATCTCAGAGCACAGGTGTAAAGCGCTCTCTGCACAGCAATTCAAGCTTTTCAGTTCACAGATGTAAAGCGCTCTAGGCACAGCAATTCAAGCGCTTTCGTTCACAGACGTAAAGCGCTCTAGGCACAGCAATTCAAGCGTTTCAGTTCACATATGCAAAGCGCTCTTAGCACGGCAATTCAAGCACTTCAGTTCACAGATGTAAAGCGCTCTTGGCATGACAATTCAAGCGCTTCAGTTCCCAGATGTAAAGCGCTCTTGGCACAACAATTCAAGCGCTTCAGTTCACAGATGTAAAGCACTCTTGGCACGGCAATTCAAGCACTTCAGCCCACAGGTTTAAAGCGCTCTTGGCACGACAATCAAAGTGCTTCAATTCACAGGAGTAAAGGTTCTTGGCACAACAAATCAAAGTGATTCAGGCCACTTGAGTAAAAGCACCCCCCTTAGCATAATGAGTGTAGCGCTTTAACGCAAGACACGTAAAAGCGCTTCCTGGTATTATAAGTAAATCGCTTCAAATTCAATGAGTAAAAACTTTTCGGCCTTTATAGTTGTGAATGTGAAAGTACTATTGGAGATAAGCAAATCATAGTTTTCATTATTCTTTAAAAAGCTTACGATGTGAAAAGCATATTTAATTCTTGGAGATTTTCTAGGTCATGTTTATGTTGTGAATGCATAGATGTTACAGGATTGATATTCTGAGTATAATCATAGCCCAACGTTCTTGTCATCTCTTGATTCTGAGGTCGTAGTTTACTCTTGTTCCATGTTTCAAAAAAGGGGCTTTGCCCTCATTTCAAAAGAGGTCTCCATCTGATATCTTGGGGAAGCATTAAGTCAAGAGTCTATTGATGAGTTACATTTCTATGAATGAGTAGATGCATATTTGTTCTAACCTTTTCTTTTCAGATCTCTCTCCCTGCTGTTCCCTACCCTAATTCCCTTCCACCCGACTGGCTTCATCATAACTCTGTGCTATAATAGCTTTCTGAGTTGGTGACGCCGGAAGGTGGGCCTTTTGTTCAGCGACGTGCAGATCCCGAGGAAAGGACACTGTGACAACATGTATGTATGTGGTATTTGTAAAATGCAACTCTAGCCAAAAGGCAGGACTGCTACACACATGGTCAAAGGCAAAGACACACTCAGTAAGTGCTTGGAGGGAAAGGTGGGTTCTGAAAGTGGAGGTAGAGTGTTACTTCATTATGATATATCGTGCTTTAAAGAGGTATGTCTTCAGCTCTTTACTAAAATTAATCAGGGTTGGTAGAGTCTTGTTGGATACAGAGATGATCCAGATCCTCAGTACATGAATACAAAAGGCCTGCTACCTTTGTTATTTTTTCCACTTCTTCACCTGCATGTGCCATAAAGGCTACAACAATATTTAAAGAGGCCAATAAAGAATGAATTTTGGTTATTTCCAAAATCCAGTGCAAATCATTTTCTTTTCTACTAAAGCCTTTTCTGCCAGGATAACCCAAAAGCCATATTTGTTTCTGACAAGACACTGGATTTATAAGGTAGCTTTTCACAAAACACATCATTTTCATGTACATACCACCATCGGAAACAAACATGGGTGACCTATTGCTTCCCTATGAATAAAAGTAACAGTACCTGCTATTTGGGTTTTTTTTCTTAGAAAGAGAAAGTTTTCAATGAAACAGGTTACACTTTTTGTCTTCTTTATATTTGTCTTTCTCTGTTTGCATTCAGCCACAATAATCAGAAAATGAAAAAATTGTCTAGTTCCCTTTTATTTTTCATTGAGCATATAACCCTCGTTTATATTGGTCGCATATGAGGTTGCACATATCAATGATTTTTTTTAACGTATCTTTCTTATCTCAAGTGGGGGGATGTAGTAAGGATCATGCCTTCCAGCTCAGAGACCCCTTTTTTCATTTCAGTTTGAAGACATGTTTTATTTAACACGTAACAAGCGATGAAGTCCTATCTCATCAAATGCATGTTTCTGTTATACATTTTTATTCTGTAAATGTACAATGAATGTGTCTGATAAGGAAGATCAATCAAAAACACATTCAGTAATATTTTAGTAACTATTTAGTTTAGAAATTATTCCAGGAATGCCATAAATCTTGTGACTGTTTCCCTCCATAATTCTATTATGTTATCTATTCTAATTACTTGCTTTTAGGCTTCCTTCTTTTAGTTTTAGAATCTTGCACATACAGGACAGGTTCCATTTTTAGGGGCAGTTTCCAAATTAGTTAGCCTGTCCAGCTTGTTTACCTTTGGCCCTGAAGCCATCTTAGGTAATAGATTTCGCCATGTTAGTTCATGGGAGTCACCATTTTAGATCATGGAGGTCGTCATTTTAGACCACGGAGGTCACCATCTTTCTAAATGTATGCAGAATCACTGTCATGTCTGCCATTTGACGCAGATGTCGTTTGACCTTATCTTTCTAAGAACTGTGATAGTGTCCGATTATTGGACTAATGACACATGATGCAACATCAGTCTGGGTCAAGTGTCTAGTTATCAGCATGTTTAGGTCAAATAAGAACAAGTACAGACATACAGTCAAAACGATGTAGTCTGAAATGACGCACTCTTATTTTGACATCCAATCTCTGATAAGATTTAGCACACAAGGCCTGCCATTTGACCACTTAGGAGGTCAGAAACTTCACTTATATCACAGCTGCAGATCCAAATGAGCACAGCACTAGACTTCATCTCGACAGAAGAAGTCTCCAGCAAGACTCCCCGAGGCTCTGCCAAGCATTCCATTCTGCCTTCAGGAACTGTTGCCAGGATTATGTTCTCTCACAGACGCAATTTCCTAGCTCTTTGCTTTCTGTTCGAAATAGCTGACAAGCTATTCCAAACAGACAAGAAACCCTGTTGTCCAGGTATACACACCAGCTCCAAAAACTCAGGCTTATTAATTATTAATTTGCTAGATTTAGCATCTAGCATGGGACTTAGAGACAGCACAGTGAGGGTGCTATGAATTGTGATGTTATGATTTTCCCATGTTTTCACTGTTATTGAAAAGTTTAGCTTCTTTTTATTGTCTTCTGTGAAGTAACCAATATTATGGGCACTTTTAAGTAACTTTTTTAAATAAATCTGTGAAAATACATATTGCTTCTAGTGATCCTCAGAGTGTAAATCATTAATGAACGATTGTTTGGATATCACTGCTCCCGGTTAGTAACCCAAAAGCTTTGGAACAACCTCAATGATCAATTTTATCACATTCATCACTGGTGCAGTGAACTACGTTGTGGAGTAAGCTCTAGCAGGTAGAGGGAGTGTCTGATCTGACTCATCATAGCAAGACTGGATTCACTTGACAATCCATCTAAATGCCTCATGTAGAGTTTGACTGACCTCTGCTTGGTTAAGCAAAGTTATAAAAGGTTATTGGACTTACAAAATTGCTTAGTTCTCGCAGTTTAATACATTAAGACCCTCTCATCATTTAGGTTGTGAATGGCTCTTTCTGCTACAGACTCCGGTTGTGAGTGGAAGATGGGCAGCTCAATAGTCTGGTTCAAGTGGAAAGCTGAGACAACATTTGGAAGAAACGTGTGGTTGGTTTGAAGGACTACCCTATCCTTATGATCTTGGATGAATGCTCCCTGTATTTTAAGAAGGTGAAGCTTGCTGATACGTCTGAGGGAGGTGCTTGCAACTAAGAATGCAATGTTCTAAGAAAAAAACTGCAGTCATCTGAGTTTAGGGCCCTGAAAGGCAGGCCCATGAGTCGGGTGAGAACCACACTGAGGTTCCAAACAACTGTGTTTTTTGGATGTATTTGAAGTTTAAGGCACTCCATGAAGGCTTTAAAGACTAGGACCTTGAAAGGTGTGGTCTATTTTGTAAATGCACTGGAGCCGCAATTAAGTGTGAACATATAGTGTGTAGGTAACATGCCACCTCACAGAAACCTTAAAGGGATCTAACTGTTTGAAGATACAGCAGTGCATGAATCTCTTTGCCTGTGTAACAGGCATGAGTAATGGGCTTGAACACCTCTCACAGGATAAGCATTCATTTCTCTAGATGTATCCCTTAGCTAGAATATAGAACTCAGGTGCCAGATTGTGAGGTTCAGCTGTCTGTGATCTGGGTAGCTGAGCTGGCCCTTTTGCCGAGTGAGAAGTCCTGACCTCATTATGAGTATCTTTTGAGGGGGTTGACTGACATCTCCACGAGTAATAAATATCAGGGCTGTCCTGACCAAGTTGTTGCAACTAGAAGGAGGGTCATGGCCACTTGCCTCACCTTCGTCATTGCGTATGGGATGAGGGGGAGAGGAGGAAAACTGTAAGCAAATATCCTTGACCAGTTCATCCATAGTGCATTGCCCACTGACTCTGGGTACCGGTACCCGGCAGATATGGCAGTCTTTTTCCCAGGGCTTGTCCCTCCCTGGGAAACTATTCGCCCAGAATATTAGAACCAATCTCTTGCTTCACTGCAAAACCTGTCCCTCTGGACTCTGTATCAGTAGCGTACGGTTTGATGATTTCTGTATTTGGTGGGTGCATTATGTCCTAACATAGCCAGGAACACATACATAGACTTCCTCACAGAACTGCTGTCCTGTATATATACTGGTCATACAATGTCTGATAGCACCTACTCAATAGCTATCTATATCATTGCCAAGTCCTGCTTTACTTTTACAAGAAATAAAAATGTGAATGAAGTTTGTTTTTAGAAAAAAACAGGTCTTGTGACTCAAACTTATTTGAAGAAAAACAACTTGTAAACGTCCAGGCCCCCGACACTAGATGGCAGTACACGGAGTCTATCTATAGTTAGGTCACACCACAGCACTGAAACAGCACTCATCGCGGCCACCAATGACAGTGGAATCATCCTGGAGCAAGGGGAAACACCAGCCCTCATCCTACTTGACCTCATTGTGGCCTTCAACACTGTTCGACATAACACCCTCATCAGAAGACTCCATGAGTCTGCCATACAAGGCATAGCCTTCACATCTGTGACCAAAAAATTGATATGAGGAGTCCCAAAGAGATCCTTCAGCCCCACCCTTTTCAACATATACATGAGTGCACTCGCCAACATCATCGGATCACAAGATGACATCCAACTCATCCTCTATATGACAGAGAAAGCAACCACCGCCAAAACCAACTTCACCAACTGCATGAGAATGGAAACAGACTGGATGAAAACCAATTGCATGCATCTCAACTCTGACAAGACAGAAGTACTGGTCTTCGGAACTAGGACCAACACCCACAGACCACGCAAGAAATGTAGGGATCATCCCAGAAGACAAGTTTAACATGACGGCTCAAGTCAATGCAGTGTGCACCTCCTACTTCCACAATCTATGCATGCTGCTTAATATCTTCAAATGGTTGCCTCAAAACACCAGAAGAACCGTCACCCAAGCGTCTATCACCGGCAGGCTGGATTATGGCAACACACTCTACACCAGAAACTCCAAACAACTCCTACACAGACTCCAGACCATCCAGAACACCGCTGCAAGTCTCATACTCGACATTCCATGTGGCACCCATATCACACCGCACCGCAGAAAGATTCACTGGCTCCCCATTCACAAGTGAAGCCAATTCAAACTTCTCACACACATACAAACCCCTACACAACACAGGACTAGAATACCCAAACAACCGCATACACTCACCAACCCACCAGACACCTACACTCTGCCTCACTCCCATTCGCACACATTACCTGCATCCCCAAAAGCAAAACTGGAGGTCGCTCGTTCTCCTACATAGAACCCAAGACATGGACCAACCTCATTCAACAGATCAGAGCCTCCTCCTCACTTCTTGAGTTCCGCATGAAGCTGAAGTCCTGGTTCTTCGTATACGCACCTTGAGGACCACAAACCTACACACCTGACCAAGCACCAGGATACCTTCTCTGTAGACTAGTCCCTATACAAATCAATATAATATATATATGTTTATATATTAGACCAGATTTATATATATATATATATATATATATATATATATATATATATATATATATATATAATAATATATAACTGTTAATATAACATGACAGATTTCCATAGGAAGAATTTGTTTGTTTTGCTAATAACTTTAGTACTGTTTGATCAATCTTCCCAAAACTTTACATTCGAAAGTTCATCCACCTCATCTCCTTCCTGGGAGTGATGTGTCAAGCGGGGCCCAAGAAAAAGAGGGGTCCCAAAATGCAAATTCTCCATGCAATTTGCACAGGTAATTGTAGAAGGTGCTATAGCCAAAACAGCTGAACAAAATTACACCAAATTTAGCAGATAGCTAGATCTTTACCGTAAAAAAACATGCTTTTTGTGATTTGCTGTAAATTCGTTCAGCAGTTTTGGAGAAATTATCATTAAAAAATAGATATAGATTGACAGTTGGTGGCTGTCCTGAAATTGTTGAGAAAATACCATATAAGAGGGCAGGGTAGGGGTACCCTGACCCATGTCCATAATATAAAGACATATTTATTTGGGGTTGCTGCGATCCAGTGGAGTCCAGCAGGACTCCAAAGGGACCTGAAAAATGAATTACAAAAAACAATGTTTGGTGGGTGGGTGTCTGGGTTGGCTGTTTGTGAAAGGTGGGTGGAGGGCCCTACCACAGGCTACACCCAACCCCATGCCACACATGGTTGAAGGCTGTAGGCGGCATGGTAGTGGCCACATGCAGTGGGTGGGGAAACAGGGTTTTAATGTAGGCTAGGCCCTGAGCCCAAACCCACACCGCGCATGACAGGGTCGGCCACCCGCAGCAGTTTGGATGTGGTAATAACATCTTAATTTACATTTTTTTTAAACTAGAAATTTACTGAAAAAACATGGTAAATGTCATGCTATAGTTAGGTGAAAATGTCAGTTAAAATGCAATATTACAAACTCAAAAACACTGCAATTCACCAGTTCTAGTTTACTGAGCTAACTAGGACTTGTGCCCCTTCATGCTCTGCTTATGACCTTACAGACTGGAATACTCATGACATGTTCAATGACATCATTGATGACAGCACTGATAACATCTCAAGTGACATAATCAAAGACAAAACTTGGCATGGTGTCACCACAAATTCTCGTTAGTTCATAAATGATAACTGGTGAATTTCAGTTTTTTTGGTTTAAAATGATACTCATTGAATTTGGGCACCCTGGGAGAATGCATCCACATAGCAGTGCAAAGACGAAAAGGGCTATAATTCATCTCAAATGGATTACTGGACCACCAGATCCAAAGGAATTGTGAAGAAGCATGATTTAATGGAAGATATGCAGCTTCATGATCGCTGTCTATCAATCCCCAAGTCTGCAGGATACACACCCCATGGCAGTGACTCGATGAGTTTCAGCTGGACATTTGCTGCCCCTTCATGGTTCTCGCCGATCTCTCTGTGCATGCTGAAGCACAAGGCTACCATGTTGTGCTTCTCACTGTCTCCAGGGTGGCAGCGCTTGATGTAATCCAGCAAAGCTGTTTTTAGCCCCCCTGTCTAAAGAGAAAAGAGAGCATTAGAATGGAGGCATAAGGAGAGAAAAAGACCAGAAGCAGACATTATTGTAACATAGAACTCAGAGAGCAAAAAGCCATGATGCTAGAGGAATATGACAGAAGAAGCAAGAAGACAAACATGGGAAATTGGGGAATTGAAGGTGAGTAGGAAGAGTCAAAAAGGGAGGAGAGAGAAACAGGAGTAGAAGGAAAAAGATAGAATAAGAGAGAGGGAGAGAATGCAATCGATCAGTGCATGGTTTCTCAACTAAAGGCCTCAGCAATAACTAAAATACAGATGCCACAAGCCTGCTTTTGAAAACTGCTTTCTATGGCTCTGGTATCAAAAGATAATGTAACAGGAGATGCAGAGTGAATGTTTTTTCCCTGTAAGGCTGGCAAGAGTTTCGACTGTGCAGTGGCACCAGAGCATGGTTGGTCAGCTAAAACTCTGCGAAATAGAAGAATCTTGGATATAATGGGTGCCTTTGTGTGATGCTGCAAAATGAACCAAAAAAGCTGTACTACGTATTGCCTTAGGCGTATCCAGGTAAACCCCGATACTACGCCCAGTGCCAAAACCGTGAAAAGTATCTTTAAGATGACTTGAGTGAGGCCTTTAAAACAGGATCAGCAGGATGATTTAGTATAAAACGTGATGAACTGAATAGGTTTAGGGGATTTGAAAGGGACTGACACTGAATAAAACTAAAAGACTGGTTTAACAAGCCACAGTAAAAATGATTCAAAGTAAGACATTTCATCTCATAGCAGCTCATGCATTCAAGCAGTTGTTGACCACAATGTCAAGAATCAGAATGAGGTTCCAATATGAATGTGGTTCCTTGAAGAAAGGGAAGAAACACACATTGATTCATAACAACTGTAACTGATTGTCTCAAAATAAAAAGAAAACAGTTCCTGGACTCATTGCAAGCCATAATGGCAAACAGATGGTTGTTGAAGGAATTTAACTTTAAACTTTTTGGGTACTCGGAAATGGGCATTACTCATCCTTAAGGTAAGGATTGGAAAATGTTTTTACCTACCTTTGCTTAATTGTATAACCGGTAACAAACCCTAAGGTGCATTCTTTTATATATTAGGGCCTGAGGCATTCTTTCCTGAGTGCACACTAGATCTCCATGTCTCACTGATACAAATGACCAATGATAACCTGGTACAGAACGAGTTTTCCAATTTCAAGAACAGTAGGAAAAGGCATAACATGGGCATTGCATGTTTCGTGTGACAGGCGATTTAAGTAAGGTTTAAAGTCCTTTCCTTAGTTGGACTGAAAAGATTAGAGAGCCAAACTTAACATGGCCATACTAAGCAATCAAAGTGGAGCATCTGCAATGCGTCCGTGTTTTGAAACAAGAGAAAGGAACACACAAACAACTCAGGACAGCTAATTAGACGTACAGCCATAGTGAGTGCTGACCTCTATCAAATATATACATTAAAGACATGTTGATTTCTTCCTTATGTGCAAGAAAGATGGTCTGCCTGAGCTTGATCCATAAAGAGACAACTATTGCATGCTCACATGTAGTGTCTTGATGAGTGTTCAAATTGTCCAGTTCTATATTTTGACTGCAGCAAATAAGAGCAATTGGGACGACCAGGTGGTGCAGTGACCATGTGTAGATAGTACTGAACATTCAACTGAGAGTTCAAGAGTCCCAACGCTGAAAAAATAACATGTTATTACTTTAGTCTGTGAAGAGAACGTTTTTTTTCTGTTAGGATTGAAAGAAATATCCAGTTGGGTCCAGACAGACCCGGGGAATGGATTATAAGAAGCATAAATTCCTTCGCCAAAGGATCTGTGCTCAGCTACTGCAGGAGGACAGATCAATGGGCATGTCCTCATTATCCTGCAGTATGAGGCTATGTTGATAAAAGGGACAAGGGCTTTGGTCTTTGTTTGACAGAGGTCACAGCTTCACTTATTGCTAAGACTTTCTAAGACAAAACAGTGCCCACTCTCGTAACCAAAATTGTTCCGATGTACATCTACATAGTTCTGAAATCAATCAGGTCGGCATAGCCTGAGCAATTCTGCTGGCAAATTGAAATCCCAGCTGCTACTAGTGCAAATTTTAATGCAATGAGTTTGAAATATTGGTAGAACAGCATCTTGATGACTGGGAATGAAAGTAAAGGGAACTGGACCGCACCAGCAAAATGATGTCAGTGGCAATTATCTGAATAGAAACTTGATTTTTACATAGTTTTGATTGGACTAAACGAAGGAGAATATCATTGACATCAAACAATTACAGCTGTGCAGATAATTACGAGCTTCACAATCACATGATGAAAAAGTAGCTCTAAAGTTCCTCTGCACTTAACAGCACAAGTTCAGAGAGTGAGGATATGATACCCCTGGCCTGAGGCCGGGGCACATGCCAAGTGGGCTTGCAAAAGATAAACAAAACTGAAGAATCCAACAAATACAAACTCAGTAATGATTCCTGGAACAAGAAGTTTCTATTACAAGCACTGGGGTGTCATGGCTCAATCGCCTCTGTCCTAAAGGTAAGTGCTAAACATGAGGCAGAGTTAGAATTAGAGACTCTTCAAACATATGGAACAAGGAACCTAAGCAGAGTCAACTCTGTGTTCCATTATTGGCTTTGGTACGTGAGTGCAGGAAGTCATGCTCTATCTCACTTCTCTCATGTTTCACGCTCAAGCTCAAAGGAAACCGCTCTCTGCAGCTCTTGCTTTCTGGTTCAGGTCTGGGAAGATATTCATTTTTGCTCCCAAAAGATGGAGATTCCTTGCTGCCACTTTGGTCACAGCTTTCCTCTGTCAGTGCCTCTCTGTTCTACCTGTAAAGTGCTTGCAACTGGAACTGCCCCCCAGTCTCTACTCGTGTAGACCTTGATAACTTTTAGGTGAAGAATCAACCCCGACAATTTCTCCTATAGGAACCTCTTTAGCATCATTGTCATGTCTTCACTGCCAGTAGGTGGAGGCAGGTCCAATAATCTGAGACCAAAGGTTGTACTCTCATTCTTATCTCAATTTAACTCTCCATTAATGTGGGGTAGGTTTCCCAATCCAGAGGGGTACTTGGCAGGGGTGACCGCTCTTCCCTCTGCTTTTTACTTTATACATGGAGCCCCTAGCCCAACTTTTGAGAGTGGACCCAACCATCATGGAGATCCCTTTTTGAGGCAATCGATACGCCATTAGCCTTTATGCTGATGATACCATTATTGCCCTCACTGATCTGATGCCGCCCCTACCTGCCCTGGTGACGGAACTTTCCTCACTCAGGGAAGTCTCCGGGTTCAAGGTTAATGTACAAAAGTCCTAAATACTAAGCCTGTCTCTTTCACCACAGCATGAAAGATTTCTCTGCTTCGCATTTCTGTTTGAATGGTTGGGAGAGTTTATACCTTACCGCGGCATCAAGCTGGCACAACTGGTCACAAAGAGAGTGACACTTAACTACACTTCCCCCACCTCCCAGGTCTAGTTCGACTTAGCGAACTGTCCATGGTTGCTGCTCTCCTAGCTAGGACAGCTAGCAGTTGTCAAAATGACAGCACTCCTACGGATTCTGCACGTCTTCCAAACCTTGCCACTCACACCACCGAAACACACTTTTAGGACCCTCCAACTGGGGATCAATAAATTCATTTGGGATCAGAGGAAGCCTTGGCTTCACAGGAACCTACTTTGCTGCACGACCTTGGAGGAGGGATTAGCTGTCCCGTTGGTAGCCACATATTTTTAAACCTCACAACTCCTCTTGCTGGTGGAGTCACCATGCCTCCGAGAAACACTGGTGCTTTATGGACCAGACTGTGAAAGGATCCCATATCTGGAAGTATCTGTGGCTACACCGCAGACAGAGTGTGGGATCTCTATTCCTCCCATGTGACCAGCTCCACGTTCAGAGTTTGGGATACCGTGGCACTGTGGGCTGGATTAACCTCCTTTCTCTCCCTCACGACTCACATAGTAGCTAATGTAGTCAAAACAGTGCTGGTTAGGAAGAAATTCATAGGATTTAGGGCGCTCACAGAACGTCCATTAAAATAAAAACATTCCGTTCATGGCACGGTGCTTCTGACAAGAGGATCTTCCTTAGTCCTCCAATGTCTCAAGGGAAACAAAACAGCAAAAAAACAGATGTCAGAGCACTCATGATATCAAATTAGAAGTAAGTTCAAATGTCCAATCTCCTTGGTGAAAGTACGACAAACTCGTGTTTGTCTCAGAGTCCAGTTTAATTCATAGTGTTCTATTGTTCTCCACAAGAACAGCCAACACGTGTTTCATCCTCTGAGAAGTTTCTCTCTTGAGGACTTCATTAGGGCTTCATTATAATTGGATTATGAAGTTGAGAAATTCTCAATAATTAAGTGAAAAGTCTTAATGTCATATAATCAGTCCAAAACAATTCTTATAACGAGATAGTCTCTGTCTGTATCTCTCGGTTGGTATCTAAATTCTATTTGGGTTCGGGAAACCGCCGCGTGGTCCGATACACCCTGCAGCGTTTCCGTATCTTAGAACAGCATTGTATCTGATACAATGCTGTTCTAAGAATTTAGATACCAACCGAGAGATACAGACAGAGACTATCTCGTTATAAGAATTGTTTTGGACTGATTATATGACATTAAGACTTTTCACTTAATTATTGAGAATTTCTCAATCACATAGTAGCTAACCCTGACTTTTCTTGAGGCATAGGAGAGGTTTAGATGCTGGCAGAAGGGAGAATGCAAGCACATACGCAGAAGGTGTATCTTGAGATTTGCTTGAAATAAAGGTAAGTCAGTGCGATAAGTTAAAATAAGGCAGTCTTAAGAAGTTTCCTAAATTTAACATGATCTGTGCAGGAACGAATATGATATGATAGATTATTCCCATATAAAGGGGTAAGGTAGGTGAAAGACCTGCCTCTGCATCTAACCATACGGACATGGGGGACGGTAAGACAGTTCCAACATCTTACCCAGAAGTGGAAGCAGCAAAATGGGACAATAATTTGTTCAATTCTTTAGGATCCACATTAGCCTTCTTTAGTATTGGAGAAACCAGTGGTGTTTTCCAGGCCTGAGGGATTTTCTGAGTGTGCACTGTTTAGTTAAACAGTGACCCGATTGCAGGTGCAATCTGGTTAGAAAAACTAGCTGAAATCCTTGAAGGATGGGTGTCTATAAGGGGGAGCCATATTTGGCTTTCTCTAAAGTCGTCTGAATCTGCTTGAGGGGAAATTACTCAAACCTTTCCAAACTAAAAACACTGCTATGAGGGGGAGAGTTGTAGTTTGGTACATTGTCAAACTGATCAAGAGGGTAGGAAAGTTCTGATAAATTCTTTTTAGTTAATCCTAAAAAAAACGCAAGAGAATTATATAGTTCTTGCGAAGTTGGGATATCCAGGGAGCAGCAGTGAGGTTGAACATCGTTGAGGACTTTAAATAATTCTTTAGATCAATTGCCTGCTTGATCAATTGGTTAATTGGTTAATAATGTGTTTTGTCCGTGCTAGTTTTATTTTCTTATGATAGGAGGAAAGAATTGGTTTATATGCATCTTTATCCCTTTGATTTTTCTTATTTTGACGCCACCTTTTCTCTAATTTTTTACAAGAAGATTTCTCCTTTTCAGCTCTGTAGAGCACCATGGAGCATGAGGTTTGAGCTGAGTTGTAGATCCTGTTTCTAGAACAGCAATACTGCCAAATGTAGAATTTAGAGACCTGTGATATTCTGCGAGTGCTTGGGTAATATCATTGTCCTGAGAAACTATTGAGACTTTGGAAAAAGAGTCAGCAGAGACTAGCCACCATTGTCTTGAGGCTCTTTTGTTGGCTGTCTTTGGCCTTTCTACCCCCCCATCTGTTTTAAGAATCTGAAAACGGATCATAGAATGATCCATCCAGATGAGAGGCAGAGGGAGATCACTCTTCAAAGGTTTAGAATTAGTAAACATTGAGTATAAAGTATGGGCTGCAGAATGAGTGGTGCCTTTAATTTTCTGGTGCAGACCCAGCATCTCCAGGTCCATAATGGGTTGGAGGAGCTTTCCCCGTGATAGTTAAAATAGCCCAATAAAAGAACGTTTTGTGATGACAGTACATACATGGTGATGTATTCAGTTAAACAGTGACTAACCACTTTTGTTGTCCTAGAGGATAATACAGAAGTGCTCCTTTCGAACTATCCCCTGAAGAAAACTCAATTTTAAAAATGCACAGGTCAACCCAATCTGCTATTAAGGTTTCGATATATGAGACTTTGACAGTGTCTTGAAAGAAAGTGCCAATTCCACCTCCAGTTCCAATGTCTCTGTAGAGTCTGAGCATACTGTAATTCTCTGTGACTGCTAATGTAATGGAAGAAAGGGAAGTGGGGTTCAACTAGGTTTCTGTAAAAAAACAGACATCTGGTGACAAAGAGATAAGGTCCCAAAGTTCTGTTGTGTGTTTCGGTAAAGATCTCACATTGCAGAGGAGGCTGTTGGGGTTAGGTGAAACATGGGGAGATGAGGGATATAAAGTAGCCCTAGATGACCTTAGTGTTATATCCCCAGCAAGACAAGTGGTGTTATCTGCGAGATGAGCTGCATGTGTCTTAACTCTAAATGTATCATAAGTGCAGGTAAAGTTGCAAACTATACAGGCCGCAGGACCTTCTAGACTATGTGGGAAACATTTAGTGCAGTGTGTGGCCTGAGTAGTAAGGGACATAAACATGTCTTTCCAGATGCTGTAGAGCCATAGAAGAATAGTATATTCTAGTGGGGTGACTGTAAGCAGAGGCCCTGGCAGTGTTAAGGCACAGACGGACTTGCCTTTGATGTGCAAGCTGCGCACGTTCGCGTTCACATCAGCTTTATGTAGTGTGCCCTGATAATAACTAGGCTGCAAACGTCTCAAAATGGTGGTTTTGGCAAGCATGACTCGCACAGACACAAGAAAGAATTTGCACCTGTGTACCGCGGGTGCGGAGAGATCAGCGGCAAGAGCCCATGCTGATGAGGTATAACAAGAGTAGCTCGCTAAAGAAGTGCAAAGACACACGGATGTGGAATGGCGGTACCATTTGTCCCACTGCTCCACACTGGAAATTAACAGTCTCTCATGAGAAGAACACTAGAAAGAAAACGATAAGTAATGCTCCAATATTAAAGCAAGGAGAATCAATACAACCACCATAAACAGGCATTTTTGCAAGCAGTAGGCCAAGCACAAAAGCTCCCAGGGAGTTATAATGATAAGTTCCCTGTAAAGGATACAGAAAGTACCACAAATATATCTAGTTACGTCTATAAGGCATCCAGAAGATGCTCTGCACAGAGCAGGAAACATACTGGTAACTATCTCTTCAGAGAAAAATAAACCCCCTTTTCAACAGGTGCTAAATCCACTGAGGGCCACAAAGAATATACCTCTCAGACAGCAACAATAAGAACCTATCAATAAAAAACAGAAATACCTGCAGAAGGCAGGAGGCAGAAGGCAGGAACACCGCACCAGGTGCCACCAGAAGGTGAAATGGTTCAGACTCAAGCAAACAAATGGAGCTGAAACTTGGACTCAATAGGAAGTATAGAACTCCACTCCAGAATGGATCCATCTGTAAGCATAGGAATAGCCATCTTTGAGAATTGTTTCCACCCCACTGTCCCTAAAGCATTACAATGCTAAATCGGCATGTGTGCCAAACAGACAGGTGCCATCAAAGGGCATTCCGTCCAAGGTGGATCGGACACCCTCCGAAAAGCCAGAGTGCCGTAGCCACACATGACGGCGCAGCGCTATAGAGTGAGCCAGGGCTCAGCCAACTGAGTCCGTGGTATCCATACTGCATCTTATTACAAACCTAGCTGCCTCTCGCACATCCTGGAGTGTCTAGGGGAGTTCACTCCACGTCTCCTCCGGAAGCGAAGGAAGCAGGTGCACCATCAAAACCCACAATGCATGGAAAAAGCAGCCCAGAATACTAGCGGTGTTTATCAACTGCAGAGCCGAGCTGGCTGAAGTGAAAATGTTTTGTCTACAATTTTCTAGTCTTCTGGACTCCCTGCCCAGAGGAACATTAGGGAGGACACTGGGGTCAAAAGAGACTGCAGTGGCCTGCACCACAAAACTCCTCAGAGTTGGGTGCTGGAAAAGACAAGCCAGGTCTCCGGGGGGGCGAGGCGGTGTCTATGAGCCATGGATCAGTCCAAAGGGGCCCACGTAGCAGGCTTAGCCCTGGCCCCTATTTAAAAAAGCATATAATGCTCCACTATATGGGAGGCTCTATTCCTGTTTGGCCCTGGTAAAGTCCTGTTATCAAGGGGGGTTGCTAAACTAGCTCTTCTCCTTCACCTCCATAACTTGTTCCCCCCAGAAGAAAAACAGCAAGAGATTGTTTAGACGGAGTAAGGAAGGTGAACCCGACGTCAACTGGAATCAGTGCATCAGCGTCAGGGAAGGTGATTGGTTCGGCATCAACTGGTGCCGCCGGCTGATCTGACTCTGGCATTGCAGGTGGGAACACCAAAGGGCTGTGCACCGGAGGCAGTATTCTGCAACTTATACCGCTGTGTTTCAAAGTCTGCTCCTTTGACATCAAGGGTGACGTACGCTTGCGGGAACGCCTCCTGGAACGAACTTGTGAACGTTCCCTGGACCCAGAGTGAGACAGACTACAACACAAGGCCTCTGTCAGACGGGAGCCAGAATCTTCATACGCCGTTCCCACAGTGCCTTCAAGGGAAGGTGACGGCCGGAGCTTCAATCCTTGGAGTCGAGAAGTTCCCAGAGGCACTGCATACAAACAGTAATAGAGTCTGTGGCTGACATCTGCCCGCCACATGACCACACAGGTTTGAGCTTCGAGGACATGAGAAAAAGGGGGACACAGTGTTCCTTTGACAAAAAGATTTTTGTAGAAATAGGCCAAAATGGCCTGACAAACTCCAGATCCACCTTGTACCACGGAGAGGAAGGAACTGAAGTCAGAGCATCAGAGAAGGTATTATATGGACTCTGTCGACGTCACATCCAGTGGATGATGTTGCTACGGAGTCGCACAGTGCCCTCTTCCAATGAGAGGTGGTATCACTGGGAATCTGGGGGAGAATTCTAAGGTAAGAAATCTGCAGCTAGATGTCTCTATAGGATTAATGTTTTAGCTTAGCAGCAAAAACAGCCCATAAGCAGACTTAGGTTTTCACTCCTTAAACTGGCAGAATCTCTGCTTTTTTCTATGAAGAGGAAGGTACACCTGCCATAGTCAATGCATTACAAAAGGACCACAATGAGGAATCCCAAGGGAAGGGGATCCACACTGTGTGAATCTGTTACCACAAAATCAGGTCCTTATTCATAAAAAGCACTCTATTGAAGGAACAGGCTGCACATTCCAGCCATTTTGGATTGAGCTGTGTAGACGAGGCTCAGGACAGTAAATTTTAGGAATAACTGGTCTGTTCAAACAAACTCAGCTGGACCCTATGTGTGTCCCTCAGTTTGATGTGACGCAGTCGGACATCTTTGAAAGTGGCCCTAAATTTAATTTGGAACAATTGTATAATACCTAATGTCTGAATACAAAATTTGAGATTTGCCTGAATAGTCTGTGAAGGTTATAATTAATTTCTGCAACCATGAAGTTTGAGGAGAGACCCCATCCTCATCTCTTCCAAATGTTCTAGAATGAATGATCAAAACAAAACTTTTAAATCGCTTGATCACCTAGTAAAAGGTCATGCTCGTGCTAGAGCCTCGGAATCTGTGAATACATAGTAGGCTGACCGCACAGGAACGAAGATGGCTAATGGGTAATGAGTAAAATGGGATTTCATGTACTTTGGGACATTTCAGTAAATGGTTTATGGCATAGGCATAATGCCTCTATCAGGCTGAGTTTTTGAATTAGAAACCAATACAAGGATCTTAAATGGGATTTGATCCGGATGTGTGTATTTAGTCCCACAATTATGCAGGCTTCAGCATTTTGAATACACTGTCAGTTGGGGAGGACCGATAAACAATGAATAACGATAGTCCAGAAGAGAATCAACATAAGCGCCTGCACTACAGATCCGAGGAAGAAAATAATGAGTTTCCTGATAACAGAAAGCACAAAGAAGCTGAGCTGAAGAGAGCTTGGCAATGTGCTTACTGAAGGAAAGCTGACTGTTGAAAATGATCCCTACATTTTGTGCCATGGACAAAGGTGTATGGGGAAGACCAAGATTTTATGTCCACTATGAAGAAGTCCAATCATCCAATCAACTGACAATTAGTGAGTGTCATCATCATAGGCATTAAAACAGAGTTCAAGGGATCGGACTGAAGCTTGAGAAACATGTAGTTGCACAGAGAAGGCAGAGCCTCAAGGAATTCCAAAGTGAAGTGTGTTAACCTCTGAAATGGGCTAGGGAGACAGCTGTACTCAATTCATGTGAGTACTGGAAACACTCACATTGAGCACAACAGAAATATAAAATTATGTAGGAGGCATTGGGAAGTGTCTGGTGTGTAGACTGGTGTTCTGTCGCTATTCATTCTCCTACCTCCCAAGCTGGGTCACCTGGCTTAGATACTGATGTTGGCTGGAGGGTAGGCAGAAGTTGGACTGCTGGTCGTTAAGAACAGATGGATGTCCTTTGCTTGATTTCGGAGGTGTTTGTACATGCCTCCAAATTTGTGACCATTAATCTAGCCATGATAGCCTCAGATGGAGTACTGGCTTGGACTTAAACTGGTGTGGACATGGGAGTAGGATTTTAGCTGATGAATCTAGACAAGGATACTACCCAATCTGGGGTGGATGTTAACCACACCAAAAAGAGACCTATGTCTGAATGAGGATGCCTGTATTCAAATGCAATTTCAAATAAGAGATTATTTAGTAAAAAGGCAAAGGACTGCATAAACACAAAGCTCGACTCATCTTTCTCAACACAAGTTTATCATTCTAGAGCTGTCACGGACTGAAGAGACTCGGAGAGTGAATTGCTTTGGGAAATATACAGAACCTGGAATATGGGCAGGGAAAGGAGAAGACAGCACTATCATGGATCAGAATGGACAAAAGGGTACTGAGGTTTGATGATGCCCCAATGGGTAGGAGGGGTAGATTATATCTCAGATAAGAGTACATGAATATAATACAGGCAACTAAGACAAATAGAATACTTAAGATGGGTTGAGAACCGATCCCTACTCAGAAGACACCTACCGTATCCAACTTTTTCCTCATCAGCACCTCAAAATGATGCTTCCGATGAAGCAAATCAAAGATGTATGTCATGTCACTATAGCGTCCAATACCAGTGAGAAGCCGCACCTGGGGATTGGAAAGAGGCAGTAGGTGAGCCCAGAGTGGGCATGTAAGGCAGACTGCATTAACACAGTGCATATCATTCATCACAAAAGGGTAACCTCACTGATACACTGTACAACATCCTACCCAACTGGTTCCAGCAAAGCAACACTGCACACAAAAAAAATCACTTGCACTTGATTGCTGCACACCTTAGAAGAATTATTTACACTACCACATTGGACAATTTCTTCATTTACTGTCCATTCAGTGATAGACTGCACAACCTCTGCATCAAGGAAACCATACACTGCCACCACCATAAAAGATCACTGTGTGGACTACAACTGTTGTAGTTCCTGGTATAGGCACTTTGCAAAACCACAAGCCCACAGGGACCATGTGCACTATACTCCAGAATAAGTGTCTGCACTAGCATACTGGCCAACATTCACCGTAATGGTCAGCACTAACACACTGCACAATGCCCATCGCAAGTGGACCACAAACTGACACACAACAATATCCCCAACCCAAGAGGTCACAGCATGGCATACACCTGAAATAGTTCTTCTACAGACACACTTTAGAAACTCCAGTCGAGGAGCTCCTCCACCAACACACTGCAAATCCTTCCCACCATGATGTCACCAGGCAGGTACTCTCAAAGGGACCTTTGTATTAGCAAACTGCAAATCTTCCATACTTAGAGGTGCCTGCACAGACACACTGCACATCCTCCATGCTAAGGGTACACTGCTGCACTACTACCCAAAATGGCCTTTGCAAGACCTGCACCTGAATTTTCTTTTCAAGCACACTGCAAAACCTTCACCATAAGACACATTACAAAACTTCCACACCAATAGGTTCCTGTGCACCATACACACAGTACAGTGTCTGCACTAGCACACTGTACAACTTTTACATTACAAGGTGTCCTCACTGACAGACAGTAAGTACTAAAATCACTCAGTTTGTTCACATTGGCACCTCCAGCTCACAAAAGATTCCTACCACCTATGGAGTCCCCAGGGTTCCAAACTGTCTCAGGTCATCTTCACCTTTATGATGTGCCTCTTGGTGACGTGCTCACAGATAACAGCATCAAGATTCACCAATATTCCAATAATAGGCAACTACAGCTGAAAGTCTCCTCTGCTTCAGAAATTCAAAGCCTCCAAAATTGACTGCATATTATCTAAACCTGGATGGCCAGCGCTTACCTGTATTTCTCTTCTTTCTTTCCCGTTGATGCATGTTTCTCTTGCATGCTCTCTGTATACATCCAATGACGAAATATAAGTGCCAGTCAGCCCCACCGGCAACCATCTGCTCAAATAAAGCACTGCCTGTGTAGTTCCCTGGGGGTTCCATACAGTCTCCTGTCATCTTCAACCTTTACGTGGAGCCACTTGGTGCTCTACACACAGATAACAGCATCAAGACTCACCAATATGCCTATGATACACAACTCTGCTTGAAAGGCTCTTCTATTTCAGACATGCAATGCCTCAAACATTGCCCGCACATCATCCAGATGTGGATGTTCAGCACCCCAACCGAGATAGAATTCCTGTTATTTGGCAAGAACAACACACATAAAACAATGCAACCCTGGCTCCTTGACATGAACCTTGAAGGCTTTAAACCCCAACTTTCATCAAATGGCAAGTCACTTGGATTCTCTGTGGACACGGAAGATCTAGAACAATATCCCTATATTTATCAGGACCAACCCAAAGCTCCTCCAACTGAGGAAAGAGTTGATGACTCACTTCAATATAGACACATCATTAACTGTCCCCACTCTCCTATAACTTGATGACTTTATGCTTGTTTTTGACCAGGCATGTAGCTCGGCCACATTTTGGCTATGTTTGCGCTATGAAAATAGCGCATACAATACAATAATTTATTAAACAAATGTGCATTAATATGAACAGATTGGTGTGATATTAATCTAACCTACTCAACTGAAGTAATCATCATAACACAATACTGAAATGTAAATATAGGTAGCCATACTCTGTACAAATAAACAAGACATGAAGAATGTATTTTTGTTGCAAATGTTTTTTCATTGCAAATTTCAGATACTGGTGGTTTATATATGTACACAGGGTCAGAGCAGTCACACTCAATGATGTCTGCCAGGCAAATGATATCTTAGGGGGTCCATAGTTATAGGTGGCATCAGTCAGTGGAAACTCCACTTAGCCATAGATGTGGAATCCATCACCATGCTTGTGTTTGTAATGACGGAGGCACTATGAACAAATGTGAGGCAAACAGGGGACAATTGTTGACGTTACGGTCTCAAGAGTCAAAAGAGTGTGTGAGATCACCTTCAGGACCATGTGACATACTGCCAAAACGGCCAACCCTTTGAATCCTAATACAGAAGAAATATCTAAAACAAAAAGAAGAAACACAACACAGAGGTACAGCAAACAGGGCTGAAAATATGCAACACACATTATGGCCCAGACACCAACAACCAATATAAACAGATGAATCTATCACCAATTCAAAGTAAAAAGTAAAACCTCGACACCAGTTGCAGGATGACTCAATCTAATAAGGTTGCACAGCCTTCACCCCAAGAGGACCATAAACTGACACACTGCAAAGCCTCCACGTGTCTCCATCTGTGCAGGAAAAAGAGTATCTGTAGCAGTATACTGCACTTCTTTTACAATAGAAAGTTCCCCCACTGACATGGAACACAACCTACATGCCATGCCAACCCTGTGCATGCCTTCAACATAGGTTGTCTGCATGGCCTAAACCTGAAGAAGCCCCTGTAGATGAACACTGCAAAACTCCACACTAAGAAATCCATGTGCTGATATACTGGAAAACTTCAACCCCACATTTCACTTGACATATAAACCTAAATAGGTCAATAACAAATAGAACACTTTGCCCCGATATAATTTCCATACCTTTGCAACCAAAATCTAATTTATATCCTTAAAACACACTAAAGTGCTCAATTAGAATACTACGAAAAAGCTTTGGGAACTTTACAATTGGTAGTGGTCCTTTCTCACATCTATACAGAGGAATGTCATCTAATCATAAGAAAGAAACAGAAAGCTGGCGTTTCTTACTATAGGATCCACCACTTCAGTGCTTATCATGATTAAGATTAGTGGAACGCTTAGAGGATCTAAATAGCAAGTTTTATTCTGTTATTCATTTATGCAAAGAAAGAACAACTTTCACTTTCACAAGATTTATGGTTAAAGTAAGTGTTAAGTGGGAGGGTGCCCATCTGAGAACTGAGCAATGCCATCAGTGAAGTCTGGGTCTCAAAATAACAACAGCCCTTTTGAGATGTGACACCACAGACCAAAAGCGCTCTTTTATGGTTAATTGCGAAGAGCTTCTACACTCCAAGACTCAGTAAACAGCTACTATCAAAAACCAAAGGTTGAGCAATTATTGCTTGAAGAATTACCACAATATTTGTATATTATCTGTACTTTTTTCTCCCAAAACATTCCATTGTCTCTGCCATTATTTTACCAGTGTGATCTAGCTTTATCAAGACCCAGGTAAGATGCTAAGCAGAAGATGGTTCATGGAATATGGCATTCGTCTTATCTGGACCATGGAACTTATTTTGTCAGCAAAATACAACATTTGGAGTGTCAATGCACTCCTAAGAAAGGTGTAAGCCTTGGCACCCTGCTTCATTCATACACCATCTTGTCACCATAGATATACCCTTCCCTCGGGCACACACCAACCCACTACAATACATGTGCCACTTGCTCAGTCACATACTGATCCCTGCAAGATGTCTCTCTATCAACTGAACAACTCTTATTCACAACATATTCATCCCTCAGCCAATATGACTCATGAAAGTTATACATTGCTTTGATAATGGAAAGCACCTTCATCTCCTAATCTACAGTCACACTCAGTCCCTCTCACTGCACATACAGGTCACCATGGATCATCTATTACCACCTACAAAAGCATATCTCTTTTAATAATTAAAATAAAGTGAAATCTTGTAATGCATTTGGGCTGTTCAGGCACGTGGGATACACAGGACTCCTTGCCTGAGATACACCTTTACTCATAATAGTGCTCACCTGATATTGGTGACGTACCTGAGAGACATTTAATCTTGTTTTGCCCAAAATTCGCCCCTTTACCAATGTACCACCCACGGGGGCACAGGTGTAGTGTCAACATACCTACAAAATATACACCAAAGTCACAGAACTTGTGTTAGTATATTTATGCACATACCATGAGAGTGTACTCGTCAGCTGGAGCGAGGTGGCACTCAGTGAGGTGCTGAGCTGCCTGAAGCACTCGCATTATACCCTCAAGATGGCATGTTAGCGTGAAGCACTCATGGGCAGCAATCAGGAGTTCAACAGCTGCAGGGAACAAGGGATAGAGAGAGATACGTACCTGAGATGATCACTTTTCATAAACATTGGCAAGAGCAAAGGATGAGAGCGTGTACAGAATCACCCCTTATAGATCTATACTAAACTCTGTAAAGAAAGAAAGAGCATGCAGAAGAGAGAGAAAGTGAGAGAAAGAGAGACAGACTGAAAAAACAGCTTACTTGAGCTTCACCTTGCTTTTGGGAGTAGTAGGTGTTCTTGAGAACATTCAGAAACAAAATAAACCCACCACGATCATTAAGTGTCACAACAGAGGAACATAGAATAACTTTCATGAGCTGGAGAACGCTTCCTGTAGCAGGAGATGGCTCACTGAATCACCATCCGGAAGCAGGGAGGACAATCGCAAACAGAAGTGGCCTGCTTGGGGGCAATTGGGCCCTTTCAGTCATTAGCAAAGCAGGGAGCATTTTTCTGGGCTGAATATAGGAGTAGTTAGCAGTACTTTAGTGTATGGTCACAACTTAGGGCCACACGCAAAGTTAATAGTAGGGCCAGTTTCCAGAACTGGTAGGAATCATGCAGGGGCATAGGCTAGTTTTAGGAGCAGGCAGCATCTTCCATGGACATTAGGCACTTTCTGTAAGAAATGATTGAAGATTCAAGCAGCCAATTTTTAAGAGAGGGTGCAAAGAGGGCAGTGTCAAGTGGCATGACTGACTTCAAGTAGTAGCAAAGGCTTCCAAAGAACGGAGGTCACTAGAGGTCAGTTCAGAGATCAGGCAGCAACTGTACATATGCAGCTTCTAGGAACAGTGGCAGTGCACACGTACAGGGGGGTGTTCCTTGATGAAGGGAATACAGTTGAAAAGAGCAGGGGCAAGTTACAACTGGAGTACAGCTCTAAATGCACAGCAATTACAGACGGCCCACACCCTTCTTACTCACTGCAGTCCAACTCTCCATGTGGCACAGATCCCAGCTTTTCCAAAAGCTCCATGCCCACCAGAGTGGGATCCTGGCATAGCTTTGCCAATTGCAGGAATGTCTCCCTTGAGCTGGGAGGAGAACACACTTGCTTCTGTCCTAAAGAACACGCATAGAAAATGTATTTTAGTTCTCTTAGACCACATACGGAGTCCTAAAACAAACTTGTGAGACGCCTGTACCACTTTTTTTGTGGGTCCAGAGGCTGTACCTATGGAAGTTAAAAGTAACATTTATGCTTTAGCAGACAACGGTCACCAGACGGATAACAGATGCACACCGCTGAAATTGTATGATAAAAGCATCACTGTGCCAGCAGATCAAGGGCCAGATATATCAAAGACCCGTTTTGAATTTTTTAAATAGCGAATTTTAGGAAATCGCTATTTGAGAAATGCAAAATGGGATGTAAGAAAATGGCGAATCCCTAATAGCGATTTCTTAAAATTCGCAATTGCTATTAGGAAATGGGACTTCATTCATCCCTAGGGGCCTCAGGCCCTTAGGTACGAATGGTTTTGCATTTCCTAATTTGCGAATTCCTATTAAGAATTAGCAATTTAGGTAATGCAAATCCAAGGGTGCTGGGGGCCTAAGGCCTCCTTTAATGCACCCCGCAAAGAAATTGTGCACATGTAAAGCGCACACATGCCGTAGGGGCAGCTACATGGCACTTTTAAAAATGATTTATTTTTTAAAATTGCACGTGGTTACCACCAAATCTGAATTTGTGGTAATGGCATTTCCTAAATGCCTAGTTCGCATTTAGGAAATGCATGATACATGTGCATAGGTAACCGCAAATAGGCATTCCCTATTTGCGATTATCTATTTAGGGAATGTTAGAAATGGGGTTTCTGGTTGGCTAGGGTATGCACCTCAGCCAGGCAGAACTTACCCACTCTAGTCAGGGCAAGGGAGTTACACGTCCAAGATAACCCCTGCTCACCCCCTTGGTAGCTTGGCACGAGCAGTCAGGCTTAACCCAGAGGCAATGCGTAAAGCGTTTGCACAACACACACATACATGTGACGCAATATCCCCACCACAAAGGAAACACAACACCAGATTATATGAAAATACACTGTATTGTACACAACATAATTATTAGACCAACATCACATAACAGTACTATCCTGCTACCTTAGCAGTTGTCAGAACGTTACACATTAGTTACTCTGCAAACTAGCAATAGTCACACATAACACACAGGTTACTCAGTATTCTGCAACATAAGCAGTAGTCAGGAAACACGTTATCACATTAGGACACTTGTCATAAGAATATCATAAAACGCCCATAGTAGGAACATTAGAAAATCTATGGCAATTTAGGGAAACATATTAGCAAGTTATGCCCATAGAAGGAACATTTGCACATATATGTAGAAAAGACACTTCATCCAAGTGGATAGGTTAGCATAACATTTCCAGTAGGCCCAACCAGGAACCTTAACAACGTTATCACTGAGGTTATGCAGGGCATAGAACATTATCAGATGCCCATATTATCAGTAGTATCCTATTAGGAGTGCCACAACCACCACCTGATAAGCACCAGCGCTTATTTTATACATGGGGTGGTAATTTCCAGTACGAGAAGCGCAGGAGCTCCTCTTTGGAGAAATACGGTACTCCGAGGAGCACTCGTATACCGGGTGTATCTCCGGCGAAAATAGGGAGCTCGGCAGGATCGGGGCCTCCGGTGAGGGCTCCTTTCCCGTCCTGCGAGCTGTCCGGCAGGATGGTGCTTCTAGGAGCACCGCAGATTTAAGGAAGGAGCTCACTCGCTCCTTCCTCGTCCGATCTCTTTAAAGGGGGGCTCGGCGGAGACGGGGCCCTCGGTGGGGTTCCCTTCCCACTCTGCAGGCTGCCCGAGGCGGAATCCTTCGGAGAGGGGAGGCTGGAGCGGGCCCTCACCACTGGGCCACAAAAGGGGGACCGTGCTCCGTCTCCCGGCGTTGGGAATCACTGGCCCTCAGCTCCGTTACTAGGAGCATTACGGTACTTCTCTGGCCGAGCCTCCATGGCTCGGGAGGCACGACCAGTTGGGCCACGCCCACAGGATTCCTCCGGTGGGGCCCGACGGAGCTCCCCGAGGCCGCACCTGCCCAGCCGGTCCCTGGCAATGCCGGTACCCTTGAGGGGGGCGATCCAAGGATCCAGGCGATCCGCTGCCTTCCTCCCGGGATTAGAGGCCACGACGCTCACCACGTGCAGCAGAACAAGGAATGCCCGGTTGCGGCGGTGATTTCCTTCGCAAAAGAAAAGCACTTTCAAAGCGCTAGGACCTCCTTTACGCCCGGGTTGCGGCGGTGATCTTCTGCAGCAGGTATCCACCAGAGCTCTTTTACCCCAAGCGCTAAGGCAATATTTAAAGAATTCCCCCAAGCGCTGAGGCAATATTTAAAGAAGATCGGTGCAGGGGTCAGGGGCCACGGCACCCTGCCCCTGGGAACAACTACACAAGAAGGAGCATAGGGCTGGTGGGCCCAGCTACAGGCCAGCACAAGGGGTGCAGATGGTGGCAGTTCCTCCTAGTGACCAGGCAGGTCACAGGTCAGCACAGCAGCAGCAGTCCATGGCGGTTTCCTGGTGACTCCATTCATCAGCGTCCTGTGTCCAGTTTCAAGTTCCAAGAATGTTCAAATTGTGGGGAAAATTCCCCTGTACTTATAGTCAGTTCTTACAGTGTTTTACAGTGGTAGGGAGAGGAGGTTCCAGCCAGTTACAACTGGTTCTGGGAGTGCCCCCTCTCTCCTTTCAGCACAGGCTCCAAACATCAGTGGGGGGTTAACGACCCTATTGTGTGAGGCCAGGGCACAGCCTTTACAAATGTAGGTGTGCCCCGCCTCTCCCTTCTCTCAGCCCAGGAAGACTATTCAGTATGTAGATGCACCTCTGTGACACCTCCACCCTCCCTGTGTACAGGCTGTCTGAAAAGTATGCACAAAGCCCCAACTGTCACTCTGCCCAGACGTGGATTGGAGTCAAGCTGCAAAACACCAGAATCATAAGCACAGATAAATGCGCACTTTCTAGAAGTGGCATTTCTGTGATAGTAATAAAAAATACACCCACACCAGTAAGCAGTATTTATTATCACCATCACAACCATACCAAACACGCCTACGCTAGCCCTCATAAATCAGACAATACCCCTACACATAAGGCAGGGCATTTCTAATGCAATCCTATGAGAAGGCAGCACTCACAGCAGTGAGACACCAAGTTAGGCTGTTTGTCACTACCAGGACAGGCCATGCAATATGGCACATGTCCTGCCTTTCTACATACATGGCACCCTGCCCACAGGGCGTACTTTAGGGGTGACTTACATGTAGTAAAAGGGGAGTTCTGGGCCTGGCAAGTAAATTTAGATGCCAGGTCCCTGTGGCAGAAAACTGCGCACACAGGCCCTGCGCTAGCAGGCCTGAGACAGGTTTGAAAGTCTACTTCAGTGGGTGGCGCAAGCAGCGCTGCAGGCCCACTAGTAGTATTTAATTTACAGGCCCTGGGTATAGAGATACCACTGTACAAGGGACTTATAGGTAAATTAAATATGCCAATCAGGTATAAGCCAATCATACCAACTTTAGATGGGAGAGCACCTGCACTTTAACACTGGTCAGCAGTGATAAAGTGCTCAGAGTCCTAGAGCCAACAGCGAAAGGTCAGAAAAACCAGGAGGAAGGAGGCAAAAAGACTAGGGATGACCATGCGTATGGCCAAAAGTACAACACAACCCCCTACTAGCCAAAATCCAGGGGAGAACAATCAATACCTTGATGTACTTTCCTGATTGGGGCGATAGAACAAGGACCCAGGCCCACAACAGCAGGGGCATGTTCCAGTTCTACGCCTTCCTGACTCCACTGGGATCTCTCTGTCAATGCGTCCCAGGCAGCCTAGACCAACCCACGGGGATTCTCTAGCTGCCAATGGCCAGAACCAGGCCCCAGGCCATCTAGGAGCCTCTGGTCTCTGAAACCATAATGAGTGGGGGGCGGTAGCCCCAGGTGCAAAGCAACCTGTCTCCACTCCATCTCTGATCAGTTCAGGGGCTCTACCCTGCCACTGATCCACCAACCTAGGGTCCGCACCCATAGGTTCTACAGGGGCTAGAGGCGAGGCTCTCCTCCCTCTACCCCTCCTTCTAGGATCCCGCCCTCCTCTCCTAGGAGGGGTATCACCAGAATCCACACTTGCCAGGGTGCTGGGTACAGCAGCCCTGCACAACTTTCTCGCCAGCCCAGGATCACTACCTGGCGACTGACCACCCAACCTAGGGACGACACCCTTGGGTTGCACCGGGGTCCGGGGCGGGCTTCCCCCTCCCTGAACCCCACTTCCAGAGTCCTGCGTCTCCCCACCTCGGGAGAAGCCACCAGAAGTTTCACACAGGGGGGTGAGCACACTAACCGCCCCCCCAACCAGGTCAGAGTTTACCCCCTGAACCTGTCTATCTAGTCCAGGGACGACACCCTTAGACTGGACCATTGCCCAGCGAACCAGGACTTCCTTGGGAGCACACCTACCCCCTACCAGATCAGAGCTTACCCCCTGAATCTGGCAATCCAACCCAGAGTCACTACCCTGCGGTTGAACCACTGCCTGGCGCACCAGGACTTCCTTGGGAGCACACGTACTCCCCATCAGGTCAGAGTTTACCCCCTGAACCTGATCATCCAACCCAGAGTCACCACCCTGCGGTTGAATCATTGCCTGGCGCACCAGGACTTCCTGGGGGGCACACCTACCCCCCACAAGGGAAACACTTTCCCCAAGGGCCATACAAGAGTCTGGCTGGCGCAGGTCTCCTGACCTCTGCCCATCTGACAGAGTCTGGATTCCCCCCAGCCCAGAAATGGTCTCACCAAGGTCATTCCTGGGGGGCTCTGCACTCAGAGCTGACCCCTGACCCTCCAGGTTCTCCACTGGGGCCCGCAGCCCCCTCTCAACCCTATGCCTGGATTTCCGCCTCCTCCGCTGTAGAGCTAGACTACCAGACACCAGGACCGGCGGAACGCTATCACCAGCCACCCGCCCAAGTCCTAATGACAAAATGGGATCCTTCTGAACAGCTGGCCCTACGGCACAGGCTAGGCTCACCTCCTGGCGTTCACTCATGGAACCCTCCAGGACCTGGGACTGGAGCTCGGGTACCCTGGGCCTCAGCCCAACCCCATTCCCTCTCCTCTGAGACTGGACATGGGGTGCCTTACCCGCCCCAATACACTGGGACCTACCTGGGACACAAGCCTTTCCCACCACACCTGGTTGGGAAACACCTAGACCACTCTCATTAGGAACACCCCCTAATGTCACACCAGACCCTCTGGTACGCAACCAGAAGTCTGCCTCCTTTGCAAGCTCCCTGGGGTCAGAGAGCTCACACACTGACAAGTGTTGGCGTAACTCTGAAAAACAACAACGAAACAGGTGCTCTCTGAGAATCAGATTAAACAGCCCTTCAAAATTGTTTACTGTGCTACCCTTCACCCATCCATCTAGTGCAATGCAGCAAGCCTCCACAAACTCCTCCCAAGACTGGTGGGACAGTTTCTTACCACCCCTAAACCTTTTTCTGTATTCCTCAGGGGAGAAACCATACTTCACAATCAGTGCGTTCTTCACAGCGGAGTACCCCTCCCTGTCACTCTCTTCTAGAGTCAGTAGGGCATCCCTCCCCTCCTCAGGAATAAAACTCCCTAGGTCAGTTCCCCAATCCTTCTCAGGGATCCTGCGCTCTACCAGAGCCCTCTCATATTCCTTTAACCACTGACGTATGTCACCCCCCTCTTGGAACCTAGGTACCAGATCTATGGGTATGTGAGGAACATCTTTGCTACAGCACTGTACATTGCTGCCACCACTGGACTCCACCTGCAGCGCTGGTGAGTCCAGAACCTTCAGACTGCGCTCTAGAGCGAGTCTTTCTCTGGCAAAGGCCCTCTCTGCCTCTGCCATTCTCTCCTGTACTAAGGCCTTCTCTACCTCAGCCCTTCTCTCCTCAACAGCTAGGCGCGCTAACTGCAACTTCAGGTCCCTCTCTTCCCGCCTATCTCTTAGCTCATCAGGCGTCAAGGAATGAGAGGTAGCCCTGCTTCTTACACTGGACCCAGCAAGGGACTCCCTATCACTGGGGCCTTCCCTGTCAACTGGCGTCCCCAACCGGTCATTCTCACCCTCCTGATCAGTCTCTCTACCACTCTCTAGGGATGAGGTCTGGGAGCCCTCCCATTGGGAACCCTCGCTACACTCAGGATCCTCTGGGTACCCCCTAAGCACACTCCCTCCCTGGGTAAATGTCACAAACCTTTCAAAGAAATTCAGAGATCTCTTGAGGTCCCCTTCTACAGGCAGCCCTCTCTCTCTACAGAACCCCTCTAATTCCTCCTGCGTGTAAAACGGCAGGTCCTCTAAATCAAAGGTAAGCCCCATCTTAAAAAGGTACAAATAACTCAACTGTGACAACCACAATACCCAAGCGTGAGAACTGAAAACAGGAAAAATGACCAAAGAGAGAAAGTTAAGAGAAGCCAAACATGTGATGGTCTAAACGAAATCCTTATAGTGAAATAATGAGTCACAATGGTATTGTGCAAGCGCAAGTCCTATCCTCACCGCTGACTTCCAATGTTAGAAATGGGGTTTCTGGTTGGCTAGGGTATGCACCTCAGCCAGGCAGAACTTACCCACTCTAGTCAGGGCAAGGGAGTTACACGTCCAAGATAACCCCTGCTCACCCCCTTGGTAGCTTGGCACGAGCAGTCAGGCTTAACCCAGAGGCAATGCGTAAAGCGTTTGCACAACACACACATACATGTGACGCAATATCCCCACCACAAAGGAAACACAACACCAGATTATATGAAAATACACTGTATTGTACACAACATAATTATTAGACCAACATCACATAACAGTACTATCCTGCTACCTTAGCAGTTGTCAGAACGTTACACATTAGTTACTCTGCAAACTAGCAGTAGTCACACATAACACACAGGTTACTCAGTATTCTGCAACATAAGCAGTAGTCAGGAAACACGTTATCACATTAGGACACTTGTCATAAGAATATCATAAAACGCCCATAGTAGGAACATTAGAAAATCTATGGCAATTTAGGGAAACATATTAGCAAGTTATGCCCATAGAAGGAACATTTGCACATATATGTAGAAAAGACACTTCATCCAAGTGGATAGGTTAGCATAACATTTCAAGTAGGCCCAACCAGGAACCTTAACAACGTTATCACTGAGGTTATGCAGGGCATAGAACATTATCAGATGCCCATATTATCAGTAGTATCCTATTAGGAGTGCCACAACCACCACCTGATAAGCACCAGCGCTTATTTTATACATGGGGTGGTAATTTCCAGTACGAGAAGCGCAGGAGCTCCTCTTTGGAGAAATACGGTACTCCGAGGAGCACTCGTATACCGGGTGTATCTCCGGCGAAAATAGGGAGCTCGGCAGGATCGGGGCCTCCGGTGAGGGCTCCTTTCCCGTCCTGCGAGCTGTCCGGCAGGATGGTGCTTCTAGGAGCACCGCAGATTTAAGGAAGGAGCTCACTCGCTCCTTCCTCGTCCGATCTCTTTAAAGGGGGGCTCGGCGGAGACGGGGCCCTCGGTGGGGTTCCCTTCCCACTCTGCAGGCTGCCCGAGGCGGAATCCTTCGGAGAGGGGAGGCTGGAGCGGGCCCTCACCACTGGGCCACAAAAGGGGGACCGTGCTCCGTCTCCCGGCGTTGGGAATCACTGGCCCTCAGCTCCGTTACTAGGAGCATTACGGTACTTCTCTGGCCGAGCCTCCATGGCTCGGGAGGCACGACCAGTTGGGCCACGCCCACAGGATTCCTCCGGTGGGGCCCGACGGAGCTCCCCGAGGCCGCACCTGCCCAGCCGGTCCCTGGCAATGCCGGTACCCTTGAGGGGGGCGATCCAAGGATCCAGGCGATCCGCTGCCTTCCTCCCGGGATTAGAGGCCACGACGCTCACCACGTGCAGCAGAACAAGGAATGCCCGGTTGCGGCGGTGATTTCCTTCGCAAAAGAAAAGCACTTTCAAAGCGCTAGGACCTCCTTTACGCCCGGGTTGCGGCGGTGATCTTCTGCAGCAGGTATCCACCAGAGCTCTTTTACCCCAAGCGCTAAGGCAATATTTAAAGAATTCCCCCAAGCGCTGAGGCAATATTTAAAGAAGATCGGTGCAGGGGTCAGGGGCCACGGCACCCTGCCCCTGGGAACAACTACACAAGAAGGAGCATAGGGCTGGTGGGCCCAGCTACAGGCCAGCACAAGGGGTGCAGATGGTGGCAGTTCCTCCTAGTGACCAGGCAGGTCACAGGTCAGCACAGCAGCAGCAGTCCATGGCGGTTTCCTGGTGACTCCATTCATCAGCGTCCTGTGTCCAGTTTCAAGTTCCAAGAATGTTCAAATTGTGGGGAAAATTCCCCTGTACTTATAGTCAGTTCTTACAGTGTTTTACAGTGGTAGGGAGAGGAGGTTCCAGCCAGTTACAACTGGTTCTGGGAGTGCCCCCTCTCTCCTTTCAGCACAGGCTCCAAACATCAGTGGGGGGTTAACGACCCTATTGTGTGAGGCCAGGGCACAGCCTTTACAAATGTAGGTGTGCCCCGCCTCTCCCTTCTCTCAGCCCAGGAAGACTATTCAGTATGTAGATGCACCTCTGTGACACCTCCACCCTCCCTGTGTACAGGCTGTCTGAAAAGTATGCACAAAGCCCCAACTGTCACTGCCCAGACGTGGATTGGAGTCAAGCTGCAAAACACCAGAATCATAAGCACAGATAAATGCGCACTTTCTAGAAGTGGCATTTCTGTGATAGTAATAAAAAATACACCCACACCAGTAAGCAGTATTTATTATCACCATCACAACCATACCAAACACGCCTACGCTAGCCCTCATAAATCAGACAATACCCCTACACATAAGGCAGGGCATTTCTAATGCAATCCTATGAGAAGGCAGCACTCACAGCAGTGAGACACCAAGTTAGGCTGTTTGTCACTACCAGGACAGGCCATGCAATATGGCACATGTCCTGCCTTTCTACATACATGGCACCCTGCCCACAAAAACCAGGAGGAAGGAGGCAAAAAGACTAGGGATGACCATGCGTATGGCCAAAAGTCCAACAGGGAATCACTATTTTTTTCCTTAAATTGTACTGCAATACCTTTAATAAATCCTGAAAGGCTATTTTACATTCGCAAACGGTAGAATTTTGCGATTTGCACCGTTTGCGAATGCAAAATTGTTTGATACATCAGGCCCGAAATGCAGCATGATCCTCAAAACTACAGAATATGTTTGGAGAACTAATCTTATTTTAAGAGCATTTAATCACTTAATATCAAAGGTAAACACAGTTCTCAAACCACCTACTACAACTGTAATGTGGTTGCACCATCGCTCCACCCAAAAAGTCAACGAAAAGGTAGCAGAATGCAAGCTTAGAAGTATAACAATTTGAAAACAGAATATTTCCTTATTCACACTACAGAATTTATTGTAACATTTTTGTGACGTCCTCTGAATCACCAAATATTTTCTATTAGAGGCAGTCTTTTCTTGAAACGCAGAGCAGCCTTATGAGCCACTGCCCTTTTCTGCAGATTCAGAAAAGACTATGTTGTACGATGAACATTTAATTCAAAGTTCAACATCAGAAGCTTTAAAACGGAAGACACCACATATTTCATTCAGCAGCAAGAACCACGGGGACTGTGGGATCAGGTTCCAGCTGAAAAACAAAGCTTGTGTTCTTAGTAACTTTAACAATCCTTATTTATTTTGCCAGAGAATCTAATTAGACAAACACCAAGAGCCAATCAGATTTGTGAAAGCTTTGTCTTGAGACTATTGTCGCAGCTTTGTGCCTTAATCTATGTTCTGTGCCTTATTGCTGTTGAGTGTCTATAAATGCACACAGACGATGCAATGACATCACCCTCCTTATCCATTCAGTGTTTAGGCAAAATATGAGGAAAAAATATTGCGTCATGAACATGTGGAGGTCGCCACTAGGTAGTTACAGTTAGGTCTGCTTTTCCATACAAAGCAAGTTTTTTCGTTTGTTAGTAACTTTGGCCCCATTTGTCGAATCTTCACAAAACTTTCCAAAACAAAGTTCATTCAACTCAGCTCCTTTCTGGAAAGTTTGGGGGTGATCCATCAAGCGGGGGCTGAGAAAAATGGGGGGGGGGCCCAAAACTCAAAATCCCCATGCATTTTCGATGAACTTCTTTAGACAAGGATACAGCAAAAACTGCTGAAAGAAACTACACCACATTTGGCAGGAAGCAAGATCTTGGTCTGCAGATTGTGCTTCTGGTGATCCGCTGTAAATGCGTTCAGTTGTTTTTGAGAAATTAAGGGACAAAAATATTTGTACATCTGGACAGTTGGGTCCGCGAGGGTCTCGAAAGACTTTTGCAGGGACGCAACTTTGAAAACAGAGCATTCTGATTGGCTCAGGGAGCTGTATTTCCCTTGGGCTATCTCACTCCCGCAGGGGATTATACTCCTGCGGGAGCGAGTGCTCTGAATGACTACTAGTATGAGAAAGTATTTGCTGGCAGCCATTACAGGACTCTAGGACTTAGTCCTCTGTCCTGAAGTTCTAAAAAAAACATAATATAAGGGGGTAGGGCGGGGATATCCTGATCCCTTCAGCCCCATGGGGAAGGACCCAGGGAGACAACTCTCCCGCATACCCTGGGCCAAAAAAAACAGATGAAAAAAAGATGGTAAAAATGCTGCGATCTGCAGGGACTCCTGCAACCAGGCCATGTTTATTGTGTTTATGCCCTGGACAGCCCACACCCAGGATTGTGTTCATGATCTGGAGTGGGGGGCTGCATGGCTGCCTCCCTGACCCCCCCAAAGGCCCTGGGAAGCTGAACCCATGGGCCAAAATTTGTTTATAAGGGGAGTAGGGCAGCGTGGTCCCCCCTCTTCGATCATCCTGAGGTCCCAGGGAGCCCACCTATAGGGCCGAAATTACATTATCTCAGGAGGAGGGCCATATCGCCAGAGGAGGTAGCATCTTCCATGCCCCCTGAGAAGAACCCAGGATGTGGCACGCTTCTTCCTAAGCTAGGCAGTCCCCAAACTAGTATGGTGGCTCCGCATGGCAGCACCCCTAGCTCTAACCAAGTCAGCGCTGCATGTCAGCATCTGTGCCTTTAAATCGGTACTTAGGCAAAATCTTACAAAGAGCCTTGTGGATCTGCATTCACACCTGGGCACACAAGTGGCAGACCTTAGAGTTGATGTGGACTCAGCTGGACCTCGAATTGCAGAGACAGAGGCACACCTGGAAACAGTTTTGGCAACCCACTTCGCTACGGCAGAGAATTGTACCACACTGGAAGACCAACTAAAGAAGGCCATTGAGAAACGTGAAGACCTGGAAAACTGAATCGAGAACACCTTTGTCTCAGTGGGCTAAGCGAAGAGATCCTGGATACCAGCCTAGAAACCTTTGTGGTGGGAATGCTTTATTCCCCACTGGTTGACACCCACACTGAAATAACGATAAACAGGATACACTGAGCCGGCCCCAAGATACAGTGACAACAGCAGCGACCCGGAGAAGTGCTCATTAAATTCCACTACTATTTGGAGAAGGAGAAAGTCCTACTTCCTGCTAGAAAAGTGAGTGAGGTGAGCATCCAAAACTACTCCTGCACAATCTTCCAGGACATATCCCAATTAACGCTGCAGATGCAAGCAGCGTTTCGACAATAACTAAGAAGCTTTAAAAAAATGGCATTTGCTATAGATGGATATATTCCTTTGGACTCTCCTTGGAATTCAGTGACAAACGCCACATCATCACAGATGTCCAACAAGCAGCCTTATTACTGGGCATCACGCTTGGCACTACGCCGGCCAGTCCGTCCCCAACAGACTCGGAACCAAGACCCTCCTGATGACGACAGGAGGGCAGTCGAAACATATGACCATGGGCTTGACTGCACCTGCCTAGTAGGGACCGGGATAGTTTGCCAGAGGGATTTTTTGAGTTAACTGACCAACACCCACTGGAGGGCTGAAAGATAAACCCAAGTGAGCACCACAGGGGGTCAGGAACAGCTCCAGCTAAGCTATGGCCCAGCAGGTTGGGATGGTACAGACCAACAATTTGGATTGTCCATGTACACTGAGCTACCAACAAGGACCCACATTGCTTGACCTGGGGGAATGATGCCTGAAGGGTGGCTGAGGAAAGGAGATAGAGCCCCTATGAAGCACACTGTGCAAATGAAAAACAAGTGGTGAGCCGGGGACTAGGAGGATGGAGGACCACACCCCAGACAGAGAAGGGAGTGGCAGCCCCCGCACTTATGGTGGATTACCTGATGCCACAGATATTAAAAACTCTGTGACTTTATCCATGGCATGGCTGAGTGAGAACGGGAGGGAGACCCACAGAATTCTTGCTGGTGAATTGGCTCTGACCAATTAGAACTATTCAGGTCTGGGGGAGCAGATTCAGCCACTGAGAAGGGCCTCTGGCCCCTGTACCCAGTGATGCAGGGGATAGCTACAGTCCTCACCCACCGATTAGGGGAGTAACTAGATATCACCCCTGCTGTGTGTAAATAATGGCATCTGTTTTTCTGTTTAAGTTTTTTTAAAAATCTTTTCTGCTTTAGGAATTGTTTCTGGGAAGATGGGAATTTGGGGGGAGGGAACAACACAGTGTCCACCACACCAAATGCCCACGGTTGCCTCTGAGATCTACCGTGCCTGCATATCATCAATTTATACATCATAATGATTCAAATTAACTCACTTATACACAAGTACTGATATCGGCCAATAAACTGGGGCTTTGAGTATCCCAACCAAATATCATATGCCTCCAGGAAACCAATCTCTTAAGTAAAGATCAGGGAAAATTGAAACATGTAGCATTTCACACTAAATGCCACCCCTCAGCCAGCAATAAACAAAGGGGAGTGGCAAAATAACTGAGATGCAATCTAACCATGACAGTTTCACATACCAAAATGGATAGAGAGGCTAGATAACTCATTTCAGTCTGGGGCCTTGAAGGTCGACCTCTCACCATAGCCACGGTATATGCACCTAACTCTGCCTAAGATTCCTTCCCAATTAACCTCCTGAAAAAATTGGCTGGTGTGGCCAAAGGTGACAATGTTCTGACCAGGGATCTCAACATTGCATGAGACTGTCACAAAGAAAGGTGGGCAGGGCAAGATACGCACGAAGGAGCTTTTTCCAAAAAGCTGAAAAAGAACCTTGAAGAAATGGGTCTTGCTGAGTTTTCTTTTATTCAAAGCTTCATCTGGGATAGTGCACAGAGACCTAACTTCAATTCTTGATTTCAGATTTGAGTTTCAAGAGGAACCTTTTATTAACATGTTAAAAAGTAGATATTCAACTTTCTGGTTGGTGTTTAGAGGTTTTTTTTTTTATTGCATGCTTGTCTTTTCTTACCTCATTTTGCTTTTTGGAATTGCCCCAGCGGTAGAAAAGACCCGTTTGGGCTGGTCTTTATTATCTGCATCATGTCTGGCTGGGCCAATCCTGTGCATATTATTAGCTTTTGTTGAGTATGTTGCTGTTGTTCCTTACCCTCGGCATCTGCTGCAACAAGATTATCAGACATTGTCTCTCTTGGTTTGGCCAGAGACCTGGTTTGAGCAGAGCAATTTATAGTCAAAATGACTGTGTTGTACCCTTGACTGTTAGATGCCTTTTGCTCAGAGGTTTCCTTTAACTCAGTAAGGAGCAAATTTACAGTCTCAGAGAGAGTCACCAGTTTATGCAGAAATGGCAAACAGTTGCATGTCGCCTTATGAGGCTGGGTCCAGATCAGCGATTTTCTTATTAATCCCAGATACGAACACAGCCAGAGTATTTAAAATACTGATTTGGATGTCAATTTTATTAGCTTGGCAATTCTTCGCTTCCACTGATCGTTGGAGAGTTTTAAGCAAGGATGGACGAATTCCTCCTGTCAAGTCCCTCTAATTGCTACTCTCAGCTAATTTAGCTTTGCTGTTTAATGGGGCATTGTTGACGTTATCATTGGTGTATGTGGCCAGCATGTTTCCCACTCTTGGGTACTTAAATATGAGAGATCTTTTGCTGGCTCAAGAGTATATTGGCAAGTGGGGGTCCATGCAACGATACACAAGGAATTAATGGGCTTAGAAACTATGCTTAGTGAGGGTAGCACTCCAGTCACAGGCCACACAAGAAGGAAATCGCCAACTACTCACAGCTACAGAGGCGCATGCTCAACTAATAGAACAACTACGCTACCTTGACCTTAGAGTGTATCAAGCAAGGATGCATGTTGAAGGGAACAAGTCGGGACACCTACTGGCCTGCCTGCTGCGTAGCCCGACCTCCACACCACTGACCACAACGCTAAGACTGTCCTCCACTCGCCTGATTACCACACAAGCAGAAATACATGATGCTTTTACTGTGTACTACTGAGCCTTATATAACCACTGCTAGTAAACAGAACCAAGAAGATATGGGCCTTCATGCAGGAACTAGTCCTCCCACTGCTGCGCCCCTCTGATGTAGAAGCCCTTAATGCGCCTATTACGACACAAGATTTATGTAAGGCAATACAGTCCTCAGCTACAGGGAAGACCCAGGGAATAGATGGGTACACTATTTAGTTTAATAAAGCCTATCTACGGTTATTAACATCCAAACTGTTAGACGTCTACAAGGTGGCATTACAGGAAGGATGGCTCCCACCGTCTCTGTTGGAATCCTTGCTAATATCTCTGCCCAAACCCGGGAAAAACCCGCAAGAACTAACTTCTTATTGTCCCCTTCCAATGCTTGGGTCAGATTATAAAATCTTGGGCAAACTAATAGCCTCTAGGCTCCTGGCACAGATACCCCACCTAATACATTTAGACCAGAACGGCTTTGACCCGGGCAGATCCACAACACTTAACATACGTTGATTGTACAAAATAATGGAAAGTGCTCCAACTCAATGGCCATATGTGGCGTGTCTGGTCTTATACCTCGAAAAAGCGTTTGATACACTGGACTGGAGGTACATGTTTTCCACCATAGCTGCCTTTCGCATCACGGGCCACATGAATAAGCTTATACAACTTTTATATTGGGATCCTATAGCCCGAGTAAAGACAGGACAGTGCATTTTCCCTGCCTTCCCGGTGACGAGAGGCATGCAGCAAGGCTGCTTCCCATGTCCGCCGCTCTTCACCTTGGCAATGGAGTTGCTGGCAAGGAACCAGTAACTCCTGTCTCGCAATTGAAGCCTATTTATGATATTGTCATCTGAATAATGTGATACTTGGTGTACAATATGTACAATGATAATGTAACAGATTCATAATACAGGGAGGAGCCAAGATGGCGACCGGGAAGGACGCTTAATAAAGCGATCCGTCTCGGACTCGCCACTAAATAACTGTGGGGCGCCCCAGGGACGCTAACATCCCGGAACGAGGGAGAGACCCGTTTCGGGAGCCTCTCTCCCCTCGCTGGCGGCTCCGGAGGCGTTCGCACGTCCGAGAAGGGAGGCTGATGTCCAACAACGCTGCATCGAGAACCGCCGCTGCCTTCTTTCCTCGTTGCGAGGATCGGAGCTCCGTCCTGGAGCCCCGGAGGTGAGGTGGGGGTGTGGCGGCGGGGGGACCCCTTTGAGATTCCTCCCCACTGCTGGCGTGGGGGGGGAAAGGTGAAGTGGAGGATTAACGGACGGGGACCCCTGGGGGTGCCCCCTTTGACCCGCAGACCGGCAGCAAGACGTGCCCCCCCTCGATCTAGGGGGGCCACGAAGAGAAATCCACGGAGCGCCTCTGGGGCGCCCGTGACTCGGAGGTGGAGGGGGGGCCTTCTCCCTGCGCCCCCTGCCTGTACTTGGTGGCTCCAGCAATCTCTGAACGCCCGTGGGCCACGCAGGAAGCGCCCTTTCAAGGAAATTACGTCCCCCACCAATCCCCGACACAGGGATTTGAACCCTGCATGGCAGCTTAAAACAGAGAAGCGGGCACACGGCGGCTTACGTCGAGGGAGTGGGGGGCCCTCGCCCAGGCCCTGGGTTGCCCCGGCCGGCTGCGGTACTGCCGGGGGCGCGCAAGCCTCGCCCTCCCCCCGCCATCCATCTCCCTCCCGCCCGTGATGGCTGAGGGGCCTGGAAGCGGGCAGATTTTGACCGCATGAACAAGAATTCACCCCGAAAAATACCAGGTGGGACGAAACCTAAAGAACTGAAGCGTACACCGGAGTGGACCCGCGAGAACACACAGCCCCCCTCGCCCGTCCAACCCAGGGAACGAGGGAGTCCGCGTGGGTGCAAGAGGAACAGGGTCCCACAAGTCGAGACAAAATGGCCGGGAGATCTAAATCAGCGAGGAGCCAGGACCGGAACACGCATGGACTAGCGTCTGGAGATCAACAACCCATGCCTACCCTACAGTCGCTGGAATCCACACTTCTGGCACACTCCTCGCAATTCGAGAAAGTACTTCAAGCAATCATGGACACAAAAATTTCATTGGAGAACAGAATAGACACGGTATCTCAAGACCTGAATATTCTTAGAGCAGACCACCGCAAATTATCCGAAAAAGTGAAGTCAACGGATGAGGCGCTAATCGAACTGAACCCCAAAGTAGCGGACAACCAAAAACAAATTCTCCGCCTGGACCTAGAGGTAAAAACACTGCTGAGAAGAGCAGAGGAGGCGGAGGGCAGGTCCCGCCTTAAAAATATACGGTTTCTCGGATTCCCGGAAAAATCACTGGATCAAAATTCAGAGCTTTTGTTGGAACACTGGTTAACTAAAGAGGTCCTGAATGGAGCCCCATCGAACTTTTTCTCAGTTGAAAGAGCACACAGGATTCCCGGACGTCCCCCAGTGTCGGGCCAGCCCCCACGACCGCTGATAGCCAGGTTCCTGAACTTTAGAGACCGGGATGCGATACTGCAACAATTCCACAACAAAGGCCCATTCCAGTACGAGGACTCAACTGTTCACGCCTATCCAGACTTCACTCAAGAAGTGCAAAGACAACGTAACTCCTTCGCCCAAATAAAGCTAGGTCTCCGCGAACATGACAAAGTATGCTTTATTATTCCCCGCCAAATTAAGAGTACTAACAGATGAACGCACCCACGTATTCACCTCGCCCGAGGGCGCATGGACATGGATGCATGCCAAGGGGATCGCCCATCCCCGAGAAGCAACCGGAGCCGACGAAAACTGGTCAACAGCATCCTCACGGAAACGCTCCAAGAGGCGCCCAAGGGGTCAACCCACGGAGAAACAGGCTGCGGAAGAGAGAGCTAGGGCCTTGAAAGAAACTCCCCTGCTGACACAGAACTCTTTCGAGACTCTCAGGACCCACCAGGAGGAGGGCTCGGAGTCGGACTCGATAAGTTCGGATTCCACACTAACGGAGTCGCTGAGGGGCCCAGAGATCACCCCCCGGTCCGCAGATATACTCTGAACAAGCGTCGCCAACCTGTCCACACGGCGGGACCCGCCGCCACAGCTGGAGAGTAGAACTGAACATTGTGTGCTTCACTGGTAGCGGTTGGACACACCGTCTGAACTTATGTATCCTTGTTCTTCTGCGCTTAGAAATAACTCCTTTATTCATACTGCGCGCAATCGGCGGCGGTGCGCGGCTGGGGGGGACGGATTGCTGCGTCCTTGGGGCGCCCCACACCACCCGCAGACCGTGTCTGCAGAAGGATGCGAGCCCCTATAATGAGCAGCACCCGGATAGTATTATTGCTCCCCCGCAGATATCCACATTGACACAGTTCATGTCGCGCCCCCAAGGGGGGCGCAGTTCCTTGTTAGTTCACAGTTGGGGACTGGATCCAGTTGGGGAGAGAGGGAGGGTAATCACTAGTTTGTACACCACGGGACTGCGCATAACACAGGATACATGGCTGGGAGCGGGGGACCGGGCTGCTGTGGCGGCGGGGGAAGGGGAAACTGTTTGGGCCCTGTCGGAGGGCAGAAAGCCAGGCGCGCCCTCACAAAATAAATATGGCTCAACCTACAGCCTATAACACACACAAATATGACATAGTCACCTGGAATGTCAGGGGCCTCGGGAACCATAGCAAAAGGGCCAGGGTGCATGCACGACTTAAACGCCAGGGCACACATATTGCAAACCTACAAGAAACCCATCTGCGGGATCCAGACTTACAAGAACTGCGGAGCAAATGGGGAGGACAGATTGTAGGCACATCTTATTCAAACTTTGCGAGAGGGGTCCTCATATGGATAGCAGGGAGCGTCCCATTTCTCCAAACATCATATAGGACAGATCAGGAAGGCAGGTATGTGGGGGTGGAGGGTAAATTAGACGGCAAACAATTATCACTTATAGGGGTATATGCCCCCAACACTGCGCTACCCGAGTTCCTGAGCACGCTCACCCCAGCATTATTAGCGAACCCCGGAACACCCGCTATATGGGGTGGAGACTTCAATAACACCCCGGACCCGACACTGGACAGGTCTAACCCCCCCACACATCTAGCGGCCAACAGATGCCCCAGGCGCCCATTATCAACATGGGCCAGTGATATATGGCGTATGAAGCACCCACAACACAGAGAATATTCATTTTACTCAGTACCACACAAAGTGCACACCAGGATAGATTTACTATGGGGAACTCAGGAAATTTGCACAGTAACCAGCGGGATTGAATACCTAGCCAAGACACTATCAGACCACTCGCCGCTTAAAATAACTCTGGACTGGGGCAGGAGGCGTCAAGCGATCCCAACTTGGAGGCTACAAGTGGAAGCGCTACAGGACCCAGCATTCACAGACACACTGAGAACAGCACTAAAACAGTATTGGGAAATAAACGCTGGCACCACAAACTTGAGAGCAGTGGAGTGGGACGCACACAAATTAGTGATTCGTGGGCACTGTATTTCTACTACATCTGGGGTGAGACGCACACTCCATGCAGAGGTTAGCAAGCAGGAAAAGAAACTAAGAGCACTAGAAAATGCAGTAGCCCGTAACGTAACGCCATACACGTCATTAAAAGATGCGCGTGCAGAATACGCAGCCGCCGACGCCACATTACGCCTTCATGACTACAAATACCACTTGACTAGATTACAAGCTGATGGCAATAGATCGGGTAGGCTGCTCGCATGGCTCCTACGGGAGGAACGGCAATGCCCTCCAATTGGGGCAATAGGGATAGGTGCAGGCGTACTAGTAACCACGCAGGAAAAAATAAACGTTGTGTTCAGGGAATACTACACACAACTCTACACTACACGCACATCATGCACTCCCCAACAACTCAGGTCTTTTCTGGCGGACTCCTCCCTGCCCCAACTCACACACACTGACAAAGAGACACTAGAGGCCCCCATTACACTAGGTGAACTCAACCAGGCCCTTGAACAATTACCTAGAAATAAAGCCCCAGGGGCAGACGGCCTGCCATCAGAATATTATTTCACCTTTGCGTCACACCTTAACGCACACCCCCTAAAAGTAATTGAAAAAGCAGAGGTTAACGGAACTCTGCCCCCTACAATGAGAGAAGCAATGATAGTGGTCCTTCCGAAACAGGGGCGTGACCCCACTGACGTTAAGTCCTACAGACCCCTGTCCCTGCTAAACCTAGACTGCAAAATACTTGGTAAAATCCTAGTCAACAGGCTAGCTCCTCACATGCACACTTTGGTACACGAGGATCAGAATGGATTTATCCCAAAAGGCAACACCTTCCTCAACATTCGTAGGCTGCTGAGCGTAATGGGCGACACCCCCCCGAGTGCATATGAGGAAGCGGTGATCTCACTAGACATCGAAAAAGCGTTCCATACACTAGAATGGGACTTTCTGTTTGCCACCATGCAGCGAATGGGTATTTGCCCAAAATGTATAAGCTGGGTACGCATTCTGTACATTAACCCACAGGCCAGGGTGAAAATAGGGGGAGTCATATCAGAGAGCTTCTTGATTAGCAGGGGAACAAGACAGGGGTGCCCCCTGTCCCCCTTTTTGTTCGCCCTGGCGATGGAGCCACTGGCTGCGCGTATCCGTGCAAAAAAAGAAGAATGGGGGGTGGTACGGAGCGGCACCTCCCACACCATATCATTGTACGCAGATGACACCTTGATATATATACGCAGCACCAAGGAGGTGCTGCCCTCGGTGATGTCACTGCTGTCGGAGTTTGGAGGAATCTTGGGCTTGATAGTTAATTGGGGGAAATCCTGCATATTCCCGTTGGTCAGCTGGCCCTCAGCGAAACGAGAGAATACCCCATCAGGCCAATTAAAATGGTGCTTCGACACATTTAAATACCTAGGGGTCAACGTCTACCACAGAGCAGAGGACCTCAGGGACGGCAATCTGGGGAGAGCTGTGACCTCTATAAAGAGCTCAATGCGGTTCTGGAATAAACTACCACTCTCACCACTGGGAAAGGTTGCCATAGCCAACATGCTGGTACCACCCAGGCTGCTGTATTACTTTGCGGCCCTGCCGATCCTTATCCCCAGAAACTTTTTCAACAGTTTAAATTCTGCACTAGTACAGCTGGTGTGGGGCGAGGGCAGAAGGCGGGTCGCACTCACCACACTACATCACCCGGTGGCGGCGGGTGGACTGGGCGCTCCTAACTTTGAGCTCTATTCCGCGGCCGCACAGCTGCAGTGGATCTTAAATTGGATCCATAGACCCAGCTCAGCAGAAGCGACCTGGCTGAAAACCCGACTTCAGGGAGTCCCCCTACTTGAGTGGCTTATGGACAAACAAATCAAAAGCATACGTGTAAACCCACTGATGGCAGCAGCACACGCATGCTGGAAGAAGTACATCCAAAAAGATGCCAAAAAACTTCCCTACTCACCGCTCCTACCACTAGAAGGGCTCCCAGGATGGGTGGAAGCCGGATCTCATTCGACCACACAGTGGGAGAATGTTTCGAGGAAGGAAAACTAATGTCCTTCGAAGCCATACAGGCCCTTACAGAGATCAGCCCAGGGTAATTTCTGGCATACCATGCAATATGCCACGCCATTAGAAACACATGGGCGTCTGGGGACTCCGAACCAAGCACCTCCGCTACTCTGCACCATATGCTGAGCTGCAATACCCGAGTAAAAGCAGTCTCAAATACATATAAACTTCTGAACAAGCCCCCGGAATTAAATCTGCAGAAGGCTTGGGAGAGGTGGAACGCCGTACTGCCTGCCTCGATCTCAGAGACAGAATGGCCAAAAGCCCTGAGTCACACACGTGCAGTCTCAAGAAACCCCAGATTCCTATACACACAGTTTAATTACCTACATCAGACATACTTGGCCCCAGCCAGGATTAAACGTATGTTTCCCGGGACGGACCCAACTTGCCCCAGATGCAAAACCCCGGCAGCACAGTTTTATCACATGGTCTGGGAATGCCCGCGGTTGCGGGGGGAATGGGCTGGGGTGACCACAGTACTGTCGGAAATGACTGGCCTAGACCTGGACGTGAATCCCAAATCCTGTCTACTTGGCCTCAGGACAAGGACGAAAAGAAGCAAACATATGCACAGATTTGTAGACTTGGCTTATGCAATGTACAAAAGACTGATAGCCATGAACTGGAAGGCCCCCAAGGCACCTGACCTCGGGGCCTGGCTCACTCTCACGCTCCGCTGGGCACATGCTGAATATCAGGTACTAACGAAATTGGCGCGGGGGGTACTGCGGCACTCAGGCTGCGAAGCCTGGGGCACTTTGGTCTCCAAACTAGAGGCAAAGAACGACGAAAGACCCCCTTGAACCGTAGATAGCTGCAATTACCTAGATAGCCCCGGGCTTAGCTCCAGCGACAGCGAACCAGGGGATGCGCATACACCTGCCAACAGCGCCTTGACATTAATATTAACATACAACATTTCCGAGCACACGCAAGTCAAGTAGCACACACAGATCACTACGCCCAACTAACAGATATAGGTTCCACGGAACAACAGGACACCCCTCCCTTCCCCTGCTACCCCCCCTTCCCCGAGTGGGAGCCCCGTTGCTCGAAAATATAGACCAACTGCGCGGTCCTGGAGGTTGACGAAAGTTACTAGTTGTTTGTTAAGTTTAATCATCGAGAGTCCAGCAAGTTACTATAGCTGACAACATCCTAGTATTGCTGCCAACTGTGTGCATTGAAATGTATGATTCTATCAAAAAGTCAATAAAAACATGTTAAAAAAATAAATAAAGATTCGTAATACAGTCTTGGAAAACTAATAAAAATTGGTTAAAAAAGAAAAATAAGAATAAATAATTAAATAAAAAGAGTATAATTGTCAAGCTCAGAGCCTTTACCACATGCAACATGTGTGGTTTTGCTCCCTTTGGCTTTACCTGTACAATCCATTCCCCCCGCAAGATAGCTGATTCTGGGTCTGAACTGGGATTCACATAACCTTCCAGCTCTAATGTTTGGTGCCCCAATTGCACCTGATGTTTGCTGGACAGCCTCCTCCTCCTCTACTCAGCATATCACACAGGACAGATCGTCAATTTCCAATGAGGATTTCAGAGACACTGTCTTGCCAGTTCCAATTAAACCCTCCTCTATGGGGTCAGTTGTGGGTTTAGGTTTCATGCCCAATGGTTGCTCATGGGATAACGTTCTTACATTTGGATTTATAATTGGTAATGGAAGTCCTACTGTAATTCCGCTGGCCTCTCTTATTGCAATACCCCCCCTTCGGTTCTAAGGTCCTCTGGACTGTAAGTCTCGGAAACCCCATCCTTGGCTAGCAGATCATCCAAGAACCTCCCCTGTGAGTGGATGATCATGATGGAGCTAAGCAGAGACTTTGTTGTAATACTGGGCTGTGAGGAGCTCGGTTCTAGGTTGAGATGTGCCATTACTGCTAAATCTACTATACTTGATTGTTGGGAAACATTTATTATAGTTGGCGGGGTCTGTACTATGTTCCTGTTCATCGTCGGGGCTCTTTTTCTCCTGCGGTTCTGGTTTACAGCAGGACCCCTAGTTTTGCACATTTCGCAAAGGGATGCTTGCTTGTTTCGGCTGATTTTGGTTGGCTTGTGGCTCTTAAATAGCTCCCACCTACACAGTCTGAAAACAAATTGCTCTTGATTAAATTGTAATGCCTTATTTCCTTGGATCTCCCAGATTAAACTATTAGACTGTTTCTATGTCTGTAGAATCCCGAGCTAGCCCCAGGCTCTCTTAAGTCTGAATGACCTGCAGCCTGTGCCGAGCAGTTTGCTTAGATATGTAGCAATGAAGATTAACATCCTTTATGTAGGCGTTGTGTACACTAATGAGTTGGGCCAGCAGGGCAAAATACAGGCTGCAGGACTACTGGACTTCTAAGTTGCCTTGTTGTCTAACTGTCTCCCCCAGAGTACACCCTTCAAGGAGTGGGAAGTCAAGAGCAATCTGCAAAATGAGGCGCTTCGGGGCCTGGAGAAAGGAAACAGAGACAGTGGTGACAGTGATTATGCCAGCTGCAGGGCTTTAGTACTGTACCGCAAGTTGCAAGCAGTGGTATCTCCCCAACGTGTCCCCCCTAAGAGCCCTGTAAACCAGCTTGGGGTTTGTGAAAACGTAGGCCAGGTAGGAAGGCAGGCACAGCAGACAAAATAGCAAATGTGCCTGCAGTGTGAGTCTCCGCTAGGAAGCACAAGCCACACCAGCTGCCTCTGTGTGAGGAGCCTGCAGCCTAGAGCTCTGACCGCCATGCCACCAAAGACCACCTTCTGAGTGAAGCCTCTGCCACACCTCACCACTTCAACTCCAACTGTGCTGGCTGGCCCAAATGCGCTGGAAATATCACACGCTTGGGGCGCTGGCTGTCAGCATGGTTTTTGTGTTCAAGATGGGGATACTTGTTGCTAGGTCAGCAGGGTCCGGCTGGGGGTCAAAGTTGTGGCATATGTTTGTTATCCTGCTGCAGAAGAACTGGGCTGGTTTGATGCAAAGGGCCAGAGAGGGGGTGATACTGGTGAAGCTAGCTGCTGGGGAGGCGAAATCTTTGGCAACAGACTTCACTTAAAAGAATGGAAACAGTCTATTTACTGCTTTTGGTACTGGCATCAATATGGTCTGCAAGCACAGAGCATTTCGTGGTTTGTATCTGCTGAGGATATTGCATAAGGTTTCCCAGGTCTTCAAGTAGAGTTGTTGTGTTTATGTCGGTGTGGTCTTCCAGGTGGAAATGTAGGTCTCAAAGGAGATTGACGGTGCTTCATTTGAGGTGCTGGTGGAGTTGGAGTGTGGCCCCCGCAGTCAGTAGATAAGGGTGCCAGACGAGGTGAAGTTGACGGTAATTCAGAGTCTGAAGGTCAGGTGCTTCATGTTGCTGGAGGTAGTTTCTGAGGTGGTGGTGCAGCTGATGTAGTTCTTGAAAACAATGGTAATCCTGCCTCTGGGCTCTTATTGTCTGTCTTGTCTGGCAATCATGTAGCCAGAAGAGAAAGCTGGGGCGATGTCGGAGGCAGACGTGGGTTCAGCCAGGTTTCCGTGAGGAGGAGCCGGTCTAGTGAGTGTTTGTTTAGTAGGTTCCAGACTTCAGTGGTGTATTTGGTGAGGCAGCGGATACTGTGGGGCATGGTGAGATGGGAGTCAGGGGTGAGTGGTTGTGAGTTAGTAGGGTGCTGGGTGCAACTGGTGTAAGTGTGCAACGTGGAGGGTGCAGGAAAACTAGCAAGTGGCACGGAAAGCTAATTAGCAAACAGCTTCAATAGTTGCATGAAAGGAGCTAGCAGCATCGGCGTGTGGCAAATGAATGACAAGGCTTTCTGGCATTAGGAGTGGGTGGGGCGCAGACTGGCCCTGACAAAGACTTTGAGGAGGGTTGAAAGCCAGAGCTCAGCTACTTCATTGCTCAGAGTCTGGTCATAAAAGAAGGGGATGGAGATTTTCAATTTGTTTTCAGTGTTAGTTGCTGTATTGCACACTGCATAATGTACAAGCATATGAATCTATGAAAAATCCAAAGCTGATGAAGTTCTACTGTCTTTGATGTAATATTTTAAAAAAATGAAAAAAATCAGAAACCTTCTGAATTGGAGAGTTTAAGCACTCAATGGAGTAAAATGTCATTCTTGCTGTGAAGTTTTAGTTACCTCAACAATAAAAGTTACACTGTATACCAAATTAATCCAGGTATTTTAGATTGCATTATGGCCGTTTCCATCTCCACTCTCATTCTACTAAAGCCACATGGCTAGGATTCCACTGCAAATAAACAGTCTGTTAATTAAGTGGGCTGCTATGGTGCCTACCAGCCTGTACGAAAATTGGGTGATATATCATTTTATCTCATCAAAAACATTGGGGTAAGGGGACAGAAGCTCAAGGAAAACAAAATAGGACTAAACGTGAAACAATCTGTGACACACAGGAAAGCATGGCTTAGGGTAAATGGGTAAAGTGTTAGTGTCACTTAAGTAGTGGACATTAGCATGATCTGAGGACCCTAAGAATTGTCATTCTGGGCCTCACTTATAGCTAATGACAACTGCAGTCCTCCAATAATTATGTCAACTAGTGCCAAGCTAACCTCAGCTTATGCTAGGATCTCACCAGTCTTTCTGTGCGGTGTTCCCCCCCTAATCCATTTCAGAACCTGTGCCTTCCCTCCAGTCAGCCCTGAAATACTCTGGAAGATTCTTTATAAACTGTGCTCAGTAGAAGAACCACATCTTTAATGCAGTAGTAAATGCACTGAGATGAAGAAGGAGCTAAAAGTACACAGATTGCTGGTAAAAATCCGAAATGGAAAATTAGAAGAAAATGCATAAGTGCATTCAGAGCTCAGCAATGAGAACCACACAAAGCAGGAAAAAAGGACAGGAGTGACGGGTCAGAGTGTGGTGATGACCTTGTATAGCCATGTTGAAGAAGCTAATGTATATGAGCATCGTAGTTACTATGGGAAAGGGCTATTATTCGATCTGTAACAAAAACAGACATCCAAAGTGTAAAAAGGAGTAAGTACAAGTAAGGGCTGGAAAACAAAATAAAAATGCAGGTGAATAGTATGTTTAATGACCACCTAGATAAAAAACTTGCTCAACAGAGAGCTCAAAATCCTACTGCGAGGGGAAAAATTGATGTGAACATGCATATAGTAGAAACACTGTAATTTTTCTCTCAACTTCTTTATGATTTGAGCCCATCAGAAAACACAAAACATAACATCCTTCAATTGATGGCAGTAGCTACAGCCTAATAATCTGTGAAAGCCTATGCTCGAGAATGCATGTATGCACTTACTATGAAGTACCTCATTTAATTTCATGTTCTGCGACTTCCCTCAGGATGAAGACTCCTAAGATGGTCAAGTACTTCCATCAATGTGGCTATTCTAGTTGGATATCTCCTCTACTAAGCTTTATTACCCCCCCTTACATCCCTTCAGCATGTCCTTCGTAAAGGCTGATATTTCCTATTTTTACAACCATCAGTACACTGGAGAACCATTCCTGTGCATCTGCCAAACAGAACACCTTGAGGCCAGATCTCAAGAAGCCTCACCTCTGCTGTCACAGGAGGCCTGCAGTTGTCGGAGAATTTCATCTGCCACAAGCGCTGCTACCATTTGTGGCTGCAGACCCTGGGTACTTATGAAGGCCTGGGCTTTCTCACAAGTATTTGGTTGCTGAGAGGACAGGATGGCCCGCAGCAGCTGGTCAGAGTCTTGTGCCGAAATTTCACTGTATGTGCAGCCCAGCTCCTGCAATCAAGAATAAGGAACTGTTACAGTCCAGGAAGGGAAAAAAGAAACTCAAATGTCACACAACCATGTGAAGGGAGGACAAGCAGTGCCTTTTCATGGATGCAACTATGTAAGGGTATGATGCTTACATACAAATAAAACAGCCTCCCATACACACAACTTTTTAACCTCCTCTCCCCAAATCCAAACCTCAATACCTCCATCACTGTTCCAGGACTCCGTAACTAAAATAATATACAAGCTTTGAAATGTAATGGAAATCTATACTTGTTTATCTAAGTAAAGGGAGGACATCATACCTGAAATTCACACAGCATTATATCAAAGAGTAACCTTTCTATATCCACATTCAGGTCTAACAAATACCAAGAAGTAGCATATGCAGTGCACCAATCTAAATACATTTGAAAACACTTCAAGAAATAATAACAGAATTAATATTACATTTCCCTTCTTCACATCTGCATAAGGAGTTACCCATTAGTCAAAGCGGTCTGTAGTAGTTGTCAATTCCTTTGAAAATTATTTTTGACTGTTCTATAGTTAACAGTCAAGCAAACAATGTAGCAAATTACTATCCAGCCGTATTCTTGCCAGACTAGGTCTAGCAACAACTATACCTAACAAGCATTTACACATGCAAACAGTTTGTCTATTTGTTAGCGATAGCTCCTGGGAGTTGAGTGTAGGTTTTTTCAGAGTCTTCCAGTTTAGCAGGACCACAACCAATATGTGCCATCACCCAAATCAGTATTATCCACTTTACGAATCTCAAGAAAGAAGAAATGTTGAGACAAGCACAAAGAGAGCTGAACCTGTAACTTTTAAGTTCTCCATAGAAGGTACTTAAGCCCACAAAGCCATATTCGTGTTCACATTTGTTAAACAAATGCACCAGCTCGTGAGATAGCCCAGAGACCTATGTACATCTGGAACACTTCAGTAACAAATACAGGAAAATAGGCCCCGTTGTTAAAATGTCACCTAAAGTACACTGTGTGCAATCTGCAGGCTATAGGTCCGACTCCCAGCAAGACAGCCCAGGGTCCTTGCATCTGTTGGACAGATCAAAGTGCAAGTCACAGGACCACAGGATCTAATCATAGCAATATAGCTCAGTGGGTCAGCCCCACGCCGCAAAGACATGTATGCAACCTGCAGGGCACAAACCCCGATACTTGCAAGGCCAACTTAAACCTTCATTCCTCTAAGGGCCACGATGTCAGACCATCAATTTGGGCAGTAATCAACAATCATGTTCTACCCCTAAGACACACAGCACACAGCACACCATTAAGTCTAAACCTGACAAAATACTATACACTGTACAAGAAATCAAAAGAAAAAGTATACAGTATACAGAAAGCTTAATGTAAGATTAACGCACATGTTAGAAACCCATTTACCTAGATCTTCCCAAAAAGTATTAATAAATGCACAAGTGAACAGATTTACTATTATATGAGAGTGTAAACTATAATTAAATTTGGCAAGCTTCACTAAAATAGATTATGTGAAGAACAGTAAACTGAAGAAATTCAAAAAGCCAGCAATTCATTTGACCTGAAATGCTTGGGCTGCTGTTTTTTTGTTGCAAAGGAGCTTCATGTGTCAGAGTTTACCATAAAAAAACAATTATGTATTCCAAATTTAAGTTTCATTAACATATGTTCAATCAACTGGTAATTTCAAGTATCTTCAGCATACAATCTCGTCACCCAGCCATCACATGGTTCAGTACTGGCATGCTCTCCTCTGGGTCTCATGGGGTAACATGCAAATGCCAAAAGCTTTGTGATTCTGGGGATCTGGAAATTCATGGCAGGCAGCAAAATGAGTTTGCTTTCTGTAGCACCTCATTTAATAAGCACCTTGATGGACTCTAGAGGCAAGAGAGTTAAGTTATTTCTCATACTGGTGATGGACAGATAAGCACGGCCCATATTACTGCTTTTTTAAAATGAACAATATGTCCATCAGTAGAGATCGGAACAACTTATCTAAGTTGTCTTCATACAATCAATATTTACACGGTCACCTCGTGGCCATGTAGATCTAAGGGCCTCATTTAGAGTTTGTTTGAGCAGCAAATATGCTGTAAATCAGGTGTGTTCCCCCCTCGCAAAAGTTATGATTCCTCAGCTGTATTTAGAGTCAGCATTGTGTTTACAGGGGCGAGGACTCTGCTGGCTCCGCTAGTTTAAACATCTGGCCTGGTGGCCTGTCCACCAAAGGGCTGAGGGGCCACATTGCCCGTCATCTGACCCTATTGAAGGTGGAGGGAACACGACTGATTTTCCCTCCTCATTACCACCATGTGAGGTACGACTGACAGATGCAGGGAAGATGGAGAATGACCACCTCCCCATTAGTGTAAACTTGCTGCCGGTCGAGGCCATTTGCTTTTTGTTTAGAAAAAAACCCAAAAAACTTACGCTTTGGGAATCTGTTTTCTTGAAACAAAAAAGTTTGCCTGGCGGGCAGAATAAGTTTGGCACGTGTGACAAACCTGCAGTGCTGTGGGGGTCCAACACTGGTACTTGATTTCTACTGTTTCACATCACAAGGGTTAGATTTAGGCTCAAACAGCAATTCTCTGTTGTATGATGTGCAGAGTATTTAACACATCATGCGCTGCAGGGAGAGTAGTACTAATTTGGCAGAAGAACACCCACTGAGACTGGTGAAGAGATGAGGCCATTAAATACATACCTTTGAAAGTTGATACAGGCACAGCACTTGCCTGCAGTAATTTTTGCCGTGGATGCATTTTTCTGTGAGCACCTCGAGATCCTGGACAAGCTGAGCATCTGGATGCTGCACGATGACAAAGGAAGATGGGTTTTCCAAACTCGACTCTGGAAAAAAGGGAAAAACAGTGTTAGAGTGCAAGGGAATAGAATGCTTTCTTCACATAGCTGGGCTTAGTGCAGGTTTCAGATATTTAAGGACGATGCAGCCACCTCCGACAGGACCCAAAGGACTTGCTCAGTGATCAAGTAAACGCTATACGTACTGCTTGACTCTGCGACTACACAGCACAACGCTATTTATTTCAAATACACTGTATGCAGCAGCCTCGTGCAATGGCATAGAATATTAAACATATTCTTCTTTTTCTTCTAGGACATGAAACATATTTGTATTTTTGTATTTGCACTGAGTTTTATAGAGCACTCATGCAACCAAAGGCTCCTTGATGCCAAATAGTAAACTACTGATGTCAGAGCACAGTCAGATAACTCATGGATTGAAGAGTTACATTTTCAAGGCCCTTCTGCATTACAGCTATGTGCTTTCTCGTCAGCGAGTGGCTGTTATCTTGAGTTTATTAACTTGACTATACATGATAGTAACTGACCTGCTGACCTAAGGGAGTGGACTGACCAGTACCACAGCAAGCAATGAGAAAGGAGTATGGCCAGGTTCTTCTACATAGGTCTGTGAACCTGATACAAAGGTTTTAAAAGTATTTAGCGTGTACCGGGAGCCAATGTAAAGTTCTTAAAGCAGAGATGAGATCTTGTTTTGACAGTCCTACCCAAGATCATTCTTGGTACAGAGTATTGAATTAGTTGGAGCCTGGAGATAATACCAGCTTGATGATACAGATGTAAGGCATTACAGTGGTGCTCATACTCATTACCTTATGTGAAAAAGTGAACAGATGGAGTATTCTCTTAAGCACTTGGGTATGGAATAAACAGACACTGACTACGACTCTAGTCCAGGCAATTAGATCTCGTTCAGATTGCTCACTGACCCCTAAATACTTCACTTGAGAAACTGGTTACAGACAAGTTCCTAATTCTGGAGGCCAGAAAAGGCATTGGCAGACAGGTTTTTTAACAAGTGGGGCTAGTATCTCCGTTTAATTTCCATTAAGCTTCAGCTGGTTGCTGCTCATCCAACTTTCAAACTGATGTAAGTATGAAAACAGGCTCACTGGCAATTAGATTATTAGATATCTTGAGGATTACTTGTCTATGATCGGCATACAAGAAAAAGGTATAGCCAAATGACTGTTTAAAATGTTCCCACAGGAGGAAATGTAGATTAAATAACAGAAGGGTTAAGACAAAAAGTTGTAGTGCTCCATAACTTCTAGGGCAGTAGTCTCCAACCTTTTGACTTCTGTGAACACCCGCTTTATCAATACTGGAAGCCAGGAACCACCACAGAATCATTATTGGAATCCAGTGCCCCCTCTACCCCACTGGGTCATTACTGAGAGCTGAGTCCAGCCTGAGGTCACAAGTGAGTGAGTGATGTTTACCAAAAAGAATATGTGATCTCATAGACACCATGAATTGAAATGGAACTTCAGGTTACCCACATTTCATAACTAGGTTATCAAAGATGTCCATGATGGAGCAGATACATTGCCAAAACCTGACATGCAAAAGTGCATCTTACTGAGCTTAGTGATCATATTGGGGCAGATCAGAACCCACCCACTTTCTCAGAGAAACTGAGCTGAATGAAATGACAATGTACTAAGAGCCACAGATTTACAAGAATATGGTTATTCAGGTAAGGCAGTGATGGCTCTTTCTGACTTTCTCCAACCTATCTCTGCTCCCTGGTGTTGTCTACAATTACTCACTACAGTGCTCCTTCATCGCTGTGCAGTTAGCTGATCCTGTTCTATCCTGGCCTTTCCCTTCTCATCAGAATTGCTTTTACTCAAGATGATCGCCCTCATCCTTCTGTCCTACTTTAGAGTGCACAGTCAATTCCTCCTGGCATTCATGATGATCCAACCCATATTACTTGTGTTTGCAGCACCTGTAAAAGGCACTATCCATCCACATACTTGTGGTCAGCTAATTCTGGCTATGCTGTAGCCTATCTGGACTTAATGACATTAGTCGTATTCCACAATTGTACACCATGTCCCATTACAGGCAGTACATAAAATTCAAAGAAAAGAAAAAAAAGAGACATGCACTGGTTGCCGTCATATATATGCATAGAATAATGTGAAAATATAAATAAATAATAATGAAGATGGTTATTAAATGGGGAGTGTCACATTTGGCACTGCTTCTGTAGTTTTTGGGATCCACTGCAGAGCTGAACCAGTGAACAATGATATCAAAGAACAGAAAAATTAGAGTATTACAATAAGAATGTTTTACAATAAATTAGCAGCTAGTCCAGCACTGTCGACCCACATAATTTTAATGATCATACAAAGGACAACTTTTGATTTCCAATGTTATTGTCACTGTCATTGACTATCAACTTCCTGAGTGATCAAAAACAAATGGCAACTCATTAGTTGAAATCAATGCACATTCGAATTATGTAAGAAGAAACTTATGGGTGCTCATACACTGAAACACATCGTTGCCCTGATGTGTAAAACCGAGTTTCTAAGTAAACCCGTTCTAATACTACAAAAACAAACCAGTGGTGCACACCAAGCAAAGCAATATCTCTACTTAAGAGATAGTCAAATATCTTGAAGAAACCAATTAACATATCATAATAAATTCCCCTAGAACGCGGCATGCACTAATGCCGGCGAAGGGCTCATATTGATTTTCGGGCCCACAGAAGACTCACAGGAGGCACATACTTCCCTCGACGTTTCTTTGCCGAGATTTATCAGCAGACGGGCTTGGAGAGTAAACAAAAAGAATAGAAAGAGGGGTGAATAGGTAAGTTAATAGCACGTTAGTTGGTAATGGTATTTAGTGTAAGTAATGGAAAAATTGAGCCATATTAATGTGTTTGTTTTATTGTTGGAAACTATGGAGACACTGATATAAATTCTGTTAGGTGAATGGACGTAGATAGAAACTAAAGGCTATTTGGTTTTGTAGAAAGGTTACTAGAGATATTTTATTTGTCTTTATTCCAGTTGACTCACCAATAGACGAAACTAGCAATGTCCAGTATTTAAATTGATTATGAAGAAGGAAAAGATGTGATTGATTGTGGTTTTGAAACAGGTCAGTAATGGCATTATAATGAGTAACTTCCACATTTTTTAGGAGTATTTTGGACAAAGCAAAAGGAGGTTAATGAAATAGTATTTTTTTCTTTCCCCCCTCTTGTTATAGAGTATGGTAGATGTGATATGAATATAACGGACATAGAAGTGAGCAAAGGTACATAATTATTCTACACCATGGTATAAGGAGGGGTCACTTGAGGCATTGAGCGGTCTAATATTAACTAAATATGAATTCTAGATATGAACTGTTAGAATGCCAACAAAAGAAGTCTTTTCACACTTGGGTGTGCATGTGGCATGTTGAACTTTGGATATGGCTTTGATATACCAATTTTTTGGGGAGTATTCTATGCTATATCTTTGGACATTAAATAACACTTTGCCACTAAAACTATGTGGTGGTGGTTCTCTTCTCTTCCTGTGTAGTTTCTGGTTTAGATTCAAATCAATATTATAAATATGATTTGTATAGAATATGTTGGACACCTAACTGACCAAAAGAATACCTTTGTTTGGTGATTTTGGAAAACAATAGGATAAAATGTAAATAGGTTTTAACTTTTGTGTAAAATTGTATATATATGTTTGTCGTGTATTGATTGTTGTCTGTTGTGATTTTCTCAGCCTTGAAGAAGTCCAGTCAGGACGAAACACGTGTCGGCTGATGGCTATTCATTTATTTTCTTCATGTTTTGTATATATATGTTTATGTATTTAAGAAGATTTTTCCTTTTTGTATTAAAACTTATATTCGCATGGACATATTCATCTTTTGGTTAGTTGTATATTTGTTTACAGTATGTTCTGGTCAGATTTATGAATGTTTAGTTCATTTAAGGAAGAGAGAGGACCAAACAAGCATTCTAGGGGAATTTATTATGATATGTTAATTGGTTTCTTCAAGATATTTGACTATCTCTTAAGTAGAGATATTGCTTTGCTTGGTGTGCACCACTGGTTTGTTTTTGTAACTTCCTGAGTGAAGCAGTTATTCACTTCACGTGTTATTTTGTCTTGATGAAGACCTTGTTAATTTGCCAAACGGGACAGTCCTGGATGTATTTCATATACAACTTAAGAAATGACTTCCTGGTTATCTATTTAGATAAATATACTGCTTGTAACTGCTTTGTTATTTGATTTGTGTTTTATGAGCTAGAGGTTGTTCTAAAGAATAAGCTACTTACCTTTGATAATGCCTTAAAGAGAGTCTATCTAGCTGCAGATTGCTTACCTTAGAACATTCCCTAGGTGTCAGACTGGAACCAGAACATTTTAAGCAGTACCTCTGTGCACCTGTTCACATGTTATTTTGCCTTGATGAAGACCCTGGTAATTTGCCAAACAGGACAGTCATGGATGTATTGCATGTACAACTTATGAAATTACTTCCTGGTTATCTATTTAGATAATGTACTGTGGTGGAATGAGCCCCCAATACCACAGGGGGTTGCTTTTTGGTGAATGCGCAGCACATTTCACTGGAAAGCACTATCCACCTGAAGATGGCCAGTTCCTACATGGCCTTCCCTTTGTTTGCTCCAGCAAGAAAGCAAAAGGTTGATCGTCCACCGGTGGTTCATTGGTGTGATCAATGTAGAATGACAACTCTCTTTTTAGGTCCAGGCGATGGAGTATCTTCTCCTCTTAGGAAGGGTAGGGTGGAGCGAAGAAAGTCAGCAGTGTGATATTTTTGCTACCCTTTATCTGTGCTCAATCAAAGTCTTGCCGAGCTAGTGATCAAACACCCCCACCAAAACGGGTGCAGAAAGATGATCAACATGTCTGGCAGGGTATCACAACACAAACCTGTCCAAATGGTAGGCGTGTATGGTCTTAGTTGAGGTACTCATGGCTGCCAGAATGAGTTTGCAGACTTCTGAAGGGAGGTCAAAGACTTAGGGGGTCATTCTGACTCCCGCCGGACGCGGTCACCGCGCGCCCGGCGGGAGCCGCCAAAATACCGTACCGCGGTCGGAAGACCGCGGCGGGTATTTTGAGTTTTCCCCTGGGCTGGCGGGCGGCCGCCGAAAGGCCGCCCGCCAGCCCAGGGGAAAACGACCTTCCCACCATGAAGCCGGCTCGTAATCGAGCCGGCGGAGTGGGAAGGTGCGACGGGTGCTACTGCACCCGTCGCGTATTTCACTGTCTGCTATGCAGACAGTGAAATACAAGCGGGCCCCTCTTACGGGGGCCCCTGCAGTGCCCATGCCATTGGCATGGGCACTGCAGGGGCCCCCAGGGGCCCCGCGACACCCCCTACCGCCATCCTGTTCCTGGCGGGCGAACCGCCAGGAACAGGATGGCGGTAGGGGGTGTCAGAATCCCCAAGGCGGCGCAGCATGCTGCGCCGCCTTGGAGGATTCTGACGGGCAGCGGAAAACCGGCGGGAGACCGCCGGTTTTCCTGCACTGACCGCGGCCAAAGCGCCGCGGTCAGAATGCCCTAAGGGGCACCGCCAGGCTGTTGGCGGTGCTCCCGTGGTCATTCGCCCTGGCGGTTTTTACCGCCAGGGTTAGAATGACCACCTTAATCTGCTACCGTCCAATCTGCATGCATGAAGGAAGAGTGTGTGCAGATTTGAGTCTAGGACCCTGCCCTGTTGCTGCAACAGGAGATCCACCAGAAGAGGCAGCCTGGTCGGAGAACCAATGCTCATGTTCAGGAATTCAGGATACCATACACTTCATACCCAATCCAGAGTCACAAGGATGACTTGGGTCTGATCATTCGTGATTTTCTTGAGAACTCTGGACAGGAGTGGTGTCAGTAGGAAGGTGTACAGGAGGCATGAATTACACTGGAGACAAAATGTGCCTCCAAGGGAAAGCTGCCTTGGAAACTCCAGGGTACAGAAGTGCTGACATTGAACGCTCTCAGCTGTGGCGAATAGATATAACCAAGGTTATTTCCAATCACAGAAGATACCTTGCACCATCTCAGGATCGAGACGCCATTTGTGATCCATGAAACATCAATGGTTCAGTTCATTTGTCCTGGCATTCATAGAGCCTGTCAGGTGTTGTATGGCCAGGCAAATGTTCTGACTTTTCAGAGCCAGATCCAGAGCTGAAGAGCCTCCAGGCACAGGTCCACGGCCTCACTCATTCGTGTTTGTTGCTGTACCACATCGCAGTGATGTTTTGCTTCAACACCTGAACTAGCTTTCCCTTGATGGAAGGGAGGAAGGGTTTCATTGCCCAGCTGATCACTCTAAACTCCAACATGTTGATGTGGAGTTGAGACTCTGCGAGAGACCTCTGATCTCCAACTCTCCTAGATGGCTACGACAACCCAGGAGTGACACCTCTGTCTCTAGTGTGGGCACTGAGTGGGAAGTGAGGGGCCTGCAGCTGACCCGATTGTGGTTTGTCAGCCACCACTGCAGATCTTTTGTAGTTTCCTTCGATAGATGGACCAGGTCAGAGAGACTTCTGTGATGCTGCACCCACTGAAACGTCAGGTCCCACTGCAGAGCCCGCATATGCCAGTGGGAAAGTGTTACCAGCAGGATGCAGGAGACAACAAGGCCCAGCAACCTCAGAGTCACTCTCACTGAAATCCAGGACACAGGCTGAAACATCGAATTCATACCCTGAATATCCTGCACTCGCTGTTAGGATAGACCCAGAACTGCACTGCATCCAGAATAGCTCAGATGAAAGGGAGCATCTGAGAGGGAGTCAGGTGTGACTTTGACATGTTGCAAATGCAGGGGGTCTACCATTGTCTGGAGGAGGGTGACAACTGCCTGGGTTGAGCCTTCAGCAGCCAGTCGTCAAGGTAGAGGAAGACTGGCACCCCTGACATCCGATGATGGGATACAATCACTGCCATCGCCTTTGTGAACACCATATGGGTGCAGGTAAGGCTAAAGGGCAGCACAGCAGACTGAACGAACTTGTAGCCCACCATGAATCAAAGGGTAATGTCTCGGGCTAGGAGGACAAGTAAGTGAAAATAGGCACTCTGCCACTCCAGTGTTGCCATCCAGTCTCCATGGTAGACACGACCTGAACCAAAGTGAGCATTTTGAATTTCTCCTTTTTCAGGAAGTAGCTGAGAGGGTGCAGGTCTAGTCTATGGTGGCACCAGAAAGTAGCAGGAATGGCAACCACAAGCTACTTCCGATGTCAGCACTCTATCGAGTGCTCCTATGGCAAAAATACCTGCATTTCCTTATGCAGATGGGAGAGGTGGTCCTTCGTCAGCAGGTCTGAGGATGGTGGCAAGAGCGGCAGGGTTTTTGTGAATGGAAGGGTGTAACCTCAGGGAACAATCTGAAGCTCACTAAGCCACCAGTTTCAAGCTAGTCTGGCTGATGAGGGGGGATACCCCGAAACCGGTCTAGGATGCTTGTTTCTGGTCCAGGGAGGACCTGGTCTGGCAGTTCGGGCTGGACTGTACCCTTGAGGAACAGGGTCGAGACTGATTTGCATATGGCTGGGTCCAAACTGGAATGGAATGGCAAGCCAAACAAAAACGATGGATTAAACCCAGATCTGTGACTGGGGGGTGAATGTTTGATTTGTTCTGCATTCCGTCCATCATCTGTACTTTTTGCATCCCTGCCACTGGCAATAGTATAGGGCAGTATGACTCGGGCCTCCTCCGAGACCATGGGCAGCACATGCGCAACTGACTCCCAAACTATGTGGGAGTATCAGCCAAAGAGGAACATGCTGTTCACAGACTGCAGTGCAATGCTAGTTGAAGAGAAAATCCTCTTACCAAGGGTGCCCAGCTTATCAAGTGGTGTGGTTGGGAACCCTGCAGGGTTGACTTTGGACACAGACACCTGGACAACAAAACTCTCCAGGGAGAGCTGCTGGGTGAGGAAAGCTGGGTCCCCAGGAACAGAGCGATGGCAGCAGGAAATCAACCTTTGCACCAAAGCCCCTGTTCAGGGCTTCACCCATTCCCTAAGCAGGACATCAGTGAGGGCTTCATTAAAGGGGAGAATAGGTTCTGAAGGGGCAACTCCCAGATGAAGCACTTCTGTCAAGACTGCCAAAGAGGGTAGTGTAAGGTCCAGGACCTCAGCCGCCCTCTTCGTCACCATGGCAAATGAAGCCCCTTCCTCCGTAGCCACAATAGGAGGAGAAACTAAGCCACTGCATAGAGAGCTGTCTAGACCACTGGCATCTGCTAGTTTTTTGTACAGTTATCCTAGGGCTCTTCCATGGGGTCCGGATAACATAGGACTCCTCGTATCTGCCCTAATCATATTCCCACTGGGTCTATGAGTAAAAGGAGGCACTTTCTCAGACCCAAAGGGTCGAATTCTGGCCGGTACTGGAGTTGATGTCCAGTGACGTAATCTGACTCTGTTTCAGTGGTGGGTATAATGATGGGGGTCGATGCTGCCAAGGGGGAATGATGGGATAGGTGCTGCCCAGGGGCATTGACGCACCACTGGAACAGACTGCAGGTAAAGTTGTGGTCTCGAACCAGAGCCAATAATGATCCAGGAATGGATCCAAAGGACCTGACTAGCACCAGGGGGGCCTGAATGTGCTCCAGAAGGGTTGGCTCACCCAAATATGAGGTTCATGGCGTCATAAAACTCCTTCAGCTGAGAGGGGGTCACTCTGGCTCTGGGAAATTCTGGGAGGCACAGAGAGGATCCAGACTCAGCCTCTGTGGCTGACGCATGGGAGCGAGGCCTACATTTGTGGCATTGTTCCTGTGTCTCATCCAAAGACTTTGAACAGCACAGCGAAGCTGAAGGGCACTTCAAGTTCTTGGACTTTCTGGATTTGTTGTGTGACTTACCTGACAAAGACTTTGAGCATGATGCTGATCCTCGAGCATGGCTCGGCAAGCAGGCTCGTGACCTTCTGTGACTGGGACCTGAAAAGCCAGAGTTAACTGGCGAGGTGCAACCAAAAGCTTCAGGGATCACTCCCGAACCACTTTAACATTCACCCATCAACAGTAGGGGCAGGCCGTGGAGCCATGTCCTGGCTCCAGGCACAAATGCAAACCAGGTGGGAGTTTACACAGACATCTGCCATCTGCCTGTGACAGAATCCAAAGGGTTTCCACCCTACAGGGATTTCATTGGACATTTCTATCACACACTAGGGGCTTAAACACAAAAGAATTTTGACAATAGGTTGAAAAATTGTCCCAAAAAATGGACTGAGGTAGCTCTCACCAGATCTGTGCTGATTTCATGGAAAGAAAAAAACTGATGTCAGCGAGGGGGGCACCTATATAGGGAGCATGCACATCACATCCGGCATGGTTAACACAGACACACCAGACAAACGTCTCTATCAGATATCCTTATTTTATTCCTGGGATGCTGATGATGTAACCATAATGAACCTGTTAAATGTTTACTCTTGCAACATAGGCCAATCTTTATTTTGTTCCAAAATGTCCTCTGCTTGAAGAAATCTATGTTCGCACAGTATTATATCAAAATGATGCTAGTGTAATAATAATTTTGTTGGAATTAATTCCCTGTGATGGCATGTTGTTTACAATTATATCAACTGCCAAGCCCTATGGTGGTTACTAGTAATATGTAGGGACATATGTCTTGATTCCTCAAGTATGGTGTGCCCTCATCATATTTCAGTCAACCCATGGCTATGCCCTAGCCTAGTACTCCTCACTGGCGTAAGGTGTACCTGACGGAGCAACCGCCTTCTGACAACTTTGGATGGTGTACACTTACTCACTAGCAGCTAAATCACATTGGTTCAACAATGGATACACAAGTCTACCTGAAAGTCTCCCTGTTCCAGACATCCCACATCTCAAAGAGTGTCTACACCTCATGCAGACCTGGATATCCTGCGGCTACCTGAAACTCAACCCAACCCACCCAAGACAGAATTCCTCTTATTTGCCAAGAACAAAAAGAAAGGAAAAGTACAAATCTGTACTAATGACATGAACCTTGACATCTTTGAACCCCAACTTTTCCCTAATGCCAGGTCACTGTTTCACCCGGGACACCAACCTCATCCTCAAGCAACATACTACCGAAACCACCAAGACAGCCTGGTACCAGTTCTTAGTCTAAAGAAAGTGAAACTGTTTCTTTCAGAAAGTGACTTCAGAAATGCTGTTTAAGGGCTCATACACTCCCATCTAGACAGTGGTTAACGCCCTCTTCCATGGCTTCCCCAACTCCACAATGGCATCCCGTCAGGGTATCCTAAACGTTGGAGGACGTCTCAACCAGGACCTGACGAGATATGATCACACTACTCCCGTCCTGATGGGACGCCATTGGCTCACCTTGCCAACCCACACCATTTTCAAAACCAGTAGCATCATTTACAAAGCTATCATGAACAACATCCCCTCTTATCTTGTAGCACAATGGTTAGAGCGGCAGACCCTGATGCAGAGATCTGGCCCGGGACCAGGGTTCAATCCCTGCCTCGGCGGGTCTTGGGCTCAATTCCCTTGGACAGGATAATTCTCGCCTCCGTGCCTAATCTAATTAATGGGTCCCACTCTGTAACTCTGGGCAATAGCTTGCATAATATCCACAACGGCCCTGACAGCGCTTGGATGCCTGGCTTCACCCTGGGGGTTGCCCAGGAGTGGGCGCTTCATAAGGAAAAGCCAGGAAGGGTTCCACAGCGGTATGCGTACAGCGCCTAGAGACCCTAACGGGTGAGTAGTGCGCTATACAAGTGTGAAGTTTTTTTAGTTTTTATCTTGCAGACAAGCTCACCATCTGTGTTGGCTCTCAGCACACTGATAGCCAGAGCACCATCATAATGGAGAAGAGTTAAAAAAAAATCAAGACAGCAGGCTTTTCCAACTATGTACACAGGATCTGGAGCAACTTACCAAATCCATAAGGACCACAAAAGGCTGCTCAAATTTAGGAAAGACACACCTCTTTAAAGTACACTACATCACAATGCAGTAAATATCTAATAACCAGCTACCTCTCCATTCACTTGATGACTGTATGTTTGCTTTTGGCTCTGTACAGTGATCCATACAATTATGACTATACATATACTTCATACATACAACAAAACATTCTTGTACACCTGTTGGCTACACCTTCCAGGCCCAATTTTTACTTGCTCTTTTACAGTGGACTCAATCTAATTTAAGCCTATCTCTGTAGAGCCCACTCCTGAATCCATTCTGAACTGTTTAAACTGACTTATGTGCAGCTGATTCCTCCTCTCCACTTATAGCCTAAGCTTTAACTCAATCTTTACTCTTTTCTCCCACTGTGATCTACACTTACCCTTCTGTAGCCAACTCTTCCTGGATCGCATAGTCTGGTCAGCTTTCTCGTCTCGCAGAAGCTGTTGAAGGACTGGCTGCATCTCATCCACAGTGATCTCCCCAGCAGCCAGAGCCCTGCAGTGCAGCACAACAGACACGTCACGATGATAAAAGCTGAAGTAGTGGCACACCCGACTGGCTTCATGGACACAGCTCTCATCCAACAGACGGCCAATCAAGTGATTAAGTGACTGCACCTCAGTGCACCCCAGGCTTGATGCCTCCGCAGATGTTGCCACATATTCTGGCTGCAGGCACTCTACAGTATTCAGCATTGTGAGTTTGGAGAATGAAAACTCCTTGGCCAACTGATCGAAGGACAAGTCAGCACCGATAGATATTTGTCGGGCAAACCTACCCTGGATCCACTCATTATTTGTGATGAGTGTTTGCTGAGCGATGCGGCACAGCCATATCTCACGCTCTAGTCCTTCTAAAGCCTTCAGTGGTACTGGATCCTCCTTTGCCAGCCAGTGCCCGGCCATGGAGAGAAGCAGATGCTTCTCAGATATGACCTCCATACCCTCATCTGCTCGACCACCTTCAGGAGGCAGATGCATGGCTTCAGCATAGCTGGAGAAGAATGAAGAAGCTGCTCTGCTGGAGATGCAATGGCTGCTGAAGCTCTCGTGACATTTCCTCCAGAAGTCAATCCTGGCCTTTTTCCTGTGCCACTGGCCTGTGCTCTGCAGGAATCTGTGGTCTTGGGTTAGCTGCAGATAAGATAAAACATAAAATTACATGAAATACTCTTACCACAAGTGACTTGTAATACATACAAGGAGAGAATGAGAGCATTGAAGACGGGTAACACTGAAGGGAGAGTAAAAGTGAGAGGAAAGCATGTACTGATGAGAGAGGAAGGAATAGAAAAACATACAGCAGAATTGAAGTGGAGTGCAAAAGAGTCAGGGATATCAGGTAAAGAAGGTACTTATGTAGGAAGTGATAGATATAGTCATAAAACTGCCACATATTCAATGACACTGCAGCACTTTACTGAAATCACAGAAATTGATAAATAGCCATGGAGAGAGACTTAAAGAAGACACTGGACAGTACCCTTAAATGAATCTTTTATTGCCTCAGACAGCTGAAATATAAAACCCTTTCTTCGGATGCTGGTTCAGATTTTTTCTGTAACAGCTTGTGAAAGTGTTAAATGGGGGAACTGCAGTTGCTAAAGACTCCTTATGAGAAACATTTCTAACTGTAATTGATAACTACCTTTAGTCTTGTATGAGCATCAGCACATACAGGCTTCTCAGATGAGGAAAAAGAGTGAGATGTGTGTTTTGCATGAGCGTTTTCTTTTCTAAATATCATTTTCACTTCATATTGTGTGATTATACACATAACATTATCACAAACCTCCAGATACATTAAATACATACATATAACAATAATTTTCCTCTCCGAAGACAATATTTTCCCATTCTGGATTTTGTTCACTGCCTCTCTTTCCTGTCAGTCTTTTTGTGAAGTGAAACTGTATGACAGTGTTTTTCTTTGAGTAAAAAAGGCAGGGGCTCTCTATCTCCTGTCACAGGCATGGGTGCTTTTAAACACTGATCCCGAAGTCATGATAAACTGTCAGGCAAAGAGATACACCCCACCCCCTCCCCCCAAGGGGCCTGAAAACCCTATCACCCGATCATAATTTATACTGTAAAGGCATTATTTAAAAAGGAGACACTCGGCTATTAGGGAGACGCTTTCTGCAATAAACTCGTAAGCTCTGTACATTCTCCCAAGAACAGGCCATTCAGTTCTGAGACTGCAGAAAACACGGACATAACCTGTGGACATATAATTCATTGTGCCAGAGAGGAAAACGAACATCATCATGCCTGCACAAAGAGAAATAACGTCAATCTTAAATGCTCTGCCAGAAGATACAGTTTTTCAAAGTTTCTGTGGCATTTACTAAAAGTTAAAAATAATATGTTCTTCTAATTTCTGTCCTATTCGCCCCCTTTTCTCCTCTGTCTCCCTCTCTATCCTTAGTGCTCCCTGCAATTTATACCATTACGCGGAAGTTCTGGGGTTTATTAATTATCTCGCTTCTGCCCGCATCCAAACTAAATCAAACTGAGCCATTAATAATACTGGGCACTGATAGCCCCAAGCCACTGAGAATAATTTTCAACTGATTACAACAACAAAGGGGCATATGGTGATGAGTGATTATACCAAAAACCTTTTTAATACTCCTCAATGATGATACTGACAGTGTGAAGCCACTGTTGATTCAAGGCTACCCATGACACTGAACAACTAATTATACTCAATATATCAATTATACCGCATCATTAATAGCACTGAACCAGCAGAAATACTAAGCCACTTACAGAACAGAAGCACTGATAACAATCAGCCTTTAAAATAGTGGGTAAAAGATAAAAGAGTTTCTAATGATAATAAAGAACTTGGGCACTTAAGATATGACTCTGGTGGTAATACAGAGTACTTGATTACAGGGATCTAGTAGTAACACTGACTCACTAATGCTAATGAACTGCTGATGATTCTCAGCAGTTAGTGGGCACTAAACATGACCGAGACTGGGTGAGAATATGCTATGGTAATCCTAATGTCTTCCCACATCTGACACTAAAACCCATTTTGGTGTAGTCAGCGTATTCAAAATAAATCAAGTGACAAAAGTAGGGTATTCCAGAAACCAGGCATCAATTTGTTTTAGCATCCCATGCCCCTCTCTTTCAAGTCTGCCCCGAGTGTTATATATATAAACCCAGCAGACTTGTTAAACAGAATTTGACAATCAAGCAGGATTTGATACTGTCTTGTAAAAAAGTATGCTCACAGATCCACCCGTATATTCAGTCAGGTTCAGTGGAATAATTTCTGCCTAATCAGGTAATCAGGTATTTGTTCCTGGGAAGTACTTGACGTCTGTTTGACAACTATTCAAGTACTAATTACTGGATGGCGGAAGAGGGTGAGTGAATGCCAATGCAGCCTCTAGGAACGTCAGACAGGGAAAAGGTAACTTTCTAAAAGTTGGCTTTACTTAATATTTATTAAACAGTCAACACTGAATTATATTTTAATAACTATTTCAAATAGTTGTTTAATCATTTGTCTAGCTAGTACCATTCCCAAGATATAGTTTTAGGATTTAAATCTGTACTCAACTTTTCTATATAGGACAGCTGGGCCTGTGTCAGTGAAAAATCGCTTGTGAATTCAGATCACTGTAAGCGCATTTTAACATTAAAATTCTACCTGCCCTACATTCAAATATCATGCACCCTTTCTTGTGGGAAACAAGGCCTACACAAGGGTGACTTACCAATATTTAAAAGGGGCATTTTCACCTGACAAAAAGGTTTATTTTGGCAGGTACAATTAGTCTGAAGGCTGAACAATGGATTAAACCCAGATCTGTGACTGGGGCTGAGTGTTTGAAAAGTTTCAAACGTCCATCATCCTTTTGTGTTGCTAAAGTTGCTCTAAGTGGGAAGGGTATGCCCAGACTTGGGCCCCATGCTCACTTTGCCACTGGATTCAAGCTAGCCTGGCTGATGAAGGGTGATACCCTGAAACCGGTCCCAGGATGCTTGTTTCCGGCCGAAGGAGGACCTGGTCTGGCTGTTTGTGCTGGACTGTTCCATTGGGAACAAGGTCAAGTCTGATTTGCATAAGGCTGGGTCCAAACTGGGGTGGCACGGTGAGCAAAAGAACAATGGATTAAACCCAGATCTGTGACTGGGGGTGAGTGTTTGAAAAGTTTCAGCACTCCGTTCATCATCCTTTTGGGTTGCTAGAATTAGTCTGAAGCCATGTTTTTCGTCAAACTAGTAGTTAGTAGAGTAAGAGCTATAGTTAACAGATGGCAGTTAACTTCATGCCAGGGGTGTATTTCTGCACCATAAACTATAGCCTTATAAAAAAGTTAAATATTCCAATCAGGGATTATACAATTTCTCCATGTCCTTGGGGGCAGAGCACATACACTGGGCAATGAAAAGAATTGCCCCAGAGTAGATATTTACTAAACAAATTGTGTGTGTGTTTGGTTGGGGGGGGGGGGTGCAGAAAAGTTGGAATTCCCTACAGTGCCAGAGTTTTGAAATCCTTGTATAAAACAACCCAAATAAATGGCCTACGAAATAAATCTGCAAACACTTCTATCAAGGAAGATAATACACCTGAAGCAATGGCATGGACAAACAAAAAGGAATTGCACAAACATACTAGAAGAAAATAAAAGGATAACTTTATAGAGAGAAGTTCTTAATGCACCTAACATATTATGCAACAAACCATGGGTTAAGATTTCAGCAAAAAGTCTCCTCTAAGAACACAAACACATTCTAGAGTGGAAATGAACAGAAATTATGAGGAAATATTTACAAACAAGAATACCAAGAAGGCAACCTCCAAACTCACAAAAGGGAATGTTCTGGCCCGAAATAGGATACCACCTGAAGTCTGCCAACACCAACCAGAATGATATGCATCAATTCAGGTATATCTCTTCATCAAGATCTAAGAATACTGGGGCTGCCCTCCTTTATGGATGAACAGAACATTATCCTCATAAACAAAAATGGGCAAAAGAATAATAAATAAACTTATAGACTCATTAGCCTCATCAACATACACTGCATGTGTATATTATACTACAAACTAGTCTTAATCACTATGAAAGAATGGATGGCAGATCAAACATACTAAATTCAATCCAAGGCAAATTCACACAAGGGCTCTCCACCATAGAACAGGCCCTTATTTTTTATTTTTTAACGAGGTTTGAATATACAGTACGGCAACAATAGGCTTTTTCTGGACTTCACATCACAGTTTGTCCTAGGAATAGAGGATTATGTAGGACACTGTCAAGCATGGGTCTCAAGCTTGCTCTCCACTCTCCTATAAGAAGGCTGTACCCACAATCACCCAAGTAAGGGTCAACCAAAAAGGGAAGGGATGTTTAGCAAACAGTTTCCAACCTCTGGTGGAGTAAAACAAGACTATTGCCTTTCTCCACACATTTTCACTTTATGCAAATTACATATTCAAAGAGGTTTTTCAAGCCTCACAACATGTGCCTGCCACTGAGAGCTTTCAGATGCCAAAATTACTCTAAGCATGTAATTCTATATTCATTACTCAAATTCTGAATGGGCCGGCAAGCACAGCTGACAACCAGGGAGCAATATTGCACAACGAATGGTCTGAAAATAAACACCCAGAATTCAAAGGCAATGGTGTTGAGGAAACATTCACAGCATGATAGAGCTTTCACCCTTGGTCGTAAAAAGCACGAGGAGATTGTTATTCTCACTTACTTGAGAATAACTCTGACGAGTAACATGATCTGGGAAGCACACATGAAAAAGGTGACTGGAAAATCAGAGACATTACTAAAAGACATCCTCTGGGCTGCCCGCTCACATGGAAACATGAAAACAAATTTGTCCAGCAAGTCAACAATGGATTACAGGCAAAGGTTGAAAGCAAATAGCCTATCGGGTAGAACAATGGGGCCTGGCTAAAGTGTGGCTAAAATCAGACCCAGTGAAAGGAAGTTCTGGAAGACACTACTCATACTCCCTAAAGGCTTTCTCATGATCGCTCTGGAATCCAATGTCAACTACAGCTCCATCTTAGATGTGGAACATCACTAATAGAATGTGGATGAAACACTTTAGGTCTACCAGAAAGAAAGAATCAGTCATCAGTGTAGGAAGCTGGCTCTTTATATAGTGGACCTAAACGGGGCACACTGTGTAAACAGTCCAAGCCAACCCCTTTTGGTCAACAGAGGCACAAATGATAACACCAAATTCTCTCTTTTGTGGTAGTGTAGGAGAGCAGGTTAGGCTTATCTGAGGGTAGTGCTAAGCTATTATTGTACTTGCAGAGGCAATAAATGAAACATACTCAAAGAATAAATCTGAGACCAATTTAGAAAAAAACCCACATATTTTTATGTAAATGTTGAAAAAAAATGAAGAACTTCTTTATCAAGTAAGTCATTTTTTAAAATGTCGAGCTTTACAGGTAAGTAAGAAGTTCACTTAAATGCGTCTTTATGCAGGGACGCTTTCCTGCAGGGAAAAAGACATATGTTGCATACAGTTATTTATGGTAGGTTTCTGGGGGTCTCCTCTGGGACTTAGGGCTGTAGGGGACCAAGTTCCACAGTACCACTAGCAGTTACCTGTTACCTGCAATGGGGCATCCGGGTGCAGAGGTACTGGTCAGGTTGGTTGTTCTCAGCTCTACGCCGGTGGAGAGAAGGGGGGACACCTAGAAATAGGCTGCAGATAGGGACTTGGAAGCAAGTTGGTTCCCCAGTACCCAGGCTGGGGCGCTTGGGTGCAGTGTAAAAGGTCAGCTGGGCTGGGCTGGGTGCATCAAAGGTCTCCGTCCAGTAGGAGTCCCAATCAAACTAACAGCGGCTTGGCTTGGTGCAGGGGGTCCAGTACCCTGGGTATTGGTGCTGTTGTGCGGCTCTTGTTGATCCTGGTGTCTTCACACTTGGTGGGTCGACCAGACCCACCAAACACAGACACAGACAGACACAGACTGTGTGCACAGACACCTCTTCCAGGGCAGCTGCGCATCGGACTGGCTGGGGCAAGATGTTGGATTGGACTCAGTGCCTATGGACTGTAGGGGAGTAACTCCTTAGTCCAAGGGAGATTGCTGGCAACTTGCAAAGGGCTGGCAGTCTACTGGGGTTCTTGGCAGGAGCTCAGTTGCAGGACTAGTCACTTTGCTGCGACTGTCGAGACTCGTGCTGGCAGGCAGGGTTTGGCACACAGTAAGTCTTCTGTTCTCTCTTTCTCACAGCTCTTCTTAGTCCTTTTCTTCTGGATTAGTCGAATCTGAGCTCCTGGCATCAGGGGTGTCACCTAAAAACTCAATTTAGGGGCGTTAAGAGGAGTGTCAGGTAGTAACCAGGGTGCTGCCTAACTTTAGGGTGACTACATACTCTATATGACCACTTGAGTCATAACCGTGGACATAACCTTGAGCCAGTGAGCCTAATTCCATCAAAAACCAAGATGGTGGAACGGTACGTTTTGTGTTCACATCAGGTAGCCCATCTCAGTGGTGGAACTAGTCTGATAGGGAACATGCCTACTGAGTAGCTCATTTTCCCACCTGACCTGGTGCTAATGAGGCCTGGGGCAGAGGTGTGGCATCTCCACTGACTGGGGAAGCAGGGGTTGCAAAACAAAGGCCTCCTGCTTTAATATGCTGATAATCAGCCATTGTACTCGGAGGAGGTGGTGACACCTCTGCCAAGAGCAGGCTTTGTTTCTGACCTCAGAGACTGCAGGTTTTCACCTCCAGGGAGACAGAAACTCGCCTGTGGTGGCAGGCCGGTCACGACCAGTGAGCCAGCATACTAGTAGGTTTTCAGGGGGCACCTCTAAGGTGCCCTCTGGGTGCATGTATTAATAAATTCATCAATGGAATCAGTATGGGCTTATTAATACCAGATGTTTGATACCAAACATCTTTGGTTTCAGTGAATCCATCATGTAGCTGCGGAACACGTAATTACCAGTGTCCAGCACATGTACTTAAACTGGCCTCCCTGTTCACTTGCAATATCTCAGAATCGACTCAGACATCACAGTGGCATCCCTGTTCATGCAATTATGTCCACACATGTAGTATAGTGCACTTAACCTTAAGGTTATAAGGAGTGCTGTAGGAGTGCCTTACCTATACTGCATGCAGTGTGTGTACTCATGGCACACAGAAGGTGTACCTTATCATGTTTTCACTTTTTTCTTTTACCAAGCAAAATGTGGGGGTGACCATGTCAAAAATTTACACTTACCTACACAACACCCCACCCCCCTCCCATGAAGGGTGGTACAATTGTCCCATACCCCTTTCCAAACCTCCAAGCCAACTCAAGCCAAGGAATGCCCTAACTTGAATCTGGGTTGTTGGAGCTTCCCAGTCCATAATAGTCTGAGTCTTTGGCTGTAAAGATTGAAACTGGTCTCCACCTACAAGTATACAACTGTGTCCTGCCCTATCTGGCTCTTGCTTGCCTTGACAATGAGTCCTGCAGCTTGCAGAACCTTCAGGACCTTCCCAAGGTAGAACAGGTGATCCTGCCAAGTGGAACGATAAACAGCAGTATCATTTAGATAGGCTGCACTAAAAGTCTCCAACCCAGCAAGGACTTTATTCACCAACCTATGGAAGGTGGCTGGGGCATTCTTTAACCCAAAGGACATAACAGTGAACTGATAATACCCATCTGAGGTTAAGAATGCCGACTCCTGTTTTGAATCTGCGGTAACACCAATCTGTCAGTGCCCTGATGTCAAGTAAAAACCAAAAGTACTGAGAAATGTGGATGCCCCCATCCTGTCAATCAATTCACCATCTCTAGGAATTGGGTGTACATCTGTCTTGGTTAGTGCACTGAGGCCCCTATAGTCCACACAGAACTTCACTTCTAGATTTCTACCCTTGGAATGAGGTTTTCGGATTAACACAACTGGACTGGCCCAGGGGTTCTCAGAGGGTTCAATGGCTCACAATTGCAGCATCTCGCTGACTTCAGCTCCGATGCTCTCCTTAACTTGGTCAGACTGTTGGTATATTTTGTTTTTGGCAGGTGTGTTGTCTCCAGTGTCCACATCATGGGTACACCAGTTTGTCTGACCAAGGGCTAGGGAGAAGAGCTCAACATACTGCTCCAGGACTTGCAGGCAGTCAGCTTGCTGTTTGGCAGAGAGGGTGTCTGAGAAGACAACTCCATCTAAGGACCAATCTTGTGGGCTTTATAAGAGGAGGTCAAGGAGAGGTTCACTCTCCGCTTCCTGATCTTCATAAGTGACCATCAGCATGGTCACTTTCAGGCCTGTCATACAAAGGTTTCAGGCAATTGACATAGATGACCCTGTGAGGGCTCCTGCAAGTGCCCAGGTCAACCAAATAGTTGACCTCACTTTTTTTTCAAGGATAGGGTAGGGTCCACTCCACTTGTCCTGGAGGGCCTTAGGTTCCACAGGCTCCAAAACCCATACCTTCTGCCCTGGTTGGTACTCCACCAGGTCAGCCTTTTAGTCATGCCAGAGCTTCTGGAGTGCTTGGCTGGCCTCAAGGCTTTTGGATGCTTTACCCATGTACTCAGCCATTCTGCAACGTAGAGCAAGCACATAGTCCACAATATTTTGTTTAGGCCCTTTGAGAGGTCTTTCTCAGCCATCCTTAAGTAGACAAAGTGAAAAGCAGGCATGGGAAAAGGACATCCCAATCCTTCTGAGTTTTTCAGGAAGAACTAGGATCATATACCTTTCATGGTTGTGTTGAACCTCTCAACCAAACCATTTGTTTGTGGGTGATATGGGGTAGTAAATTTGTATGTCACCCTACACTAAGCCTACATGGCTTTTAACAAACCAGGCATGAAAGTTTGCATGAACGTTTGCACTTCTGTTGGATACCACTTTCTTAGGAAAGCCCACTCCAGTAAAGATACTGAAGAGGACCCTGGCAACCTGCAGGAGCACTAACAGTTCTTAGAGGAATTGTTTCAGGATACCTGGTGGCACAAGTATAATTCTGTTTCCTAAGACTGCTGGAGGGTCAAGAGGACCGACTTTGTGAATCCTTCCTCTTTCAAAGGGAACTCCAACCACTGGAAGTCGAATTTAGGAGGCCTTTGGATCGTTACTTGTCTTACCACTGGCTTGACTGGTAACACAGGAGTAACAAGACTCCTTCACCGTCTGGGACACATTCGGCCAGTAGAAGTGGGAGACTAATCTACTCTAAGTCTTGTTCTGGCCAAGATGTCCAGCTAGGGGGATGTCCTTTGGCCAATGGGAGTAAAAACTCTATCTACTGCTGAAGCACTACCACTCCCCTAGTGGCACTAGGTTTGGGGTCTTTGGCCTCAGTGTACAGGAGTCCCTCCTCCCAGTAGGTATTGTGGGAGTCACTGACATCTCCATTTTCTGGGGCAGTGGCTTGCTGTCTCAGGCTTTGAAGAGTAGGACAGGTCCTCTGTCCTTAGCACAGCTCTTCCCTAGAGGGTCCCCTGGTCCTAGGAGCTCTGCTGTGTAAGACCCAAGTTCCTGGGGCTCAGTTTCCTCGTGGGCTGACAGGACGTCTACTTGAGGCGAAGGGACCTCAGCTTGTGGCTGTTCAGAAGTTGGTTTCCAAGTCTTTTTACCTTTTCTTTTGGAATGTTGGGCCACTTTTCCAGACTCCAACTCTTCTCCCTGGGCTTTACTCTGTGCTTGGGTTTTAACGCATAGCCATGGAATGAACCTTGGTCACATTATCAGCATTGGTGACTGGATAAGTTTGTCCAGCCAGATACTGTTCTGGAGATACTAGCTTTTCAGTCACCATGGTGACACTTGCACCTGTATCTCTCAGTGCTTCTACTGTAACCTAATTAATATGTGGCTGTTATTTGTATTTTTCCAGATTACTGGGCCAGACAGCCACGGTAGCTACAGCCACCCCACCTTCTGAGACTAAAGTGTCGCCAGTGTGCTCTCTGACCTTGTCAGGGCACACCAAGGATCCCGTCTGGAGACTTACCACCCCAGTGGTAACTGAGGGTGCACTAGAGGAAGCCTTTGTGGGACAGGTAGGGTTTCCATGTTGGTGCACATTGGCTTTGCAATTAAAGCACCAAGTCTTCTTGAGATCACAGTGTTTACCCTGAGACCCTCCCTCGGCCCATGTTTTGTCTCAGGTCCCACACTCCTAAAAAGGTTTTTGGGGGCCTCGAGAGGACTCTCTGCTTTTACGTTTAGACTGCCCACTGGCTTTCCCTTGGGGTGAAGGGAGGGTATTAGCAACCCCTTTCTTTTCGTCACCCCCTCCATGAGACTTTATGGACACCTTAGTCTTGGTCCAATGGTCAGCCTTCTTACCCAATTCTTGGGGAGAGACTGTTTAGGTCCACCAATTACTGATGAAACCTAGTTACTTAACACAAGCTCTTACATAATAAGATTATAAAGCTCATCATAGTCTTGCACATTATTACCTTTCAACCAGCCACCTAGTGTTTTCAACGAGACATCAACAAAATCTACCCAGGTCAGACTCCTTGAAACTAACCCTGTCTCCTCAGTGGTAAATCCAAAGCCCTCCATCAGGGTATCCTTCATGAGGTCGTAGGAGTCTATCCCTGCAATTTACCGAGAACAGCTCCCAGTACAGAGTCCGAATATTTCTGGCTGAGGTTCCTCATCTTACAAGCCCTCTCAAAGGCTGTAAACCATTTGGTGACATCATCAACTTCTACATATTTGTGGACAATCCCTTTGGGGATTTTAGGGTCAAAGGCTTCATACTTCTCCCTATTTAAGATGTTGCTGCCACCAGAGATGGGTGTAGATGTGTTAGACCCATCTCAGCCCTTTCATTTTCTACGGCCAGGACTTTGGCCTCAAGGGCTACTCTTTTAGCTAGTTTTTTTAAGATTGGGTCTTCATTTTCTACTTTGTCTTAGGTACTGTTAGACGTTCTCCCAGTAGGGGTATCATCAGTAGGGGAGCTTTGAGAGATCATCTTCATCCTCACTGATATCTCATGTATGGATTTCTTCTATTGCCAGGGCTTTCTCTTTCCTGGCCAGCAACTCCTGGAGTTGTGCCCTTGTTGGTTTAGGTCCCATGGCAATGTCACATGCTTTGTAGAGGTTCTTAAATTGTACTAACTTAAGGTTCTTGTAGGGGGGGCAGGTTGCGCTCCTGGCTAGTACCGTCTGACTCAGACATGTTATTACCGTAGTTGGGACCTTTTTAGAAATTTACTAAAGATTCTAACCAGACTTTTAGGCCTAACTACTTAAATGCTTTTTTATCTTCTAAACAGTTGGACTGGGGGACTACTTAACAGTTCAAATGTAGACATTTGGAAAAATTGACAAAAATGTAAAAAAACTACTTTTTTAATTTCTTTTAGCTAATGTCTATTGTGGATTTACTTTGTGGAATCATTTATTGACCAAGTGGTATCAGCAAATGAAAAGTCTTGTATCCCACTGTTGATTCACCAATGTAGGAAGCTGGCTCTTTATATACTGGACCAAAACGAGGTACACTGTGTAAAGAGTGTAAGCAAACCAATATTGGTTTATAGAGGCAAAAATTATAACAATAAATGCTCTGTTTTGTATGTAGGCCAGCAGTTTAGTCTTATCAGAGGGTACTGCTAAGCACCTATTGAACTTGCTAAGGCAATAAAACAGACAAACTCAAAATATAGATCTTAGACAAACTTAGAAAAATAACATGTATATTTCAGTACTTTTTGATACCAAGAACTTCATTATAAAGTAAGTACTTTTTAAAATATAGATTTTTAGCTTTATGCAGCAATACGTTCCTAAGGGAAAAAAGGCATGCACTGCATACAGTTATTTAGGGTCGATTTCTGGAAGTCTCCATCAGGACTTAAGTTCATAGAAGGCCCAGGTCCAAAGTACCACCAGCAGTTACTCGTTACATGCCCCGGGGCGTCCGGGTGCAGAGGTGCTACCTAGAAACAGGCTGCAGAGGAGGACTTGGGGACAAGTCTGGGCGCTCCCAAACGGGGGCTCGGGTCGCAAGGGTCCTGGGAGCAATAAAGCACAGCTGATTCTCTGGTACCTGGGCTGGGGCGCTTGGGTGCAGCATAGATAAGTTGGCTGGGCTGGTTGCGTCAAAGGTCCTCGCGGTTGTCGGTCTTGCCAGTTGGGGGTGCAAAAGCAGGGCCGCTGGGCCACTCTGGAAGTGCGTCTCTCTGGTGCTGACGTCCCTTCACGGCTGCTCAGTGCAGTGGGAGTCCTGATTTGTTTCCTGCATGGGGTCCGGTACTCCGGGTATTGGTGCTGTGCTCCTCTGGTTGATCCTGGTGCCTTCACACTTGGTGGGTCGACATGCATGACTTTCTGGGGCACGCCGAGGAGCGGCAAGACGTTGGATCAGACTTTGCTGCTTCAGGGCCTTTGGACTGCAGGGGAGAAGCTCCTCTACTCCAAGGCAGATTGCTGGCAATTTGAAAAGGGCTGGCAGTCTTCCGGGGTTCTTGACAGATGTTCAGCTGCAGGATAAGTCACTTTGTCGCAATTGTCGAGACTGGTGCAGGCAGGCAGGTTTTGTCGCCAAAAGTCCACAGCAAATCTTCTGTTCTCAAGGTGGTTCTTTGTCCTTTTCTTCTGGATCTATCAAATCTGAATTCCTGGCATCAGGGGTGCCACCTAAATACTCAATTTAGGGGTGTTAAGGGGAGCGACAGGTAGTATTCAATGGACTGCATACCTTTAGGTTGGCTACACCCTCTATATGACCACTTCCTGTGGAGAGTGGGCATAACCCTGACCCAGTGAGCCTAATTCCACCAAAAAGCAAGATGGTAAACTTCTAAGTTTTGTGTTCACAACAGGTAGACCCACCTTAGGGGTGGAACTAGTCTGATAGGTAACACACATACTGACTAGCTAATTATACCACCTCTCCTGGTATCAAAAGGGCCCTGGGGAGGGGGGTGGCATCTCCACTGACTGGGGAAACTGGACTCACATAACAAAGGTGCAAGAGGCCTTTAAAGCCTCGTGCCTTGATATGCTGATAACTGGACAACCTGTTTGGAGGAGGTGGTAACACCTCCACCCAGGGCAGGCTTTGTTTCTGACCTGACCTCCAGGGGGTCACAAACTCGTCTGTGGTGGCAGCCTGGTCAGGAATAGTCAGCCGCACAACAGTAGCTGGAAGGTTTTCAGAGGGTACCTCTAAGGTGCCCTCTGGGTGCATGTAATAAATCCATCACTGGAACCAGTGTGGGCTTATTATTACGAGATGTTTGATACCAAACATCATTGGTTTTAGTAAAGTCATGATGTAGCTGAGGAACCCGTAATACCAGTGTCCAGCTCATGTACTTAAAATGGCTTCCCTATTCACTTGCAGAATCAACCTGGACATCATAGGGACATATCTGCTCATGCAGTTATAACCACACATATAGTATAGTGCACCGTGCCTTAGGGCTGTAAGGCCGGCTGTAGGGGTGACTTACCTATAACGCATGGCACACCGGATGTGTGCCATGTTGTGTTTTCACCCTTTTCTGTACCATGTCACGCAGCCTGCAACGGCAGTCTGCAGAAGGGTTCAGATGGGTCCCTTAGGGTTGCTCAATACATGCTGCAGCCCTTGGGGACCGTCTCTAGTACTTCAGCCCTAGGTACCAGGAGTACCATTTACTAGGGACTTACAGGGGTGCGAACGATATTGCAAACTGGGGAATAATTGTACAGTTTTTAGGGAAAGATATCTGGCAATGGGTACCTGGATAGCAGGAACCCAGTGCACTTCGGTCAAAATTGCATCAGATACCAGGCAAAAAGTGAGGGTGACCATGTCAAGAAAGGGCACTTTCCTACAATCAGGGTCTGGAAGTAATGTATCCTTATGAGCCCAGTATTCAAATACATACCTATATGGAAAAGGACATGTCATTTCATGGCCTTGCAAAAGAAATTGTAGAACTAAGTCTGAGAGCCATAATATAAACGAAAGCTAATGTTGTGTAAAAATAACTCAACCAACTCCAATAAGAACGAATAAGGAACACCCTAGAGTAACAACTTCCATACAACAAGCCAAAGTGGGATCTGTGATGCCTCACAATACCTAAAGAGCTCCAATTCTTGGAACACTCCTATGCAAAAGAAACCTGGATCCCACAGAGAGTTGTGTCAGTGGTCAAAAAGAAGACTTGCTCCACTTGTCCCACTGTATGACAAAACCAGTGGGAAAACAATCCTGCAAACACTAACTAGAGAACATATGGAGACAAAAAACAGTGTTTTACCTGCTCTGTACCTGTCAAATGCATAACCAAGATTTATAAGCCAATTCCTGGCAAAGAGTTTTGCAGTATGAGTCAAAGCACTCACCAGAGTAGAGGTGCAGACTGATAAAGGAGATATGGCAGGAATAAATACAGTGAAAGTAACTGTCCTGAAGCACCTTGGAACCCAATGCTGCTTACATTCCAACTGTATTAGAAGCAGCCTCATAGATATTCCTGCCTAAAATATTTAATTGGAATTCTTTAATATATTTCATTTGCATGTAAGGATGTTTTTCTGTGCAATCAATTCTTTGTGCAAAAACACTTGTGCCAAAAGCATCTAAATAAACCTGTCAAACTTGTTAGTGACCAGTTTTGTGTCACACAAAGAGGTGTACAGACCACAAGAAGGCTACTGCTATTTTCAATGTTACTGAATGTATATTTGAACTGCTATGCTAAAACTGACTACCTAGCATTTTCAACCTGACAATAGGGAATAAACAAGCATGTGCAGCTTTGAAAGATTCAGTGTTGGCAACTGCCACTGCTCATTACAGTGGCAGCAGTATCCCATTATAAAGCATGGCTCAAAGAAAATGATCCCCAAGAAACCCATCTTCTTTAAAGTTGATTTATTAATAGAAACAACATTTTCTGCTGGACAAGGAATCGGTATGGGGTGAGGGGAAGTAGTAATAATACTCTCTTATGACATCTTGTAAAGGTAATTGCCTTTTTGCCCTTTTTGGCTAAAGTGTTTCTCGCCTCAACCTTCTCTTGGGCACCATGCCAGCTGATTTTGACAAATGTCCTACTTGTGCAGACTAAGAAGGATGAGCATTAAGATTGTTTCATCTTATTTGCACACACTCACTCTATCAAGAAGTGAAAATTCTATTTAGAAATGCCATACAGACTGTAACACTAGGAGCAAATTCTCTTTAGGGTGAAACAGGGCCCATCAGCAGGGCACTGCGCATGGATCTTCCTCATCTGTCTAGGTGTGCACAGTGGTTACTCACTGGATGTGACCAGGTATGATCCCTCTTTGTAGTCTCAAAAAGACTCACTAATGACCCTGCATCCAGTTAAAATCAAGTAAGTCTCTTTCCTAACGTTAAGGCATGTTTGTTCTTTGGAGGCCGGTTTAACACTGAGGTCTTAGACATCTAGCAGGGCTTCGCTATCAGTACAGCTGAGGATGGAGACCTCAACAATAACTGCCAGGTTGTGGAGAAGGATCAGTTACCTAACTGATTCTCTAGAGGCAGAACCCTTGGTTGAAAAGGGCTCATCCAAACTTCAGAAAGTTGACTTGAAGCCTCAGGTATCACCTGTTGGGAAGCTATTGCAGATGTGCCTATTTTTCCTTTGTCTGCTCTTCCTCAAACTGCTCTTTCCACAACTGTGATGAAAGGTCCAAGCACAAGAAAGGGTCAGACGAAAGGGAAAGACCAAAGAAAAGAATACCAACGTAGGAGGTATGCCAGGAACTCTTTCTCAGCACACGTCTTATATGGACATTTCATTAGATGATCAGTTAATGATATTTTACCTACTGAAGCTAGTGCTGATGCTTTTCTGTATGCAAAATGGGCTCTAGATCTCAAAGACAGCTGTGTGCGTGTAGGTACTGACCTGTTTTTGTGACTGTGCTATCCATGTCATACACCAAAGAAAACTGAAATTCTCACAGAAATGTAATGCATTCATTTTTTTTTTATATTAGAGCATTAATGTACAAAATGGAGAATTTTGCACTAGTGACTGTAGTTTCTGATAGAACATAGTCAAATATGGCCCTCATTTTGACCCTGGCGGTCTTTTTACTGCCAGGTTTAATGTGGTGGTATCACCACCACTCATACTGCCATGGCAGTATTGGGCCGGAGATGTTCATCTCCGACCTGGTGGTCCACAGAAAACCGCCGCCGGCATAATGAGCTGGCCTACCGCCATGGATTTTCGTGGTGGTAGCACCGCTACGAAAACCATGGCGGTAGGGCTACTGGTGACAAAGAATTCCTTTCCTGTCACTGGTAGATGGCTTACCACGCAAGTACCTGTCCCCACCCCCCCTACACACATAGCACCCCCACCCCTCCTAAAGTCACTGCACCTCCCACCCCCTCTACAGTTTCTGCACCCCTCTCCCCGAATACATGCACACACAAACCCACACACACCACACATACACCCATTCACCTCCACTTCCAGACACGCATCCACTCACACATATTCACTCACACACATCCATACACGCATTCACTCACAAATACTCACATGCATTCAGGCACGCATCCACACTAACATGCTCACAACGCATACTCACAGACATACATACTGACATGTAGACACACATTCACCGCAACATTCATGCATGCATTCACTCACATGCATACAACAATGCATACACCACAACACTCACAGATGCATTCACACAGGCACACACAAATCCATACACACACGCAGACACCACACACACACACACACACACACAATACACCTCCCCCCCGTCGGACACTCAACTTATCTTGTCCGGCAAGGAGGTTGTCCGGCAGGGAATGGGAAGGGGGTGCTGCTACCGCCTGCAGCACCCCGCCAGCAGGACACCGACAGGCCGTATTACTGGTCATTATACGGATGGCGGTGTCCTTCTGGCGGGGAGGTGCAGGTGGTAGCACTGCCCAGGCCCCTCCGACAGCCAGCATGGCTACTGCCAGATTTCCACCCACAGTGTGGCAGAAATCCGGCAGTACCCATGTTTTAGTGGGTGACAGACCGCCAGTCATTTAGAACACAAAGAAATTCATACAGCAGTTACACATGAAGTTATGAGGGCAGCCACAGCAGCACAATCAAAAAGACTATACCTCTTCAATCACTAATGTATCCACAGGTAGGTCTCCCAGTGCTGCCACCTTCTTGGCTAGAGAGAAATGCCCTTGTTTCTGCAGCTGTGCTAAGATAGAGGCACACTCCTCGCGCAGCCTCTCTATGCTGTAATCAGACAGTACAGAGCGGTTGATAGAGATGGATGTGTCCTCCAGGATCTGGCTCAAGGCGCTCAGCTTTTGCACATCCAGTCCTGTGTGAGAGGCAAGACAAAATGGAGATGGACACTTTAGCAGTGGGTCAAGAGAACTGATCAATAGATTTTTTTACAGAAGAGCCACTTTAGTAACTGGATGGAAATCGTGGCTGAGCATGAAGCTAGAAAAATAACCAAGAGAAGGGGCATATTCCCAAAGAGACAACAGACAGAGCCAAACACACTGGACACACTTATACTTGCTAAAAGTACAGAACAAGGAAGTTGTGGATTTAAACAATGAAGTAGGTGAGAGGACCAAGAGAAAATGCATTATAGGTTGTTTGAACTACAGTTTGCTGTCAGTACACCTGTGTTTGGTAGAAAGGGAATATACTTAGTGGCAAGTAAGCCACTCCCCTGCAAATCGCACAGCTAGGCCAACATGGAAACATCTGAAAAAAGGAGGCAAAATTAGCACTGATGACCACTAACAGCATGCAGTCCCTACTTTCCTGATCCGTCGCACACACAAGAATAATGATAGGCATGGGATGCAAGGGATTTGAGAGCTACAAATGTCTGCACTGGGTAGGACCCTTACCATTGGATATCAGAATAGTGTCTAGATCTGCAAAAAGCGTCATCAGATTCCCAAACTCATATTGTGTCGTGCACTGCTGCATCATCAACTCCAGAAGAAACAGTGCCCGGGCCTCCAGCCATGCCACAGGAAGCAGGCTGTTCTCTTTCACTTCTGCCGCCTTCAGCTGAGGAAAAAACACACACATTCTTTTGATTAAACGGTGCTAAAGCAGGGGAGCAGAGGCAGCTGGGGCGAAGTGCAGCACTTTAAGGGCTGGGGTGGGAGACACTTTCAGGAAATATATAGAGCGCTACACAGAAAAACAGAGGTGATCTGGCACAGAAGGTACAAATACTGGAATAACATGGGGTGGTGCAGGTCAGAACTGAGATGCTTTCTTGCAGTCTCGCCTGCTTTTTCATGGAATCCATAAACTGTGGCTACATAGAATGAGATGCTACATAGCCACAGTTTATGGATTCCATGAAAAAGCAGGTGAGACGGGATGTTCTGAGAACCATCAGTGCTGTCAGCAGTGCTTGCCCAATGCTACCATTATTGGTGTTTTGGTGTCCAAAACTCAGGCAACTATCATTGCCACTCTCTAAATGATTACTATCATTGCCACTCTCTAAATCAGTGGTTCCCAACCTGTGGTCCGGGGACCCCTGGGGGTCCGCGAGGCCTTCTCAGGGGGTCCGCAAAGCCTTCTCAGGGGGTCCGCGACTGCTAAGAAAATTAAAAAATATTAACAAATATTGACAAATTAGGTGCCCCAGCTTCCAGTAATGACTCAGGCGGGGGTCCCCGGATTCCAATGATGATTCAGTGGGGGTCCCTGGGTTCCATTAATGATAAAGAGGGGGTCCACGGAAATCAAAAGGTTGGGAACCACTGTTCTAAATAATTCCCTGCCATCTGTATGTTGGCATGTCTTCACCAATCTGCTTTCGATGGCAGGGTCTTGTGCCATTCTACCCATATATTCAGCTCATTTCACAGACCAGCTAGGGGCCTTAATAAAATTTTCCTTCTTCAGTATGGGATGCACTGAACCAAGTTACTTCATAGTCCCGCAAAGACCTTTTCCTGGGTTTAGTTTTCAGTCTCCACGTATGTTTTACGGGCACCAGTACTAGTAAATGTATAACAGTGTTATTCCCATGGGGACTCCGTGCTCTGGGGGCGGCAATGTCAAGCAACCAGACCTTACTGTAGGACAGGAGTTCTTAAACTGGAGTATGCGACAGCTACTCATGGGGCCTGCAGTTGTTTTGAAAAAGAATAATACTACAAGTATATATACCTAAAAAAGCAAAATGTAATATTTATAATTTTAAAACACTCTGTAAATGTCAAGAATTTGAAATCAGAGACTAAAAATTAACTTGATATCTTAGCTTGATTTGTGGGAGCAGCGGAATTACAGCCAATACAATCCATCATGGACGACTGGTAACCTCAAGTGACAGTGGTATGCGCTAACAGAAAGAGAGCAAAAGAAGCAAAAAGGAGCAAAGAAGACAACCTGATATGTTAGAGTCTTGGCATATTGTTTTGTCTTTTAGGAATAAAACCACATTTTGAAAAAGCACTAGCATTCACATTAAAATAAGAATTTTGATTTGTTTTTAAATAGTATTCATTTGTGAATTATATCAAATATTTAATAATTTGTCGATTTGTTTATAATATACCAGTTTCTGCATTTTTGTGTATTGTGTTGAGGTTCAAATCGAGTAATTGTTTCGGCTGGGGTCCACAGAAGTGCAAAGGTTAATAACCGCTGACATGAGAATGGTAGGAATTAGGAATTGAGATACAGCGTACCTGGTAGGTAACTCTTGATAAGCGTAACGTCCAGTAAGAGCTATATATCCAAAGGTTAACAAGACTTTTACTTACAGACGAACAGCATAGTAAAAAATGTAAAGCACGTCCGGTGTACTTGCAGATTACGCTTCGAGGGCATAGCAGTGAAAAACTAACAGGGCACAACAGAATGAATGATTCACTTTGAAAATGTTCATATGTAACCAGATTAAATGCAAATACGTACCTATACATTGTTTTATAGAATGCAGAATGAGAGTTAGATTGGGCTGGGACCCCTCACTCCTGGGTGAAACCAGACCTGTCAAATGAACTACTTACGTGTTCTATTCCAAGCCCTCTATCTCCCTACACAGAAAGGTCCTGCAGATTCCATGGCGGTTTCAAAAGAATCAGAATGTGTTGTAAAATATTTTTTGTTTGATGAATATTAGGAATTGAACTTGCCAAAGTACTGATAAAAAGTCAAGGTCAGTCTCACCTTATCCTAACACCATACAAATATGATTCATCATGACAAGAATTACTTGCTCAATCAAGACATTTTGCAGATGATACTAAAAGGTAAAGGAACTGAAGCTTGGTTGCATCGTTGATTCAGAATCTTGAATGCTAAAATCACACTAGGGTTCTAAGCAGCTTAAGTGAACGACTTTATCATCACAAACAACAGAAGCCGTCTGTCCAGATGTTTTACCAGTAGATCAGACAGTCCTTGTGGAAACAGCAAAAGAATGTTTAGGCCCCAATTCATTAGATGACATACGGAGCAGTGACTGTTGAGATTTCTAGACATAATACAGTCTCCAGCAGGAAAAAAATATAAAAGCTTATCATAATCCAACCATCTGTCCTTTTACACTGTGTATCGACTACTGATGAATGATAGTTTTTTCGTAGTGCCTTGCAGTTAGAGGCGACTGATTGATTTCTTGTGGGTTAATAAATCTGTCATGTTTTATTGAATACTGTTTCAGTTTTATAGGTGTTCTCCAAAACATCAGGACGCAGAAAAAAAATTTCGGGAAACAGCTTGCATCACAGAATTCATTTGAGCAGTTAACAATGTATTGGCTGAACTCCCACATGATTGACCTCTATGTGATTATGGTATAGATTACGATCAGAGGCATGGACTTGTATGAAAAGTGCACTCTGCATTACCACACACGATTTTTCCAATGTGAAAACTGGCTGTTGGCTGTTATAACAAAGAACCTGAATCAGATCTTGGCGATGGGAATACTCTGTCACAAGCGTGAAGGATATCCCTCCCGTCCAACGTATTATAATCCCAATATATGCTATGGAGATCATAATACTACGGACGGGATATCCGTCACATTTGTGACCGGATATTCCATTCGCCAAGATCTAAATCAGGCACAACGTCTAAGGTTTCTAGATCATGCTTGCTTAAACTAGAATCAATTAGTTTCAAGTAAAAGAACACATGTCCTCAATACAAATTATTGTGACTGAAATCAGATTACAGAATTAATTTTTGTTCCCCCCCGACACTGAATTGTTTCCTGGGTCCCCATGCATGTCTAGATATACATTAATTTACTCATGAGTTAACATAAAGGTATAGCCCATCTATCTGAATTCTTTTCTATAACATCATGAATCCAAAGTAGAAGATATAATAAGACAAAAATGGGTGGGAGGTGCTAACTGTGGAATCACCAACAAAAAAGGAGTCTCTCGACATTGTAGCTTAATAGGGACATGCATCGGTATTTGATATAAGGCAGCTTGGGGACGAGGTAGAGACGATGACAACCGAACATTGTCTGAACTCATCCATGGCTTTGCACAAAGGACGGAAATATGAATAGATATGAATTCCCAGTAGAGTGAACTCCTGTTTAGTTTAGGCATTAATGAATAATATAGGGCATATTCTTGGTTAGGATGAGTCACCTTTACTAAAGAAAGCACTTCTCAATGTAATTGTGTTAACTATATCATTAGGGATAAAATAGTATGTTGATCAGTCAAGAGGATCAGCCCCTACAATCTTTCCATAGAGCAGCCGCCTTTATTTATTAGTGTCAGCACTGCGTTAAAATAGGGCAGCTATCAAACTTTCACATTTTAGGTTGCTGGAGCCTGGAAGAGAAGGGTGGCTTCCCCAACTTTATTGCCTCCGTACTGCACAGTAACAACATTAGTTGACTACAACACCTTTTAAATATTAATTAATAAAAATCGAAACTTCGTGCATAGATATCTGTATGGAAGATTAAGGAGTACAAACTTTTCATTGTACTAAAATACTGTACAAAAAGATCTACTACCATAATGTTGTGGAGGTAAATATATATGAGTAAGTATATATTTACTATTGTTAACTTTAAATCTAAATACCTGTAAACATATACATAGATAAGATACATCTATGTCTTGAAGACTAGGTAATCTATAATTACTTATATATACTTACCTTCATGATATTACTATAGTTATCAATAGTTTGCTTACAATATTATTTGCACAGCAGTATTTTCATATTTTGTTAGTACATGCTGTAGACGATTGATCAATACCTTGAGCAGACTTTGCTGGAAGGACAAGAGCTGTTCTTTAGCCTTGGTGTAATCCTTGTGCTCCATGCACAACTCATAGACCTCCAGGATAGATAACAAGGGGCAGTCCTAGAACAAAATCAAGTAGATCAAAGAGAAAAGGTTAATACACGAAACGAAAAGGAGAACAGAGGGCCACCTGATCTTTTCCCACTCGAACGAAGAGATGACTGTCAACAAAACTCATTCGTCTACCCATCGAGAAGTTAATGGACTGCAACCCAAATATTCAAGTGTTGCCCTGAGGACTGTCACAGTTATGCACTAGCTAAAATTCAGACTGCTGAAGCTGACTAAGTTGTTCTAGGCATGGTATTTCTCCCATTTCTGTGTTTTAATCTTAGATTCACTTTACCTACTGCTTAAAACCTGCCGTATCGTATTAGTTCCCAAGGCTTTTGTCATAATAAGTGATTATGAAACATTACTTTTCAAATATTAAACAATACGATTCAAATCCTCTTTGAGATTAACCATGCCAGTTGAACATCTGACTTCGAAAATCTGTTCTGTGGGACAGCAACAGCTGACAGTGAAAAGGTTAAAGGTAAACTGTTCATAAGAACATCTTTCGTGCACAAAGCACCAATCTGTAAATTAATTCCTACATATATGAACGACACACATTATTCATGCAACAATACAATTTTGTAAAGATACAAAAATAATTATTTAAAGGCTATTCTATGCATGCACGCACAGGCAACACACATAAAGCACACGCACTAATGCAACGTATGCCACAGTTCATACTACTTACTACTTTACTGTCTCTGAACAGATTCCAAGGAGGCACAGCATGTTATTTCATAACACGGGAAACATGGGAAAGCACACTGCATGGTTGGACCAGTCGAACTTTCAAAGCATCACAGTCATCCAATTCCACATACTGCTTCAGTGATAATCATGTAGATCGCTGCTGCCTTCAGAAGGGCTCTGCGCCTCACTGGCTATGGTAAGAGGACCTCACTGTCAGAGTAGATAGCATGCCAGCCATCAGAGACACTTTACACAGGTGGCTAGATACACCCTAGGAAGATAATGAGCACAAAGGTGAAGTTCTGGGCACCTAGGGCAGAGTTATTACTGTAACTGACACAATGTTATTTCCTCCCTTCAAAAAGGCCTCCAACTTGCATTTTTGATTGATTGTAATTCTGATCAGAGGCGCTTTCATAAAGGTACCACCCACTGCCTTAATCTTAATCCTCACCATAAAAGATCAAGGCCCTCATTACAACCCTGGCGGTCCGAGACCGCCAGGGCTGTTTTGGCTGAAGCACCGGCAACAGGCTGGCGGTGCTTCAGAGGGGATTATGACCGCCGCGGTCGCACCGCCGGGGCCGGCGGTTTCCCGCCACATTTGCCCCGGCATTGATAATCCGCCAGGGCAGCACTGCTTGCAGTGCTGCCCAGGGGATTACGAGTCCCCGTACCGCCAGCCTTTTCCTGGCGGTTTGAACCACTGGCATGGGCAGTGCAGGGGCCCCCCTGACAGGGCCCAGTGCAGCTTTTCACTGTCTGCACAGCTTTAAGAGAAACCATTGTTTCAACAATAATGCCAACTCTGTTGCTACATGGTTTTACACATGTGGCGGTGATCCCACATCATATGCTTCTAGAGACCATAGAATGGGTCTCATGAAATAAATCTATGAGCACCAGAATTATTATGAATGTGAGGATCATAACTCTAGTGTCTTGATTTCTATTGTTTCAAATTGGTTGAGAATAATTTAAAAGAAGCATACATTGGTTGGAGGTGACACCATAGGCCAGCCAGTCATTAAGTAAACGGATTATGATGAGCAAGAAAGATTGTGGACTAGCAAAAGCATCATCTCACTAGGATTAAAGTACAAGTTACTTACCTTCAGTAACTAAATATCTGATAGAGGTATATTCTAGTTGCAGATTCCTTACCTTACAATTTCCCCCAGGCGTCAGCCTAGATCCAGAGATTTTTCTTCGAGCAATACCCTTGCGCGTCGGTAGGTGGCATCGGTCGACTCTGCGGGCATCGTTGGCATTGTAGTCGTTGTAATGATGTCGGGAGTACTATATAGATGCCACCTTCGCTCAGGGACGTCAGTTTCTTTTAATGAATTTCCACGGCAAAGCAAAGAGCCGCTAAGAATACTGAGATTGGTGCGCCAGAGCTAAGGACCTGAAAGGGGAATCCCTGTCCCTAGAAATCAGTTCGCAAGTGGGGAGGATGGGTAGGCGGTAAGGAATCTGCAACTACAATATGTCTCTACCAGATATTTTGTTACTGAAGGTAAGTAACTTGTACATCTGATACAGACTTCTAGTTGCAAATTCCTTACCTTAGAATAGATACCCAAGCAATGCCATCCTTGGTGGGGGGCTGCGAACCAACATCATACTAGGAAGTCTGGCAGGACCGAACGACCAAAGTAACCATCCCGACGGACCTGACTGTCCAGGTAGTAGTGTTTAGCAAACGTGTGCAGGGACGCCCATGTAGTTGTCTGGCAGATATCCAGGACAGGAACTCGGCGTGCTAACGCAGTGGAAGCAGCAGTTGCTCTGGTGGAATGAGCACGCAGACCCTCAGGGGGTTGCTTCTTGGCCAAAGCGTAGCACATTTTGTTGCAAAGAAGCACCCATCGAGAGATGGTACGCTTTTGCACTGCCTTCCCTTTTTTCGCACCCACATACCTGACAATGGGTTGAATGTCCACTCGGAATTCTTTAGTACGATTAAGATAGAACGCCAAAGCCCTTTTGGGGTTCAGACGGTGGAGTCTCTCCTCCTCATGAGAAGGATGTGGGGGTGCATAGAAAGTAGGTAGGGTGATTGACTGGCCTACATGAAAAGACGTAACCACCTTTGGAAGGAAGGAAGCCTTAGTGCGCAACACCACTTTGTCAGGGTGCACAGACAAGTATGGAGGTTTAGATGAAAGGGCTTGAAGCTCATTCACCCTCCGAGCAGCGGTGATGGCAAAAAGAAAGACAGTTTTGAAAGTGAGGAGCCGCAAGGGACAATTGTGCATCGGCTCAATGGGAGTACACATTAAATAAGTAAGGACAAGATTGAGGTCCCACTGAGACATGATGAATGGAGTGGGAGGAAATAAATGAGTGAGGACTTTTAGGAATCTATTCACAATGGGAGATTTAAAAAGTGAGGGCTGATCAGGTAACCTAAAGAAGGCTGGAATGGCAGATAAATATCCTTTAAGGGTGCCCAAAGTAGAGCCCTGCTGGGACAAAGAAAGAATGAACAGAAGAACCTCGGATAGAGGGGCAGAGAGGGGATCAACAGATTTGTTGGTGCACCATGCCACAAATTTATCCCAACAACAGGCGTATACAGTTTTGGTGGAGGGACGCCTGGCTGCCAAGATAACATTGCAGACTTCGGACAGAAGGTCAAAAGTCGTCAACTGGCGCCACTCAATCTCCACGCATGAAGCTGGAGGTTGGACAGGTTCGGGTGAAGAACAGTCCCCTGTTGCTGCGACAGAAGATCCGCCCGAAGAGACATTCTGAGTGGAGGATCAATGGACGTGCTCAATAGCTCTGGATACCAGACTCTCTGTGCCCAGTCCAGAGCCACCAAGATGACTTGGGCCCGGTCGTTCCTGATCTTCTTGAGAACTCTGGGCAGAAGTGGTATAGGCGGAAAGGCGGAAAGGAGGTCAGAGTTCCACTTGAGACGAAAAGTGTCTCAGAGCGAGTGCTGCCTTAGAAACTCCAACATTGTGCGTTCTCTGCGGAGGCAAACAGATCTAACCAAGGCTCTCCCCACTGCTGAAAGAGACCATGCGCCACCTCTGGATGGAGACGCCATGTGATACGCTGTTCATCGACGGCTGAGTTCGTCCGCTCTGGCGTTGAGAGAACCTGCCAGATGTTGAACCACCAGGGTAATGCCCTGATGTTCCATCTATGTCCAGAAGCGAAGTTACTCCTGACCAAGGTTCCAGGACCTTACTCCGCACTGTTTGTTGCAGTATCACATGGCAGTAGTATTGTCCGTGAACACCTGCACTACTTTCCCTTTCAGAGAGGGAAGAAATGCTTTCAACGCAAGCCTGATTGCCTGGAGCTCCAGAAGATTGATATGGAGCCCAGACTCCGCCAGAGGCTAGAGGCCTCTGATCTCCGCCTCTCCCATGTGGCCGCACCGATCAAGAAGTGACGCATCTGTCACTATTGATAGATCTGGTTGGGAAAGGGAGAGGGATCTGCCATGGACCCAATGCGGATTCGAAAGCCACCACTGAAGATCTTTCCCAGTCCCCTCCGAGATCTGGACCATGTCAGAGAGATTTCCTTGATGCTGCGCCCACTGGAACTTCAAGTCCCACTGCAGAGCCTACATATGCCATCGGGCATGTGTTACTAGAAGGATGCAGGAAGCCATGAGGCCCAGCAGCCTCGGAGTCAGTCTCACTGAAACCCAAGACCGAGGCTGAAAGATCGGAATCATAGCCTGAATGTCTTGGACTCGCTTTTCAGGAGGATAAGCCCGAAACTGCACTGTGTCCAGAACAGCTCCGATGAAGGGGAGTGTGCAGGAGGTTCGCCGTAGTCTGAAGGTGGGAGATGACTTTCTGGGGCTAGTCGGCCTTCAACAGCCATTTGTCGAGGTAGGGGAAGACTGACACCCCTAACCTGCGTAGATGAGCTGCAACCACCACCATCACTTTCGTGAACACCCAAGGGGCGCTGGTAAGGCCGAAGGGGCGCATGGTAAACTGAATGTGCTTGTGACATACCACGAATCGTAGGTAACGTCTGTGGGCAGGCAGGGTGGGGATGTGGAAATAAGCGTCCTGCAAGTCCAACGCTACAATCCAGTCTCCCGGGTCCAAGGCAGACAGAACCTGAGCCAGGGTGAGCATTTTGAATTTCTCCTTCTTGGGGAAGTAGTTCAGGTCCCGAAGGTCTAGGATAGGACATAAGTGTTGGAAAATGGGTTATTGGTAGGGCAGGTAGGTACCTACACCTAGCAACAAGCCACTAACCTCCACATAGGTACAGTTAGGTCTCAGTAAATTAATCCCAGCTCTACCCTTGGTAGCTTGGCATCGAGCGTCAAGGCTTAACTTAGGAGACAAAGTGTAAAGCATTCAAATATCACAAAACAGTAATTAAATAAAACACAGGAAACAGTTTAAAAATCCAAAACCAATTTATAAAAATAGCTTATATTTTTATCTTTAAAATGACACAAAAACGATTAAAATCGGTTCAGGGGAACCGGAGATATGAATTTTTAAAGTATTATTATTTTCTAGCGCTTAGAAACAAAAAGCGCCAATCGGGTCATCTGGTTGCACCAGGACCGGGACAAAGTCAAACTTTCAGGCCGACCGCGATGGAGCCCTGCTCGGCTACAAGTCGCGGGAGGCCTCGGTTAAAAAGTTACCTTCTGACTTAGTCTCTTTTTTGATGTTTTTCTTCCCCGGGACGAACCTGCCAGTTGAATCCGACCTCCTGGAGCCCTTGTCCGGATACGTGAAGTCGGTTTCCTCGGTGGTGATTTTTACCTTCGGACTTAGTCGTTTTTTCGAGATGAAAATCCTTCGACCGGGGTAAACCTGGATCTTGATCCGACGTCCGTGGAGCCCTTCTCGGATACGATGGCTGGGAGGTCCCGGTCAACTTTTTACCTTCGGACTTAGTCTCTTTTTTGGATGTTTTTCTTTACCGGGACGAACCACGAAGTCAGGCCGGGTCGCGGTTGAGGCAAGCCGGCTACAATTTCCGCGTCGGGTCGGTCACTTTATGGAGCTTTTTTCTCAAAAATTCTCCAATCTTTTCCAAACTTCTGGGGCTTCACCCAGATGTTCTTTCAAGGTTCTTTTGGGGTCCACAGCTCACCCCAAGGGTCCAGAAGTTCTGTGATGGTCCTTGGGGGGTGCGGACTTCAACTCCCAGAATGCACCTGGCGCAAACTCCTTTTTGGCCACTGGACAGTGGTCAGCTGGTCGCTTTCTTCAGGAGTTGGTGCAGGGGACTCTGGTTAGCAATTTTTCACCAGTTGAAGCCAGGCAAAGTCCTTCTTGTGGTGAAGCCCAAGTGTGCAGCTGGTGCAGTCCTTCTGAGTGCAGGGTCCAGGTGCAGGCCAGGGGTCCAGCAGGGCAGTCCTTCTTCTTCTTTAGTTCCTTTCTTGTTGAATTCTGGAGGGGATCTGAGGCGTGGGTGCAGGTCTGCCAGTTTTATCCTTGCTCCTGGGTGAAAAGCAGGGGGGCCCTGGTTCTCCAATCAGGGACAGGGTCGTCCCCCTGTGATGACCACTTCCTGGGAAGTGTGGCAAAAATCCATCCCAGAAGGCAACAGTCTCTAAAAATCCAAAATGGATGAATCTGATTTTTGGAGGAGAGATCTGTCTGAGCCCACCCACTGGTGTGGCTAAAAATCATAAACACACCCCTCTCCTGCCCTCTCCTAATCTAATCAAGGGGGCACCTAGCTGTCAGGGGTTGCAGGATGTGGGGGTGTTGCTGGGTGCTCCAGATGTCCTTCTCTGCCTTTGAAGACCAGTTTGGCAGCCCTCCCCCTTCCTGCCTCACCATCTGCTGAGGGGAGATTATCTCCCCCAAGCACATTCCTTTGTGTGAAGCCAGGCCACTTCACACCTCATTAAAGTAGCCTGGCAGAAGCTGCTGCAGGCTGGCCAATCAGAGCACAGCAGCAAAAACACTGCAGAGCTGAAATTGGCAACTTTTTAGGTAAAGTCTAAACTTTTTACCTGCACTAGTTATATTAAATCCAACAACTGGAAGTTGTGGGATTTATTACAACAATCAATTTGATACCAAATTCTTGGTATGCAACATTTAAGGAGACTTTAAAATTTAAAATAAAGTCTGCCCGTTCTAGCCTATGAAGGCCATTTACTTCAATGAGGGAAAAACGAATTTGGCTGTTTTTACCTCACCAGGGCTTATAAATCTATTTTTATAAAGTCCCTGCTTATAGTTACATGGCACCCAGCCCTAGGGGCACATAGGGCACACCTTAGGGGTGACTTATATGTAAAAATAAGGTAGTTTAAGACTTTGGAAGTACCTTTAATTCCAAAGTCGAATTTGCATATAACTTTAATTTAAAAGCAGCCAGCAAGGCAGGCATGCTTTTAAAATGACACTGGGCACCTCAGCAATGCACCGAGGTGTGCACCACCTATGCTGTGGTCCCTAAACCTACATGCCCTACCATATACTAGGGACTTATAGGTAGGTTAACTTAGCCAATTATAATGAGCCTAATTTGCATATCCATTTTACATAGAGCACACGCCCTGGGACTGGTTAGCAGTACCCAGGGCACCATCAGAGTCAGGAAAACACCAGCATAAAGTGAAAAATGGGGGCAAAAAGTTATGGGGCCTCTGCAATCAGCCCTAGTTTCTCACAATAAGCCCTTGTCCTTTTTCGGCACCAGAAAGTAGCGGGAATAACAACCACTACCTACTTCGGGCACAGGGTCCTTTTCTATAGCCTTCTTGGCAAAGAGAGCTGCAACGTCCTGGGGGAGAAGTGCCAAATGATTATCTGGAAGGTGACTGAAGGATTGAGGCATGGCTGGTGGAGCAGATTCGAAAGGGAGGGAGTAGCCCTTTCGAATAATCTGCAAAACCCACCTGTCCGTAGTGATGGGTTTCCAGTGGGGCAGGTGATGGCGAATCCTGCCGCCAACTGAATGGGAGTGAGGAGACGGACTAGGAGGGTTTGGAGACTGCAGCGGGGGCAGAGGTGACTGGGCAGACCGCTGGTTCCCTGTCCCACGCCCCCTTGGGATTCCGCGTCCCCGGCCATGCAAAGGCTAGACAGCATGGGTGGCACAGTGGCTGTGTGGAGGACGCGACAGGGAGCTCCTTCCGTGGCCACGAAAGGGGTGAAAAGCGGACTGCGGGGGGTGTGGGGCAGAGGAAAGACCAAGGGACCCAGCTGTAGCCCAGGAATCCTTGAATCGCTCCAAGGCCGAGTCCGCTTTGTCTCCAAAGAGACGGAAGCCATCAAAGGGTATGTCCATAAGTGACTGTTGGAGATCCCCAGAAAAACCAGAAGTATGCAACCAGGCGTGGCATCTAAAGGCCACTGTTGTAGCAACCGATCTGCCCAGAGAGTCGGTCGTTTCCAGCCCACAACGGATTGTGAACTTTGCTGCATCTCTCCCATCGTTGACAGCTTGGGAGACAATAGCACGGGCCTCCTCCGGTATCTACGGCAGGACTTGTGCAACACAACCATGTCTCACAAAGAGTGGGTACAGCGGTCCAAAAGGCATGCAGAGTTCACAGACCGCAGAGCGAGACTGGAGGAAGAAAACAACTTCTTTCCAAACTGTTCCAGCCTTTTTGAGACCCTGTCCGGGGGTGCGGAAGGGAATGTGCCTGAAGAAGAGGAAGCCTGGATGACAAGACTCTCAGGCGTGAGGTGTTGGTTCAGGAATTTAGGGTGGTTTGGAGGGGGCCGATGGCGGCGTGCGATAGTTCTATTCACAGGAGCCCCTGTGTTGGGTTTGGACCAAGTACCCAAAAGGACATCGGTGAGAGCTTCATTGAATGGCAAAAGGGGTTCTGAAGTGGAAGCCATAGGCTGAAGCACCTCCGTCAGGAGATTAGACCTGACCTTTACTGTAGGAAGCTCAAGGACCTCATCTGCCCTACTGACCAACATACCATAAGTTGCTCCCTCCGCCATAGATACGGTAGGAGGAGACAGCATGCCAGCATCAGGAGAAGTATCCAGACCACTGACGTCGCCCAATTCCTGAGCCCAGTCCAAAAATGGGTCATCCAGGTATTCATAAGAGTCCACGGACCCCTCCAATCACTCCCCAAATTCGTACCCATAGGAAAAAGGGTCCGAATCTGGCCTGGGGCGAATAGGCCCCATCGAAGACATAGGTGGCGTCGGCCGATGCTGCTCCGACTCCAAGTCGTTGGGGATAAGGATTGGATCGACCTTGATAGTGGGCACTATCTACGTCTAGAGCATCGACAATCGACCTGATGTCAGGGAACGTCTCGAGGGTGCGACAGGCGCCAGTGCGGTTCCGCGAGCGGATCCAGAGGGGACCTCGGTGGCCAGAGCCGAAGCCGCCGGCGCAAAACCCGAAGCCCCTCAACCGAACACCTTTGGCCCAAAGCCGCCGTATCGGGGTCGATCCTCCCAATAATGAGGTGCATGGCCACATAGAACTCTTTAAGTTGGGTGGGGGTCACTCAGGAAAGCGCGGAGCGGACCCAGATGCAGGCTTCGAGGACGGAGGCATTGAGCGTCAACACTCTTCCCGCGTCACGTCAGCCGAGCGACGGGGCGAAGTCGGAGATCGATGAGACCTCTTCGACTTCTTCTTCTTTTTACCTGCACCCGAAGATTTAGAAGAAGACGAGTGGTGATGGCTCCGCGAATGGTCTCGAGACCTTCCTCTCGATCGAGACCAGGACTTACGCAGAGTTGAGTGTCGGGCTGCCATAAGCTTTAGGGACCTCTCCCTCAAAGCCTTCGGGTGCATGGCCCGGCACTCAGAGGACGAATTTGGGTCGTGGTCGCGCTCAAGACACCACAGACAAACCCGATGAGGATCAGTCACCAACATCGTGGGGTGACAGTCCTTGCACGGCTTGAAATCGGTCTTCGGGGACATCCTTGACGGATAAAAAATTCTCACAAAAACTGAACAAAACGGTTGAAGTCGGTCAAAAAGAGACCAGGGTAGCTCTTCTCTGGATCAGCGTGTGGCGCAAAAAGAAAACAACTGACATCACTGCGTGAAGGCGGTATCGATATACTACTCCTGACGTCATCATGGTGACTACGACGCCAATGACGCCACCTACCGACGCGGGAGGGTATTGTTCGAAGAAAAATCTCCGGATCCAGTCTGATGCCTGGGGAAATTCTAAGGTAAGGAATCTGCAACAAGAAGTCTCTATCAGATAATACAGGATGTTATTCGTACAAAAGGCTTGGGAAGTAGTGTGAGCAGATGCTCTACAAAGATTACAGGCATACATATCTTTACAAGGCACGATGTGCAGTTCTGGGACAGGCCCGTAACATGTCAGGAATTGGAACTGTGCAAGTGTCCTAACGTCAGGAACTGGACAAAGAACTTCATCTGGCAATGGTTATTTTTCTACCAAAAGTGATCAAGAGGATGAAATGTTTAGTTCTTATAAAAATACACTTGAGAATTGGATTTTACCAGATTGCATAGACTGAAGAAAGTGAGACCTATGGGGAATACTACAAAGAAACAGTTTCTGGGGGAGATAGAAATCCGGAATAAATGAAGACTTAGTTTAGAATTCAAACTTGTCTCTAAATTGTAGTGTTGTGTAGGTTCTCACTATCCTAATGATGTTAATGGATTTGGGTGGCAGAATCACCTGAATTGTAGGGTGTTGAGTACAATCCCACACCACGTGACACCTGTCGACCTAATATGGGTTTTCGTGCTAACTAGCAGCACCTCATCTCTGCCCCAGGGCAGGGGTGATAGTGGCAACCGGGCGCATGACAAGAAAGACCCCTCAGGGGAATTATGGTCGATCAGATCTTACCCCTTTCTCTCGGTTACATTAGTCTCACACATGCAAAGACAAAGAGAGGCAGAATATAGTTCATTAAGGTTTTTTTTAAAGTAACTGCATCTTAGATAAAATGGCATGTATTGCAATAACTAGGATGATAAAACAAAATAGAAGCAAAATTGTGACAAGGAGAGTGAAACACAAAAACAGTCCCACCATACTGTTACTAGGAGTGATATATATATCTTTCCTACCTAAGCTATGTTATAGAACAGCGTAAAAAGCCCTTATCCGCCTTTCAGGTTTCCCCTTTGGGAAGACATCACCCCCATACCTGAGCAAGGAAGCCTGTTGTCTATAGGCCAGGGATTCAGCAGTCTTAGCAAGTAGCTGTAGCGAAGATAATCAGCTGCAGTCATGGTAATCTGGCTGGAATCTCTCTCTAACGTGTATGGGACAGAGAAGTGTTTTTATAATAAAACAATGGATGTTCTAGGAAACATTTCCCCACGAAAGGATGTGTATATTTATGTGAATGTTGGAGACCCAATGTACCACTTTTGCCAGCAATCCTCTCTGACTGCAGCCTTCAGGAAAGCACAAAGTGAAATGAATGCAGTACTAAAAGTGTGATGCTTTCCTAGGCGAAAGAACAATTAGATAGAGAAAATAAAACAACACCGCAAGTGTGACTAATGCTAGAAAAACAAAGCAATGCTGAATAAAAGGTAACTGGGCTAATGTGCACAACAGCAGGCCTAGTTTGCTAAAATAACGTGTCTAAAATATGGCTAAAATAGCTATACAACAGTAGTTGCTGACAAAGAAACATGCCAACTTCAGTCAGTAACATATTGTAAATGACAAGTCCCGGCCTCACTCCACTGGAAAAACAAGGTCTGATTTGGGACAAAAGAACAAGTTACTTGCCTCTGGTAATGCTTTGTGTGGTGGATGATATATCTACCTACAGATTCACCTTTTGAATATCAGTCTGGCTACAGAAACATTTCAATAGCCCTCTTATGCCAGCAGGGACGGGGGCTCCATCACAAATTAACAGACGGTGCCTGGTCACATCACTCGAGCTATAAAGTGACCCCATGATCTTGTTGACCTCAGTTACCTTCCATTTTTAGTGCACCATCAAGGTGAACAGATCATATTTATAAAGGTGCAATTTTTAGTAATATGAAGAAAATAAAACAACAGAAGTATTGGTAGACACAGCCATGCTATGGGGAGATGGGTGAGAGGGTGAGGAATCTGCCAGCAGCTATAGGATTTACCAGAAAAAGCATTACAAAAGTTAAGTGACTTGTTATCCTGATGGGACACTTCTACCTGCAGATTCCTCACCTTTTGAATAGATTTCCCAAGCAGTCTGACGATCAGGTGGGAGTGCATGGCTGTCTTCCCCAAACAATTCTGAAGAACTGAACGAGCACAGTCACCATCCCTCCTCACTTCGGAATCCAGCCAATAATGTTTTGAAAAAGTGTAAAGGGAAGACCAAGTTGCATCTCTGCAAATATCCGGCACAGGCATTGCTCTCTCTAGCACTGAAGTAGAAGATCTGGCTCTGGTAGAATGGGCCCCAATACCTTCTGGATGCTCCTTGTGCACCACGGCATAGCAGATCCTGAGGCACAGGATAATGCCCTTTTGTGGGCTGCCTTGCTTTTAATTATTTCAACGTATTCCACAAACAACTGATCATCTAGCCTGAATTAATTTGTTCTGTCCATACAGAAATCAACCACTCTTTTGAGATCAAGACAATGGAGTCTTTCCTCCTCTTTTGTAGGATATGGAGGAGGGAAGAATACAGGAAGGGTGATAGACTGACCATGATGGAAGGGAATGACCACTTTCGGATGAAAGCAGCTTTGGTACATAATACTAGTTGTTGAGGGAAGAAGGTGGTGAAGGCATGCTTTACACTCAGCACCTGAAGTTTGCTTACCCATCTGGATTATGTGATAGAGATTAAGAGCATAATATTCAACGTTAATAAATGGAAGGGTAAACTATGTAAAGGATCAAATGAAGAACACATTTAAAAAGTAAGAACCAAATGGAGATCCCATTGTGGCACAACAAATGGTGTAGCAGGGTACTTGTTCATGAGACCTTTGAGGAATTTGATAACACTTTCATTGAGTAGACATAAAAAAGCTGATAAGGCTGCCAAATAACCCTTTACAGTAGCACCATGCAACCCTGTTGGGCCAGCTAGAGGGCAAAAGAGAGAATATCAGACAGATGAGCTAGAAGGGTATCTATGAAACTGCCTGTACACCATTTAACACATCTGGACCACGTGCCAGAATGTAATTTTGTTGGAGGGTTTCTAGCGCATAAAATAACATCCACCACTTGTGGAGGTAAAGAAAATGTACTCAGTCTGCCCCACCCAATCTCTAGACACGTAGGTGGGGGCTCTGGAGTTTAGGGTCAACAACCTGGCCCTGAGACCGCAACAGAAGTTCTTCCCAGTGAGGGAGACGGAGAGAGGGCACAGGCAGAGATGAATGAGGTTTGTATACTGTACCCTTCGTGGCCAGTCAGGGGCGATTAAGATTACTTGGGCCCGGTTAGGTGAATCTTCCTCAACACATGAGGAATCAAAGGAAAGGGGAAAAGCATAGTGAACTGGAAAGTTACACTTCAAACAAAACAAATTTCCCAATGTTCCCTGCATCGGATACGGGAGGCACAGAGCAGCGAGCATTCTCGCAAGTGCACTTATATCTACCCAAGGAGTGTCCCACAACTGCTAGATATCCTGGACTACCTCTGGGTAGTTGGCAAAATTACGCCAACTGAAACTGTCTGCTTGCAGGTTGAGCAATCTGGCCAGGTGATTTACCACCTGAGCTCAGGACCACAGTCATAGAATCTCTCTGCAAAGAAGATGCAATCCCACTCCTTCCTATTTGTTGATGTACCACATTGCAGTTGTATTGTCTGTCTAGATCTGGACTGGCTGACTGAGAAGGGAAGGGAAGTAGTTCTTGAGAGCCTTGCACATTGTCTGTAAATCAGCAGATTTATATGCAACATCTGTTCTTCTGGTGACCAGAGGCTTCTGATCTCCATTTCCTACTACATAGGAGGCTTCCGTGATTACCGTTGCCTCCGGAGGACGGTGAAATGGCTATACTCGAGAAAGGCTGCTGTTCACTTCACCACTGTTGATCAGCCGCAGTGTCCCTGGAGATCTTGATACAGGCTTGTAGATTCCATTTGTGTTGGAGGCTGCAGAGGCACCACTGGGGGGCCCTTCATATGCCAGAGTGCATGGGTGACCACCAGAATGCAGGAGGCTAGCAGACCAATCAGACGTAGGACCGTCAGGACTGGAATGTGCTCTCCATCTTGAAACATCGGAAGCATAGCCTAAATATTCTTAACTCTCTAAGGAGAGAGGGCTTGATTCCAGGATTGGCCCCTATGAATAGGATGCGTGGTGTGGGCACTAGGTGAGATTTGGGCTTGTTGATCGAAAGCCCCAGGTCATACATCAGTTATGTTATTATATGCATGTGGCAATATACTATTTTTGAAGAGCTGCCTTTTGTGAGTCAGTTGTCCCGGTGAAGGAAAACTAAAACTCCTGCCTGTCTGAAGTGGGCTGCAACCACCACCATTGCCTTTGTTTAATCTGGAGGTGTAGAAGTAAGGTCAAACTGAAGAACTGCAAACTGGTAATGTTCGGATCCAGCCTTGAAGTAAAGGAACTTCCTGTGTTACTGCAGAATTGTGATGTGGAAATAGACATCCTGCAGGCTGACCAACCCCATCCAATCTTCAGCTTCCAGCACCAAAAAAACCTGAGCTAGGGCTGGCATTTTGACTTTGCCTTTTTTAAAGAACAAGTTCAAAATCCTGAGGTCTAGGATTGGACAAACACCACCAACCTTTCTGGGGATCAAAAAGTAACAAGTGTAACATTCTTGATACCCTATCTGCTCTGGAACCAATTCCACTGAGCCCTTTTGGAGTGAAGCAAGGATGTGCAGATGGTCTTGCAGGAGTGCATCTGTTTTGGGGAGGGATGGGAGGTGGTGATTGTTGGAAGGCTGGGCATACCCCACTTTTACTATTTGTAAGACCTAAAGATCTGAAATGATGGCCTTCCATGCTTGTGGAAAGAATACCTGTCATCCATCGGGTAGCATTTGTTCTGATAAAGCAGAACTAGGGCTGCTTCCCTGTAGTGGCTGGAGAAAAAGATGAGGGAGATGAAAAGAGAGGGAGGAGTAGGACATGCAGTTTTCCTCTGACATACCCTTTGTAATGACTGTAGAGGGGGTTTGCCTGCTGTTGTTGCTGTAATTGAGCATAATATTGTAGGCACCCTTAGGAGGATAAGCACCTAATAAACCCGAAATGTCTTAAATTGTTGGTAATACCTAGGTTGTGATTGTAGTCCAGGGCATCTAGCTGTGGGTTTGCTGTCTTTGAATCTTGAGTGCTGAGTCCATCTTAGCACCAAAGAGGCAAGATCCAAAGAAGGGTAAGTCCACAAATGTACTCAGGGCATCCTATGAGAAGCCTGAATTTCTCAACTAGGTGTGTCTTCTTTGGGAGACTGAAGTCCCCATAGCTCTAGGCACGGAGTCTTCAGTACTGAAGGATGGATGACCTGCTTTGCTGCGGACTGACCCTCATTTATGAGCTCTTTGAAGTGGGCCTGAAGCTTGCTTGACAGCTTAAGGATGATATCTCGAGAAGAGTCCAACAGGACATGTGCATATGTTGCCATGAGGCAAGTGGCATTTATGCATTTGTGAGTCATTCTTCTGGACGAAAATACCTTTTTTGCATATTTTCTTAGACTCCCAGTCATATGTATGGATGGAAATGATTCAGGAGTCAATTTTAAAGAACATGAAGCTTGTACTACAAGGCTTTCCTTTCTAGGGATGAATGGGCTGACAAGAAATCATGACTCCTAGAGGCAAGTTTGTAATGAGGAGCTAACTGGCTGGATACAGCTCTAGATGTCAGCCTTTCCTAAACAGCAAGGTAGACTCAGTCACAGCTTCATTAAAAGGAAGAAGTGGCTCTGAAGAGTGAGGGGTAGAATGCATCACTTCCTTAAATTTGACTTCTGTTGATGGAAGTTAGAGGTGAAGCATCCCTGCTGCTTTTCTCACTAAAGAGTGATATGATATCACTTCAGGTGGAGGAAGACTCGTTGTGGAGAGCAGTTCCCATTTAGGGGAGGTGTTAAAGTCACTTGCATGTGCATCCTTCAAACCTTCAAAGTCGGGGTCCATCATTATGTATGTAGCACCTTCTACAGAAAATAAATCTTCTTTAGGATTTATGTATATATATATATATATATATATATATATATATATATATATTTATTATCAAACAAAGTGGTCTGAAAGTTGCAGGGCGGCGCACTCCACTGCCGGTGCCCAGTGACGGAGAGGACCAATCTAAAAAAATACAAATAACCAAGAGTTTTCACTCCTCGAAGTCTCAATAGTGCATATTTATTTCAAAATAACAACCACCAACGCGTTTCAACTCCCCATGGAGTCTTGTTCACAGTGAATGAGTCCCTTTTCCCTTTTGCTATTTATACTCAATATCACTACATCATACACAATGAATTATGGATATTGTAGTTTACATATGTTACAAATAAAATTAAAATTAGTGATTTTCTAAATTTAAAATTTAAAATCCCATTTTCAATATATAATACTGTTCACTTGTGTTCTTCTATTGTTAGACTGGAATATGCTGTAATACAGGAATGATACCATATATATATATATATATATATATATATATAAAAAGACAAATTAAATAAATGTCAGAGGGTAATAGTGTTACGTATGTATAGCTGAAATAGTGAAAATGAAAAAGTAAATAGTAAATACAAACAGTACGAAATCATTAATTAGAAAGGATTGGAAGAACATAGAAGAACACAAGTGAACAGTATTATGTATTGAAAATGGGATTTTTAATTTTAAATTTAAAAAATCAGTAATTTTAATTTTAATTGTAACATATGTAAACTACAATATCCATAATGCACTGTGTATGATGTAGTGATATTGAGTATAAATAGCAAAAGGGAAAAGGGACTCATTCACTGTGAACAAGACTCCATGGGGAGTTGAAACGCGTTGGTGGTTGTTATTTTTAAATAAATATGCACTATTGAGACTTCATGCAGTGCGGTGAAAACTCTTGGTTATATATATATATATATATATATATATATATATATATATATATATATATGGAAAATGTCACTTACCCAGTGTACATCTGTTCGTGGCATGAGACGCTGCAGATTCACATGCTATGCATTATCCTGCGATCTAGTGTTGGGCTCGGAGTGTTACAAGTTGTTTTTCTTCGAAGAAGTCTTTTCGAGTCACGAGACCGAGGGACTCCTCCCTTTCGGCTCCATTGCGCATGGGTGTCAACTCCATCTTAGATTGTTTTCCCCGCAGAGGGTGAGGTAGGAGTTGTGTATATAGTAAAAGTGCCCATGCAATGGAGTGAGTATGTATGTATATAATGTGTATAAGAATAGTATATATTTACAAATTTACAAATGTACAAGTTTCATCAACTTAGAACGGCTACAGGCTCCCGGGGAGGGCGCATGTAAATCTGCAGCGTCTCATGCCACGAACAGATGTACACTGGATAAGTGAAATTTTCCGTTCGATGGCATGTGTAGCTGCAGATACACATGCTGTGCATAGACTAGTAAGCAGTTATCTCCCCAAAAGCGGTGGCTTAGCCTGTAGGAGTTGAAGTTGTCTGAAATAATGTTCGTAATACAGCCTGTCCTACTGTGGCTTGCTGTGTTGTCAACACATCTACACAGTAATGTTTTGTGAATGTATGAGGCGTAGACCATGTGGCTGCCTTACATATTTCTGTCATAGGTATATTTCCTAGAAAGGCCATTGTGGCGCCTTTCTTCCTAGTGGAGTGCGCCTTTGGCGTAATAGGCAGATCTCTTTTTGCTTTAATATAGCAGGTCTGAATACATTTCACTATCCATCTGGCAATGCCTTGTTTGGATATTGGATTTCCTGCATGAGGTTTTTGGAAGGCTACAAACAATTGTTTTGTCTTGCGAAATTGTTTTGTTCTATTAATGTAATACATTAGTGCTCTTTTGATGTCTAACGTATGTAAGGCCCTTTCGGCTACTGAGACTGGTTGTGGAAAAAAGACTGGGAGTTCCACTGTTTGGTTTAGGTGGAACGGTGATATAACTTTTGGTAAGAATTTTGGATTTGTACGGAGAACCACTTTATGTTTATGTAGTTGTATAAAGGGTTCTTGTATAGTAAATGCATGTATTTCACTTACTCTTCTAAGAGATGTGATAGCTATTAGGAAGGCTACTTTCCAGGTTAAGTATTGCATCTCACAAGAGTGCATGGGTTCAAATGGTGGACCATGAGTCGTGTTATAACAATATTGAGGTTCCACGAGGGAACTGGTGGTGTTCTCGGGGGTATGATTCTTTTTAAACCCTCCATAAATGCTTTGATGACTGGGATTCTAAAGAGTGATGTTGAATGTGTAATCTGCAGATAGGCAGATATTGCTGTGAGATGTATTTTGATAGAAGAAAATGCTAGTTTCGATTTTTGTAAGTGTAATAAATAGATTACAATGTTTTTTGCAGAAGCATGTAGTGGTTGAATTTGATTATTATGACAGTAATAAACAAATCTTTTCCATTTGTTTGCGTAACAATGTCTTGTAGTAGGTTTCCTAGCTTGCTTAATGACCTCCATACATTCTTGTGTAAGGTCTAAATGTCCAAACTCTAAGACTTCTGGAGCCAGATTGCTAGATTGAGCGATGCTGGATTCGGGTGTCTGCTCTGCTGTTTGTGTTGAGTTAACAGATCTGGTGTGTTTGGTAATTTGATATGATGTACTACTGACAGGTCCAGTAGTGTTGTATACCATGGTTGGGGAGCCCAAGTTGGTGCTATTAGTATTAGTTTGAGTTTGTTTTGACTCAATTTGTTTACCAGATAAGGAAGGAGTGGGAGAGGGGGAAAAGCATAGGAAAATATCCCTGACCAACTCATCCAGAACGCATTGCCTTTGGACTGAGGGTGTGGATACCTGGACGCGAAGTTTTGGCATTTTGCATTTTCTTTTGTTGCGAATAGGTCTATTTCTGGTGTTCCCCAGCGTAGAAAGTAAGTTTGTAGTATCTGGGGATGAATTTCCCATTCGTGTGTCTGTTGGTGAGCTCGACTGAGATTGTCGGCCAACTTGTTTTGAATCCCTGGGATGTATTGTGCTATTAGGCGTATGTGATTGTGAATCGCCCAATGCCAAATCTTTTGTGCTAAGAGACACAGTTGTGATGAGTGTGTCCCTCCTTGTTTGTTTAAGTAATACATTGTTGTCATGTTGTCTGTTTTGACAAGAATGTGTTTGTGGACTATTAGCGGTTGAAATGCTTTCAATGCTAGAAACACTGCTAACAGCTCTAAATGATTTATATGCAGTTTCCTTTGTTGAACGTCCCATTGTCCCTGTATACTGTGCTGGTTGAGGTGTGCTCCCCACCCCATCATGGAAGCATCTGTTCTGATCACGTATTGAGGCACTGGGTCCTGGAATGGCCGCCCTTGGTTTAAATTCATAGGATTCCACCATTGAAGCGAGAAGTGTGTTTGGCGGTCTATCAACACTAGATCTTGAAGTTGACCCTGTGCTTGTGTCCATTGTGTTGCTAGGCACTGTTGTAAGGGCCGCATGTGTAGTCTTGCGTTTGGGACAATGGCTATGCATGAAGACATCATGCCTAGGAGTTTCATTACAAACCTCACTTGATAGTGTTGGTTTGGGTACATGTTTAGTATTACATTTTGGAAGGCTAGTACTCTTTGTGGACTTGGAGTGGCAATCCCCTTTTGTGTGTTGATTGTTGCTCCCAAGTATTGTTGTATTTGACACGGTTGTAGATGTAATTTTTGGTAGTTTATAGAGAACCCTAGTTTGTGAAGGGTTTCTATGATGTATTTTGTGTGTAGAAGACACTGTTGCTGAGTGCTGGTTTATATTAACGAATCGTTTAAGTAAGGGAATACGTGCATGTGCTGTCTCCTGATGTGAGCGGCTACTACTGCAAGGCATTTTGTGAATACCCTTGGGTCTGTTGTTATGCCGAATGGTAAGACCTTGAATTGGTAATGCACGCCTTGGATTACAAACCTCAAGTATTTTCTGTGGGAAGGATGTATGGGTATGTGGAAATAAGCATCCTTGAGATCTAATGTTGACATGTAGTCCTGTTGTTTGAGCAAGGGAATCACGTCTTGAAGTGTCACCATGTGAAAGTGATCTGATTTGATGTAAAGATTCAGTGTTATGAGGTATAATATGGGTCTCAGTGTTTTGTCCTTTTTTGGAATTAGGAAATACAGGGAGTAAACACCTCTTCCTTTTTGATGGTTGGGTACTAGTTCTATTGCTTCTTTTTGTAACAATGCTTGGACTTCTAGTTGTAACAGGTCTAAGTGTTGTTTGGACATATTGGGGGTCATTCTGACCCTGGGGGTAAAATCCGCCAGGGCCAACGACCGCGGGAGCACCGCCAACAGGCTGGCGGTGCTCCCTTGGGCATTCTGACCGCGGCGGTACAGCTGCGGTCATAAACGGAAAACCGGCGGTGTACCGCCGGTTTTCTGCTGCCCTGGGGAATCCTCCATGGCGGCACAGCTTGCTGCGCCGCCATGGGGATTCCGACCCCCATACCGCCATCCTGTTCCTGGAGGTTTTGGCCGCCAGGCACAGGATGGCGGTATGGGGTGTCGTGGGGCCCCTGGGGGCCCCTGCAGTGCCCATGCCAATGGCATGGGCACTGCAGGGGCCCCCGTAACAGGGCCCCACCAAGATTTTCAGTGTCTGCCATGCAGACACTGAAAATCGCGACGGGTGCAACTGAACCCGTCGCACCCCTTCCACTCCGCCGGCTCCATTCGGAGCCGGCATCCTCATGGAAGGGTGTTTCCCGCTGGGCTGGCGGGCGGCCTTCTGGCGGTCGCCCGCCAGCCCAGCGGGAAACCCAGAATACCCGCGGCGGTCTTTTGACCGCGCAGCGGTATTCTGGCAGTCCCAGCCAGGCCGGCGGCTTCCGCCGCCGGCCGGGGTCAGAATGACCCCCATTGTGTGCTCTTGGAGGCACATCTGGTGGCAAATGTAGGAATTCTATGCAATAACCATGTTGGATAATGGCTAGGACCCACGCGTCCGTAGTTATGTGTTCCCAGTTGTGGTAATAATCTGTAAGTCTCCCCCCCCACTGGTGTTGTGTGGTGGGGGTTTGTGACACTGAAGTCACTGTTTGGTTTGTGGGGTTTTTGGGCTTTGAAATTTTCCTCTTGTTTTAGGGAACTGTCCACCCCTATATTGTCCTCGAAAACCTCCTCTCTGATATTGGCCCTGATATGTGGGTCTGACTTGTGAGGTGGAGGGCTCTGTGGTTTGGGCCCAAAACCCCCCTCTAAAGTGTGGCTTCCTAAAAGTGCCTCTTCTCTGTGGGGAGACGAGCGCGCCCATGGCCTTGGCCGTGTCCGTGTCCTTCTTTAGTTTTTCTATCGCTGTATCCACCTCCGGCACAAACAATTGTTGTTCGTTAAACGGCATATTCAGCACAGCCTGCTGGATTTCTGGCTTAAATCCGGAGGTCCGTAACCACGCGTGTCTCCGAATGGTTACCGCTGTGTTTACTGTCCTGGCCGCCGTATCTGCTGAGTCCATAGCCGACCTTATTTGGTTGTTGGAGATAGTTTGGCCCTCCTCGACAACCTGTTGGGCACGTTTCTGGAACTCCTTGGGAAGGTGTTGAATGAGATGTTGCATTTCATCCCAATGTGCCCTGTCGTATCTTGCCAGTAGAGCTTGAGAATTGGCAATTCGCCATTGATTGGCTGCCTGTGCGGCCACCCTCTTGCCTGCTGCATCTAATTTCCGACTTTCTTTGTCTGGTGGTGGTGCGTCTCCAGAAGTTTGTGAGTTTGCCCTTTTCCGGGCTGCTCCTACTACCACAGAATCAGGAGTTAACTGCTGTGTGATGTACCCAGGGTCCGTAGGGGGAGGTTTATATTTCTTCTCCACCCTAGGTGTGATGGCTCTGCTATTGACTGGGTCCTGAAACACCTGTTTGGCGTGTTTTAGCATGCCTGGTAACATTGGCAAACTTTGGTATTGGCTGTGCGTAGATGACAGGGTGTTGAACAAGAAGTCATCTTCTATGGGCTCTGCATGTAATGCTACATTATGAAAAGTAGCTGCCCTGGAAACCACCTGCATGTAAGCAGTACTGTCCTCAGGTGGTGATGGCCTTGCCAGGTAGCAATCAGGACTATTACCTGAGACCGGTGCATCATACAAATCCCATGCATCCGGGTCACCTTGGCTCATCCCTGTGTGCGTTGGTGACTGCATCATTGGGGGTGTTGCTACTGGGGACAAATGTGGCGAGTGTGCTGGCGATTGCTGTGGCGAAAACTGTGGTGGTGTTTTTTCTTTAGCCACTTTTGCTTTTGGCTGCATTTCCGCCTCTTGGAATGAGAGCGTGCGCTTCATTTTTATTGGAGGAAGAGTTCTGATTTTCCCCGTGTCATTTTGTATATGGAGCCTCCTCTGGGTATGGTCTGGCTCTCCCATGCCCAGTTCTTGTTCAAATCTGTGGCCTTGTAATTGTGTGGAAAGGCCTTGTTCATCTGTATAGGAGCTGTGTTTCGGCTCCGAGGCTGAATGTCTCGGCACCAAAATTCTTTCGGCAGTCTTTTTCAGCTCCGAGGAAACCTTTTTGGCTTTCGGGGTGCCGATCTCTCGGTGCCGAGTCTGGTCGGAGCCGGTATCTCGACCGGAGTCGGATGGCTTCGGCTGTTGCGAGGCCTTTTTCGGTGCCGATGTTTGGTCACCGAGTTTTCGGGTTAAGCCATGGCCTGTTGGCGGTGGCGTCCCCTTGGCCTTCATTATTTTGGCGTGAGTTTTCCCCGGGGCTGGTTTACTCACGGTTTGTTGTGTCTTAAGCTGCTCACTCTCGGACTCGTCCGAGTCCGAATCTCGAATGGAGAACCTCTCCTCTTCTTCGACGTCGATGTGCCCGGTCGGTGTAGACGCCATCTGGAGCCTTCTAGCTCTTCGATCCCGCAGTGTTTTCTTGGATCTAAATGCCCGGCAAGCCTCGCAAGTATCCTCTTTGTGTTCGGGAGACAAACACAGATTACAGACCAAGTGTTGGTCTGTATAAGGATACTTTGCGTGGCAGTTGGGGCAGAAGCGGAAGTGGGTCTGGTCCATGAGGTTTGAAGATGGACGCGGTCGGGCCAACCAGGCCCCGCCGAGGAGTGGAAGCCCTCGGTGTCGATGTGCTAGCATTAACCCGGTACCGAGCGCAAACAATACCGTTGAATTTTCCGATGGATAACTATCTTTTCCAAACCGAAATACGGAGCGAAGAGGAACACGTCCGAACCCGATGGCGGAAAGAAAACAATCTAAGATGGAGTCGACGCCCATGCGCATTGGAGCCGAAAGGGAGGAGTCCCTCGGTCTCGTGACTCGAAAAGACTTCTTCGAAGAAAAACAACTTGTAACACTCCGAGCCCAACACTAGATGGCAGGATAATGCACAGCATGTGTATCTGCAGCTACACATGCCATCAAACATATATATATATATATGGTATATGAGGCAATGATTCTGGCTGGGTTAGTACTAGCTCCAGCAGTGTCAATTGTGGTGTTGTGGACCTAATTTGTAGTGCCATTGGAGTTGACCATGTGCCAGAGACCTGTTGCATTTCAATGCCGAAGGAGATGGAAGACAGAACACATAACGGACGTAGAGTCAACTTCAGCGTCTGCGATGCTGGCATCGGTTGTGTGGATGCCCAGGACACTTTGGGCAACGAAAGGGAGGGCACCGGTGTAGGAAAGTTCCCCTTCTTGTCATGGTCACCGCCACTTTTTGGCACTGGTACAAATGTTGTTCAACTGATGTGAATTGGGTGCCTGCTAACCAGGCCCCAGCGCTGGTGCTCTTTCCTAAAACAAGGTAAAATTGTCTAATTGTGTTACAATTGGCACACACTTTAGCAACTCTGGAAGTCCCTAGCAAATGGTACCCCTGGTGCTTAGGGCATGGGTACTAAAGTGGGTCACTAAGGGCTGCAGCATGTATTATGCCACCCTAAGAGACCCCCATACAAATTGTGTGCACACTGCCATTTCAGGCTGCGAGACATGGTGCACACCATGTGTGAAAACACACCATGGCACACTCACTGTTTGCCATGCCCACTGTGTGCCATGCTCTAGTCAATGCATCTAATATATGTAAGTTACCTTTACAGCAGACCTTATAGCCCTAAGGCAGGGTGCATTATATTACATATGAGGGCATATCTGCAGAAGTAGATCTGCCCCTGTGCTGTCTACTTTGAATTAGTAGATGGTACAAACGAACAGGGAAGCCATTTTAAGTATATGTACAAGGCACTGGTCATTTACGAGTCCCCCAGCTACATGATGGCTTTAGCCAGATCTATGGTGTTTGGTGTCAAACACCTCTTCTCAATAAATCCATACGGTTGTCAGTATTGGATTTATTATTGCATGCACCCAGAGGTCCACCATGAAACCAACTAGTCTTCTAGTGTTCTGGCTGACTGGTATTGACCAGCCTGCTACCATAGAAGGGTTTCAGACCCCACTGCAAGTGAGAGCTAGCGCTCTCTGAGGTCAGGAAACAATGTCTGCTCCGGAGAAGGTGTTATGAACTCCTCCAGCAGAACAGCTAGTGAATCTGTATACCAAGGACAGGGATTTCAAAGACCCTGCCTCATTTGATATGCGACCACAGCTTCCTCCAGACCTGGGGAATGCCACCCCCTGCCCTGAGGCCCATTTGGCACCAGGATAGGCGAGAAATTAGCTGTGCAGTAGGCGTGTTGCACCTCAAGGCTAGTCACACCCCTAAGGTGGGCTACCTGATGTGCTCCACGAAAGAAGGGTTCCACCATCTTGGTTTTGGTGGAACTAGGGACTCTGGGTCATGAAAATGTCCACTCCCCAGAAGAAGTGGTCATCTAAGGGGCATAGTTCCCCCAGAGATAAGCAGCCCATTTGCTACTACTACCCTACACAGCCCTTAACACTCCTAAATTCAGTATTTAGGTGGCCCCCTGACACTAGGAACTTAGAGTCACCTGACTATAGGAAGAAGAAAGACAAAGAAGAGCCAAAGATGTGAGAACTGAGGACTAGCTAGGGACTTGGTGCCAAAACATGCCAGCCTGCTCCTATCCCGACAACTGCAAAGGCCCGACTCATCCTGCAGCTGTGCATCCTCCCAGAGTCTTGAAGGGTTGCCAGCACTTTGCCAATGAGCCAGCAACTCTCCTGGAGTGGAGTAGCCGGTCCCCTGCACCAGCAGGCACCAACTGCAACTGCCCGGCCCCCTGTTTTGCTGACTATCAGGTACATCGAGGGAGCAACACACCAGGATGAGAATATCAAGTGTCCAGAAGGTCAGCCGCATTGACCCATCCAGTCCACAGATGTTGAGTCTGCCTGGAATCTTCCTGCAACAGTACCTAGGGTACCACCACCAGTTGCAAGCACCAAGGCTTGTTTGTGTTCAGTCTGAACAACACCGCCGCCAAAACGTACCTGCACGACATGGGAATTCAAGGGAGGCCAGCTCCACATGAGAAGTCGCCTTGCTGTGTTTTTCTCCTCTCTTCTGCAGGTGCATTGAGAACTGAGAGCCTCAAACTCGCCGACCCGCAAGACAAAAACCTATGCACTCGAGGCCCCCAGCCTGAGTCCACTGAAACCGACAATGTCTCTGTGGTCCTGAGACCCTCAAGAACAGAGCCTTCCTTGGGGTTCTGCCAGACTGGTCCCCTAGTCTTTATCTGTAGCCTTTTCTTACAAGTACTTTTCCTCACTGACTTTAGCATGTAGAGTTCGAGGCTGTCACCACGGGAAGCACCTCTGTGCCCGCACACACCAGGGAAGGTCAACTTAACTGTTGCTGCTTTCTTGATTCTTGTCCCCTAATTAACTTAAGTCCAGAAGAACAGCCCCGTAAGTCGTTTGCAAGTGACTGTGCAGTGTATGTTTCTCCCATAAATAACATTACCTCGTTCGAGGCTCATGCCTCAAATCTGAAAGCTATAATTTTTGTATTTTGAAATATCGCTAACTCAAAGTGCTTACCTGATCCCGAAGGTCTTGGTGTCTAAATTAATATAAAAAAACTATGGTTTTTTTCTAAATTGGTCACAAGTTTCTTTTTGAGTGTGGGTCCCATTTACTGATTCTGTGTATTCAACAAATGCTTAACACTACCCTCTGGTAAGCCCTAAACTGCTCACTGACACTATCGCAATGAGAGCAATTTAAATGATTAATTTAATCCCTGTATGACAATAAGGGCCTCATGGACTTTTTTTTACATAGTGTACCTCATTTCGGTACACTACATGAAAAGCCAACTTCCTTCAACATGCACAAGTCGGTGCGCTGGGGATCACAAGATGCTGAATGTGGAATTCAGGAATAGTGATGGATCCATCCCAGATTATGGAAACTCTGGGAATGTGTGCCCACACTGTGGCCTGGGAAGTGGCACCACAGGTGGAACACTAGTTGGAATTAGTGCTGATTCAAATGTACCTGCTGGCTCAGGGCCTGCCGACGTCACCAGTGTCGACAAAGAGCTGGGAGCTAGATCATCTTTATTAGGTTGTTCTTAGTCCAACCTTGAAAGGGGAAAAGTTGGAGGCCTCAGTGACTTGCTTCTTCAAGAACGACATCTAGACTCTTGTCTTCTCTTTTTCTTGTGTCTTCAATTTGATGACTTTTAAGAATGAAGTGATGGAGATTTTGATCTTGGGCAAGACTTTCGACATCCCCGACATTCATCCTTAGCTCTGGCCAGGAATTTTCTTGGCTTCTCTTCCACTGAGCACCTTGGGATACAATATTTGACAGCAGTCACAGGCATCAAGGTTGTGGTCAGATCCGAGGAACCATAAGCAGATGGAATGAGGGTCAGTGATGGACATCTGTCTTGATGCAGCTGAATCCAGATTGTTTCAGTGGAGACATACTGAAGAAATCTTCATCTAATAAGATAAAGAAACTAAGAAACAGCTGAAAACCAATAATTCTCTTGAGAAGAGTTGAAAAGTTACGGATCACTTTGATGGTTTGAAAAAAAGGGACCTGAAATCTACATGCACAGGGGGCCATATAATGGCTCCAGTAAAGTCACAGGACACTGCGTGCAAGCCTCTAATGAAGCCAGCACCCCCTAACAGCATGGGAGAGCTATTAAACAGTTTCCAGATCCGGGCTGATGTCTGGGATATTCAAAATGAGAGGAATCTGCAGGTAGAAGTATCCATCAGAAGGGGTTACACTGGAATAGAAGAGTTAGGAATGTGTCCTTCTTTTGACTTTGAGAGCAACAACAATTTTTTAAGTACACACTCCAGTCCTTGTGTGTGGTAGAAGGTGACTCCAGCCACTACAGTCCTGTTGTGGAGTAGAAGAAGATTTCCATCTCTAATGTAATATTATAAGTTGGGAGTGTTTGCGGCCACTGTATCCTAGTCTCAAAGCACAGCATATTGATCCTGTGACTGCTGGGAGACCACAATGACAAAGCTCCCTATCCCTATTTTTCCTTTTTAATTAGATTGTGCATCTGTGGGCATGCCAGCTGAAGTGGGGGTTGTTGGTAGTGTGTTTACGTCTTGGGAGTCTGGAAGAGCCACCTTATGAGACAGCAGCAGCTGTTTATGGATTTGCATTTTGTTCTATTGAGATGTCATACCTGAATCTGACAGGTAAAATCTGAAGTCACTAGATAACTATAGTGGCTTCAGTCTGAAAAATAAACACGTAAATACCAAACAAGAGTACCATCCCCAAAATAGGGTGTGTTTCTGTAAAACAAAAAAACAATGTCCCTAATGTGCTATGAATTTTATCCGGCCACATTGAGAAAATATTAATTTTTAATGATCACGACTGCCATACATTTCACGTTTGTGAACAGGAAAAGTAGCACAAGAAAGTTTGCTCTCAATAGGTCGGGCATCCAATATGGTTAAATCTAAAGTCCTGTGGAATGTGGGTCGCCAGAAAAGGGTTTTGACTGGCAGAGCAAGGTGGGAGCATGCCAAAGGTAACCAAGTGGTTCCCCTGCCTATAAATGAGGTAGGGCAATCACTTCAGCACACCTCTATGCTCCTACACTGTCCCTGGCTGACTGTTTTTCACTCACCCTTATGTTTACTTGGTTAACCCCCTCACCACTCCTGTTGCAAGTTGATTGCATGTGGTTAGTGCTATTATCATGAAGAGTATATTTATCTTATTTGGAAGCATGCCACTTTATATTTCAAGGCACCTTGTTCTACAAGCACACATTCATGCTCACCATATGTCACTCCTTCACAATTATCTCACAGTCTCACTGAACATTCTTTGGCCATTGCATTCATTTCAGTTCATGGAAATGTTTTGCTCTCAAGTGTTCCAAATGTTGCATAGCTATACCAGACTTTGCCTACGTCACTCGTTCCTGTTAGTACCTGCCTGGCAAGGATCACCCTGCTTATACCCATCTGACTCTCTGTTCAGTCACACTCTGTACCTTTAAGAAGATTTGGAAAGCCCAGATGAGAGCTTTGCTCTTTTGCTTTTCTAGCAGTGTTTTCCAAATGATGGTCAGGTCCTGCAGATCCCAATTGTGCATCTCTGCTGAGATGTTCAGGTGAGCTACAGCTTCCATCGCTGTCTTGTCATCCACCCATGTGATTATCCATACGCAAAGACAATGAATGACAGGTGCTCCCTAGAAAATGGTAGAATGATAATAATTTTGAATGATTAGTATTCAAAACACACTAAATCAACTCTCTGAGTTCAAATAATAGGTGTGGTACTGAATTTATGGCAATGAAACGTAGAAATGCTGAGTCATGTCTACCACTATTCAAGCAGGTGACCCGGATGTTACAGAGAGATCGCTGCAGTGGCTTATTTTCAAGACAGAAGAAGGAACCTGTCACACAAACTAACAAAATGGTTATTTACGGGTAGGAGTAGTTTTACAGCCTGACGAGTTTTCTGGATTTACACACTAAGCATCTATTCCTCCATCTAGTGGTTGGGTCAGGAATCATGTCTTCTCTTTCTTCTCTTTTTGTGTAAATGGGCATCACTGATCACCATTCGGTGGTAAGTCCATCCCCTGTGTGACGTCGGATATCCCAGAAGTTCCTGTGTGTGGTTGCCATCTTCAGATTCTTTTTTATCCTGGGGCCTGCCCTGGCTGGAACTTTCCTTGTTTTGAAGTGTTGCTCACCTTGCCTGTTTGCTTTACCCTCATTTTCGGGGAGGTGGGTGGGTCGCACGCTAAGCCAGAATACTCTTCAGGCTGCAAAACTACTTCTACTGGTAAGTAACCATTTCGGTTTGCAGCATGAACCCTTTTCTGGAATCACATGTTGTGCATCTGATTATGAAGTGATATTTGGTTCATTGGGAAGGATGGCATGAAATATGGGGACGTTGGCAAACAGATGTTGGAGTAGGCTCTGTTGCACCAGTAATTCGTTGTTTATCTGGATGCACACACAGTAGAGTTTTGTGAAGGTGTGTGGGGATGATCAAGTTGCAGCCATGCAGATGTCAGTAATGGGTATGTCTGTAGGAACACTAGCTTAGCAGACTTCTTGCTAGTTGAATGTACCCTGGAACATGTGGGGGAGAGTTTTTCCTGCTTTTGTGCAGCAGGTTTGGGTAGTTTTCACTATCCATCTTGCAATCGTTCCCTTTGTTATTGGCATACCTTTTCTTGTCCTGGGAAAGGAGGGAGATGAAGAGCTAGTTCCCCTTTCCAATTTCTTTTGTCTCTTGTAGACAGTACATGAGTGCTCTTTTCACAAGTCCAAGGTGTACAATGCCCTTTTGGCTTGCGACTTTGAGTTCTGGAAAAAGCTGACAGTTGGATGATTTGGTTGACATGGAAGTGAGATACCACCTTTGGTAGAAATTGAGGATTTGTTTGTTAAGCAGCTTTGTCCTTGTGGAATGGTTCCTGGATCGTGAGCACTTCTAACTTTCTGACTGCGAACTGATGCAATCGCTATTAGGGACGCTGTATTTAAGGTTAAGAACATCAAAACTTCAACTGTGTCTTGTGCATGGGCTCAAATGGTTCTGTTATCAATTCTGTGAGTACTGGGTTCAGGTTCCACATTGGTGTTGGTGCTGCTCTTGTTGGCTCCACTCTAATTCTTCTAGGAACCCCTTCACAACTAGTAGTGTTAAGAGACTGCTTCCTGTCGTTCCTTTGTTGTATGCAACTATGGTGGCCAGTAGGACTTTTAGTGATGCGTAGGTCAGGCTGCTGCCAATGAGATGGGTGAGGTATGTCTACCTTGTAACAGTGCTCTATCCTTATTTCTAGTTGTTCCTGTTCCCAGCACCACTGAATGTACCTAATCCACACGGCTCTTTAGCACTTCCTTGTGCTTGGCTTTCTAGCCTCCTTCAGGATCTGCATTGTCCGGGTGGGCAGCTGCAGGTGTACAGATTTTAGGTATTCAGGAGCCATGCTACTAGGTTGAGTGTGGCTGGTTCTGGATGATACACTCTTCTGTCTTGCATTGTTAACAGGTCCTGTTGTGCCTTGGTTGGTAAGATTTGTCCTTTGCACATCTCTAGTAGGTCTGAATAAAATGTCTGTCTGGCCCACTGCAGTGCGATGAGTGAGTGACGCCCTTGGTTGCCTGGCCTTGTCCAGTAATCTTGGGATCAGTATAATCGGTGGAAAGACATAAGCAAAACTCCCTGATGACAAGTCATTCCTTTTGGACTGCTGATGTGGAAACATGGACAGGAAATCTGGGAATTTTGCATTTTCTGGACTTAAAAATACGTCAATGCTTGGTGTGCCCCAACGTATGAACACTCTGTAAAATAGTTCCTGCTTTTATCTCCATTTGTGGGAGGTGCACTCTTGTTTTCTCAATCTTTTCTGCCTGTGTGTGTTCTGTTTCCCTGGAAGGTGTATTGTTACTCTGTTTCTGTTCCGTTGAATTGTTCATTTCCATATCTCCTGCGCTACTTTAGACAGTGGGAAAAATCCTTGTTCCTCCCTGCTTGTTGAGGTAGAACATAATCCATTGTCCGTTTTGATAAACAATGTCTGTCTCTTCACCTGCACCTGGAATGCTTTCAGCACTAGGAAGACTAGCATGAGTTTCAGGTGATTTATGTGCTTCACGGTGTCAGCTGGATCCCAGAATTCAATGATCTGCAAGTTGCCCCTCTGTGTTCCCAAGCCTTGTGAGAAGTGTTTGTTGTTATGGTCACCTTGGAGGCTGGCGATTTGAAAGGTCTCCTTATTACATTTGCTAGGTTAAACCATTCTATTTCCTTTTAAACCCTTGCTGTAACAGCCACTAGATCCTCCAGGCTACCCGTGGCTTGTGATCATTTGTTGCAGAGCCATTCCTTTATAGGTCACATATGGAGTCCTGCATGTGGCATGAGGGTAATACAAGATGCTGAAATGTCCATAAATTTCATGTCAGTTCTCACCTTCAAAGACTGCCCCTTCTGGTAGCAACAAGCATAATGTTCTATTGCTGTCGCCCTCTTGGGGACTGGATATGCATTTGCTGTTCTTGAGTCCAATTTTGGCCCCAGGAACACTTTCTCTTGCTCTGGGCGTGGTGATAATTTCTTGTGGTTTATGGTGCCCCCGGGTGTTGTAGCATGGTGATGACTGTGTGCATAGACGTGTATACCCTGTCTTCTCAGGTATGTTGCCACTGACACTAGCCACTTTGTTTAGCACCCTTGGTGCTCATTCCATGGCAAAGGGTAGCACTCTGAACCTATAGTGTATCTTTGTCCAGGACGAAGCTGCAGTACTTTTTGTAGGCATGCTTTAGGCCTCAGGTGGCCACGTAATCTCCTTTCCCTAGGAGTGGGATTAATTCTTGTAGCGCTGTCATTTTGAAGTGTTAGGCTCATATGAATTTGTTAAGGTATCTGAGGTCTAGAATCAGTATAAAGGGCAAGTCTAACCAGTATGGTTATTAGATGCCACCCCCTGTCTCCTTTGGAAGAACTCTATGGCTTGTTTTTTTGATCAGTTCCTTGACTCCTTTTCACAACTGAATGAGCTCTTGCTCCTTTAAGGTTCTTGTCTTTGGAGTAACCGGTGGCCGTGGTCTGGTGAGTTCTATGCAGTAACGTGTATTATGATGTTTAAGATCCAAATGTCTGAGGTGATTTACCTCCACTCTTGGACAAATCCTCATATCCCCACTGGCTCACTAGTTTTAACTGGTGGACGTGTGGGCAAACAGTGGCATTTGCTTAGTGTTCTTCCTTTTACAATTTGTCCTCTCCCTCTGGGTTTCCCGCAAAAGAACTGCCTTGCCTTGTGTCCACTGTTGTTGAACAGGCTGGTGTGTGGCTTGTTGGATGAAGCCTTGCTGTTGGAGGTTCAGCCTCTCCTGAAGGATCACCTAAACTGTAAGGCCCCCATGGCCTTGGCTGTTTCATTATCTTTCCTGATTTATTGGAGGGTGTCGTCTACGGCAGTTCCAAACAGGCTTCCCCTGTGGAACGCATGTTGATGACGGATGCCTGCACCTCTGCCTTGAATCTATAGGTCCTCAGCCATGCACATCTCCTGAAGATGCTTCCCATGCACATCTGCCTGCTAGCAGTATCCGGCGCATGCAGTGCTGATTTGAGGCAGGAGTTGGCAAGGTTCTTGCCTTCTTGGATCACTGCCTTTGCCTGCTTTTTGAATTCCTGCTTGAGGCTCTGTATGAGTCCTTTCATTGCTGGTGAATGTACTGACTGAAGAGTGCACTGGAGTTCACAAGTCTCCATTGCTTCTCCACTTACCTTTCTAATTTTCTACACACAAGCTCCATTTGTTTTGCTCTCTTTCTCTGGTGGTTTCCTGGTTGATGTGGGGGCTTTATTTCTCATTGTGGATGTTGGCACTATGATGGAGTCACCTGGTATGTTCCCCTTGATGTAATGAGGACCTTGAGATGAATGCTTATATTTCTTCTCAACTTGAGGAGTTACTGTGATGGCTGTGGCTGGTTATTTAAATGTTTCCTTTCCCTTGTCCAGTATGCTGGGAAGCATGGGTAGGTACAGGTTTGCCTTCTGTGATGGCACCAGGGATTCAAGGAGGAAGCATGAGTTCTCCCTCTCTTCCTTGAGCTGGATTCCATACATATCTGCTGCTCTCTTGATCAGTCCACTGTACATGAACAGGTCGTCAAGGGCGAGGGCCTCGAGGGGTAGCTGTTGACACCCACTAGTGGGATTCAGCAGAGATCCTGCCATTCATCGTTGAAATAGCATCGTGGTGGCTCTGTCTTCCTTGTATTCAAAGCAGTCTTCCTACGCTTCATGCGGCTCTGTCGTCGAGAGTGCCTTGATGTCCGGTAGGTCGTCGGCCAACACCCTTGACTCCAAAGGTTTCATGAGTATGTGGAACGCCTTTAAGAAGTAGTCTTACTCCTTCTTTCATTGCATCTCGGCCTTGAGTCAGCGTCTTTTTCTTTCAACCTTGAGTGAGCGTTCAACGCTGATAGTCGAGGAGGGTTCCTTCTTTGGGGAAGCCGGTTCTCTGGCTTTCACTTCCTTGTCCATTTCCTTTGCTCCCTCCTTTCCACCTGCTTGCGTTGAGGGTTGGCTAGAAGGTCTGCCCCCATGAGTGTCTTTTAGTCAGGACTAGTGTGGCTCCTTATGTTTATGCCAGCTTTCAGTTGTTACCTTCTGCTACTTGGATTTTCCAGAATATCTTGCCACCTTATTTGTGGCTTCTGCTCTCTCTATGTCAATGATGCTGCCTTCAGCGTCCGACTCCCCTCCTTGTGCTGGTTCACCTTCCTCGACGTTCTCCTAGTCATCACTGGAAAGTCTTAGGTCTTTCAGGGATTCTTGTGGCCTGTGGGTGACAGCCATGGCTTGATGTACCAGTCACTGTTTCAGTCTAGTTTTGAGTGTCTTAGGTATGAATTTGGCACTCGATTCACAGTCTTCAGTGTTGCGATCCTTCAGGAGGCACTGGTTGCAAACCTCATATGGATCCCTCTGCACAAACTTGTGGTGGCTGTTGGGACAGATTTTAAAGGGGGTGTCCACCAAATCCCTTATCTGCCCTTCTCCTCTGCATTCTCCGGCATGTGGTTCTCACAGACGGGATTTCCCGTCAATGTCGGGAAGGCTCCCTTCCTCAGTCTTGGGTGTTTCTTGTGGTCTCCTGTGATTTTCAATGCTTTCAGTGAACATGCTTTTCTCTCCTTTCTGCAATTCTTCTAAGATTCTTGGGAGCTCCTCTAGTGTGTTTCCAGAGCCGATGGTGGAAAAAAGAATCTGAAAATGGTGACCATGCACAGGAACTTCTAAGGAGCCATCTGATGACACACTTGGGATGGACTTACCACCAAATGGTAGTAGATGATGCCCAGACACACAAAAAAAAGAGAGAAGAAAAACAAGACACAATTCCGGACCCAAACACTAGATGGAATAATAGGTGCACAGCATGTGAATCCAGAAAAGGATTTATATTGCTAAACCATAGTTTAATTCAGTCCTTGACACCTAAGCGTTGCATCTTCCTCTGATGGAACAGGGAATTTTCTCTACCATTGAATAAGAGAGGGAGATGTTTAATGAAAACCATTTACTGTATGTTTCTGCGATCAAGCTACAACAGCTAATGTTACATCAACACTCTGCAAGCAATGGTGGCCTTTAAAAAAGGAGGCTACAGTACATTGGTAGCCAAATACCATTATCATGTAATGATGTAGGGACAAATGATAAAGCAACATTTTGTATTTGTTGTTAAATCCATTACATCCTTTATTCGTCATTGAGCACACCTTCTTCCCTGAAGTATGGTTGAGTACCGCACACCACAAAGGACGCTCCATACCATCTTTGTTGAAATGACAATAGCATCTGGTGCTCCCAGCAAGTATTACTGTAAAATCTGAAACTGTAACAAATCCAATGCATATGAACCTGAATCAACAAAGCACAGCTGCATGAGCAGCAGGACTGGCTGTCTGCTAAAGGTGATACTGTCTAGATAATGTTTAAGAACAGGCTGTGCTTAGTGCAGTGACATGCCTTCTTTTGGCACGTTGGAAAAAAAACCAACTTGAAAATACCCCTCAAGCAAGAGGGGACAGCAAAAACACAAAAGAAAAATCTGAAAGAGGAGACGCAGCGCAAGAACCCCTTTCCTTTGTCTTGTATCTGGCAAGAAAATTGTTGGTGATGCAGAGGTAGGGGACAACTATGCATGGGAGGAAGGAATGCTGGTGCTTAGGTCAAAGAGAAAGAATCTATGGGAACTTTCTTTGTATGTCATTTCCACTACTGCCAACATTGCAGGCAATTTCTAAACGGTTGTGAAGAAGGTAAAATAAGTATGCAGGGTAAACTGTGAAACAAAAATGATGTCTTTCTCAAGATGTCATATAAAAAGATGCAAACAGAGCCTTGCAGCCTTTCAAATTGAGGAAATGCCAAGATTTCACGATGTCTAGTAAGACCCTGTGAATGCTGTATTATATTTTATTCATACATTTGGTGGAAGGGCCTTGGTTCCACTAATCTAAGAGAAAGAAATTGGTTTCTGTACAATGGATGATCAAGATTTTGATTAACTGGGAAATTGAGGTGCAACTAGTTGGTGTACACCTAGGATTAGGCTGGATCCCATATGCATACAGGAGGTAAATTATAATCTTCTCAATGAGGCATTATTTAAACATGTTGGTACTGTAGATAAACACATGGATCATTTCAACAGTGGGATAAGGAATATCTGCAAGATCATTCTTGCAAAACATTTTAAAATTGCAAACAAATAAGCTTCACCAGTTTAATGAATTGGATCACAAACACTGCATACAAAGTTCATTCTTAGTGTAAAGGTAATGAATACCTTAAAATGCCTGCCATTTGTTTCAAGTATCTAAAAATGAAAGTTGGACATCATATGAAGAGAGATGTGTGGGAAATCAGTTGTTTCAAAACTTTAGGTTTGAGGCTACTTTAAAACTAGGATGCTTGAACAATGTTATCCATGAAAGGAGGCTTTGCAGATGTGGACATGATATACCTGAAACTTTATCCACATACATTTTGAATGGCTTCTCAACATTATACAAAGGGGTGGCACAATATTAGTTGACTTAAATGTGCATAAGGCCATAACATGGATGGAAGCATGGACATGTTTAGTTATGGCAGACCAATCAATTTTTTTTTAGCAGCAAATAGATATCTAAAACATGTCAGATATTAGAAACAAAACAAAACCAAATCAATTTGATAATTATCTTAAATGTCCAGGTATATGAAATGATTAAATGCTTAAGATAATGTGTACATTTCAAGGTTAATATGTTTTTTTGTAAATTCCACTTATTTAATACAATCAGAAAATTATGAAAAATAGCTATGCCAACAAGATGGCTAATATAAAAGCACAGGTTTCTGCAAAAGAATCAAAAGCTCTGTGGATACTTTTTCAGAAGTCCCAGTGCAGACAGGGTTTACTAGGTTCCGCCTGTTACAATCAGAACTGGTTTTCACTAGTGACCTGGGAAGTAACCTTACTCTTGTACCAAAAACTGAGCACCAAGTACAACCTTTTAGCATTTGAACTCCCAGAGTAGCACAACTGAGTAGCCCAAGGCTTACCAAGGGAAGATATTCAGGGTTTGAGATTCTGAAACCAATATGCCCAACAAATAGGGATTAATCAACCAATGCTCATTCAGTGCTTTGTCTTAAAAGAGAAAGTACTTTACTATTCACACACAACATAATACATAGGTGTCCTTTGATATGGTTCTGAGCAGTAATCTTGGTGAAAAGCAAAAAAAATCTCTAGGACCCCCTGAGATTCATGGGGAGTCTGGTGTCCATGAGGGAGTCTGACCTGGTCTCTGCATTGCTGGTGAATGCTCCTTCCCCTGAGAGAAGTGTTTGTCCCTCATTGCTGTATCTTACCGTTTGCACCATACTTCCTGTCCATATCAGTCTTTGCTAATCTGAGCTATTTTGTCTAGTCTAGCCAGAGCTTCTGCAATCCCACCCTCTCTGTTTTCCTACCTTTCATGTTTGATCTTTCTCTCTTCCCAGGCCCACTTATCAAGTCTATCCATTCAACCTTCCTTTTCTTCTTGGTGGTCTAATCTGAGTTGTCCTTCTAAAACCTCCTAGATTTTTCCTCCTGCTCTTTCTTAACTTTCTGGAGACCAAGCTCAAGGTTCAGGGTCTAAAAGAAATTTAACTTACTTAAAGGAACAATCCTGGGGACTAGGGACATGGGTACCTACAGACGGGTAGAGGAGGCAGTCTCTGGGAAACACTAGTGAACAATTTTGTAGGACACTGGTTACGGCATTCTGGGAGAAGCCTGAGCTCAGGGAAACTGGAGAGCCTGTGTGCACTGCACTGCACTATCCTCTCCAACCCTCCCCTATGTTTCCTGAAACCTTCTAGGAAGGCCCATTGACCATGATCATGAAATCTATAATAACCTCCATATAACTGGACTTTGAACCCTACATCCCCTGCCCCAACATGTCTTCTTCAACTCATCTAAAGATGTGCTTTTTGGGCTTACTTCTTCCCCTTTGCCATCTGGTATTCTTATGTGCAGGCTGTGTGTGAAAAGCTACATTTATTAACTACTACTTGCATCTGTTGGAAATGGATTCTAGTGCTCCATCACTACTTGACACCAATTGTGGGAATGTATTCAAGAATCTTAGGACAGACAGAGATTACTGAGCTCGGATTGTGACAAAAAGAGCTGGTTATCACCAGTATCCTGCAGCTTAACTTAATTATTGAACCCAAAACTGAGCACCAAGCACACCCTCTTGGCACTTGACATTCAAGGTAGTGATGTTCAGCAGTCCAAATCCTACTCCATGAGTGGTTTGGGTTTAGAGACTCAGAACTTAATAAGCCATCCAATAGTAATTGACAAATCTATGTCCAGTCAGTGCTTTGTCTTAAAACGTAATTGGTTTTTAAACAATAGTATTTTCTTCTTAAATCCGCTCAGCCATTTTATTTTTTAATACAACAGCCGGTATTCTGCTGAGCAGCACTGAAAATGTTACTGGTGTACCTCCACCACTAGATGCTTTGCAACCATTAAACAGAACGTCTGTTCTTTCCAGATTACACCACACACAGAATGAATCAAGACATTTATTATTGCTCTGAGTGCAATTATGCCAAATCGGTGCAGCCGTTTCTACTTACTCAAATGTTCACTCATTTGATAAGCACCCGCAAACACCATATTTACTTAGCAATGATTTAAGCTAAAGTATCCTTTTGTATTTCTTTTGCCACTTTCACACATATTTCCCCCACTGATATATTAGACACTGAGAATTTTTCCAGGAGTCCTTGGGCAGATAGAGGTTACTGGGCCCAGACCATATGAACCAGTGATGTTTATAAGGGGTGTCCAGAGACTTAACCTTACTGCTACCCCCAAAACTGATCACCAAGCATGGCTACTTAGCACTTGATTCTCAGGCCAGCAAAGTTGAGTAAGTCAACGATTCCTCAGGGAGGTGGTGGATTAAAGGCTCAGCATGCAAAAGTAATTCAGTAACAAATAATAAATCACTGCCCAGTCTGGACTTAAGTACACTTGTCTCTCCCTCTCCCCTCAGGGGAACAGTGTTGCAGTACCTTTCTTTGGCCTGATGGTGAAGTTAATGAAATCCCTTCATAGGCACTGCCTTTCTGAGAAGGCTGTCCTACTCCCATGCTATGAACTCAGCATGGCCATTCTAGCATGGATACTTTATTAGGGGTCTCAGCCCAACTGACCGAGTTTGCACTTCAAGTCACACTCCATACATAATTAGGATAGGCCACAGCAGCACCAGCACAAGTCTGGTGGAGATGCGGGAGGGGCAGAAGGGCCTGTGGCCATGAGCATATTGTGGGGTGAGCCACGAGGGGGAAGGGAATGTATAGTTTGAAGGAGGTCTGTCTACTCTCTTAATCTCACCAGCACTCTGCTATCTGCCCTACTGAAAATGATCCCTGGGATATTCTGTGGGACAACGCAGTAAAATAAACATGTGCTGGCTGGTCTTTCCCTTTCAGCTCTCATCTTCATTAGCAGATAAAATATGCCTGATAGAAAATAGAAGCCACTTTGGCTGTAGCCACATGCACGTTTCACATGTAGCAAACAATGTGTGCACACACATATACACATCTGTAATAACTACACATGCAACATCAGTCCCGCTTATGGATGGGAGGAGGATCCAGTTATGGAAAACTGGCAGAATAATTTCAAACACAGGCCAGACAACTAGGCTGCTTCCCCAAAGCAGAAAGCAGAGAAAATGTCTGCCCTGCACTACAATAATTTTGCTGCCATCAGTCAGTCCCCTGCATTACCATAGAGATAATCAGTCATTCTCCTAACAATGGGAGATGCATTTAATGTGCTCTCTTGACCACAGAGTCCCACTACGGGTCTCATGCCATATCTTATAAAGGCCTCAGCACACACATGACTGTCACGTGTGGTGTGATGGGGATCAAAAACTAGTGCTTACAATGTTGACTATGAAGTATGAAAGCACAGTCTGCAGACTCATACAGCATACCTTTCTTCATCACAACTGGCCCAAGAAGAACTCTGCACATTGCTGCGGTTGGTATTTATTTAATTCTGAGCAGTTACCATACTTAGTATTCTGTTAGGTTTGTAATACCCTTCTACAGCCAGTGGCTGAACAGAAGCTGAAATTGAGCACAATAGTAGTAGTTCTGAAAATCCCTTCCCACCCTCTTTTTGCCTGATGAACCTCTCTGGAAGAATATCTCTTATTAAAACATTATATTTTGTGCGACTTATATTATGCTACAGGAGAGGGCCAAATTATGTGGCAGGGTTAAGTAAATTATGTGGCTAGATACAGCAAATTATGTGGCATTATGTGGTAAATTCTGTGACAGTATTACTTCATTATTTTGTCATTTTGAAGCTTGTTAATACAGTCTGGGCATTAGCTGCACTTCATTACTACAAGTTTAACATCTAAATATAGGACTAAACTACAGAAGGGTGACCAGCCAACCTTTGTCAAGGGCCTTCCACTGCGCGGCAAAACGTGTTGCTGCGCTTTCAGAAACGTTTGAACTATTTGAGCTAGAAATCTGCAAACTATGCCGCAGACAATGGATTAGGCAGCAAAGCTACAATTATGCGAAAATAGCTGTGGCCGCACAATCGCCTAATTCTAGTGGCCCTGGTTATAGTCCAAATTTGCAAAACAAGAATTCAGGAATGAACTTGGGCACCACTTGAAAGTTATATAATGCACTGAGAAACATTTCCGTTTTGGCCACTTGCACCCTTTCCCATCTGAGAAAGGGGCAGATGAACTCAAATCATTTAGTTTAGGCACATCTGAATTGATATTCACCTCCTATCTGAAGTTTCCATTTAGCAATAACAACCCCAAAACTTACAATCTCTCATATACAACCTGAGAGCAGATAATTAATAAGACTTTGCAGAATTAATGCCAATGCTGAAAGATAAAACAAATACTTCAACATAATCTAGCACGTCTAGTACTTTCAGGATTGCCTAATTGATGTATAGCAGGATGTCATGAATGTTGAGTGAAATATGTGATAATAAGGTAAACTGTATCCTCTTTAGACTCTATTGTGGGTGTAAATTCTACTGGGACAGGTGGAACTCTGTCTTGTCCCTCTTCGAATCAGTGAGGTTTTGAACATTAGGAGATCCAGAATACTTCTGCACTTACAGCTTCTCATACATCTGTTTGTTTCCCTACTTGAGGTGAAAACCAATTGAACTGTCAATGACACTGACCATGAGATCGGTGTCCATGTAGTCAAAAGCTGTCTCAGTATTTAGATTATAAAATCATAAACCTCTGATTACCTGTAATTTTGGCAAATATAATTTAATACATACACATACATAAACTGCGTTAAAACCCTCTTAAAACCTTCACTTAAGGAGAAAAAAACAAGAGCTGAACACAAAAGCGAGTACTGTGTAGATATTACAACTTCTGAGAATAGAGGTGCAAATGTATCTTACACAGTTCCTTGCAGCACAGTAACTCCTGTGGTGAGGGCTTAGCAGTGAGAGACAAGCACTGTCATTATAGTGTTACCTGGTACCCAAGGCTGTGAGTACTTCTGTTACAGTGACCTCTACTTACTAGGCCTGGGAGTGTGGATCAGTAATACTGCAACCTAGAGGAACAAAGACCTCACCTGTAGACAAGCTGCCAAAACACTGAAGAGTGGTACCCGCTGTTTCACAGCTGCTGCCAAGAGAAAGCTCCAAGGGGTGGGATCCTCCCAGCTGCAGAAAAGCACTTGGAAGACATCATTCAGTGTGGTGGATGGTGGTCCAGTTCTCCTGGTCTTCACCTCTCTCTGCATGATGACCTTCTCCCCTTCACCTGCCTGAGCAGAAAACTGAATGTTCTCAAAGGCTAGATCCAGGTGATCCTTCAGGGGCACATCACCAAAGTCTGCTAGGATAGAGTGAACCTAGTGCAAGAGAAATATATCAGGGAGTTCAATATCCAGGAAATAAGGCGAGAGTCACACAAAAGAGATAACGCTGTGCCAATAATTTTCACAATACATAAAGAGAATGTCTTGCCTCCAGGATTGGCTTAGCTGAGGGTTGAAGTTGAGCACTTGTTTAGAACCAAAAAGCTGCATCCACACCCACATTTAAGTAAAAGCCTGATGGTGACACACTTAAAACCACACTGAAAGTGGCAGAATAGAATAAAAAAAGATGCAAAAAGTTGAAGAACATGAACTGAGTAAAATAAAATAAAGAAAGTGATGGGCAGAAGGCATAACCCCACAACACTGCTGAAACTACATCAATGGGTCACTACATCGACGTGCCCACTAGTTTGAGTACCACTTAACAGTTTTAGGTATGCATAATAAGAAATCTTCATGTAAGTGAAGGCATTAAATTAAGGGTCTAGGTTAATTGATTACTCCAATTTAATTTCCTAAAAATAAATTAAGGGTTAGGGTAAATTAATGAAAAAGCAATGCAAAATAAATTAATTTAAACTACAATAAAACTAATTGGTGGGTCCCTTCTTCTAATTAACATAACTCAGCTTTAAGTAACTATAATTAAGGTTAAGGATGGATATAATAAACTGACATTTCAATAAAATTAAGGGCTTTGGTTACGATTCATTCTTTATTTTTATTTTTTTAAGTTATTTTAACTAATTAATGGTTAGAATTTTAGTAAAGAATACTTATTCAATAAATGCTAATTGGTATATAAACTAATTAAGACTTGGTGTTGATTTATTTTTGTAACCATTCAATTTAATCCCAATTAACTAAGGTTTAGGGATAACAATAGGGTAAGTTGGCTGTTACCTTTCATTTTAATGTGATTTCTTATAAATTAAACATGTTAATGGCTAATGTCAGCCAAGTATACTATTCAATAATTTTTAAAATTACTTTAATTTATTATAAATGAAGAACAAGTTAGGGTAATGCTTGCTATAAAATTATGTTACTAATAAATCAGTTCAAACTAAATTAGGGAAAGAAATAGGTTTAGCAATGTGGGCAATTATTTCATTTGACAAAATTTTATGAAAAGTATTTAAGGGATGGTTTAATGTAATGTAAATTCATTGTGAATGGAGTGAAAGGATACTTAATTAATTTAATGTTCTTTCAATTAATTTAGATTAGGCCTTAGTGTCAATTATTAAAAAATTAACTGATTTAATAATTGAGGGTAAAGTTTTTCAATATTTATTTGCAATGCACTTTTAAAACGTCTATGTAGCTGCATAGGGTGGAAGCAGTTGTACATTAAAAACATATCTAACAAAGTGGCAGTCGATGTAGTAGCACTTATGTACTTGAACCTCAACAGTAGGGGTAGTGGACACTGTGGTATTAAAATAAAACGCTGAGAGCAAGGCCATGAACAAGAGTAGTGGAAGAGAGGTGTGGGGAGATTATGAGAGGAATGAGAAATGGTAATATGAACGCGAGGGACAAGGAAGAAAAAACAGGAACATTAGAACAAGTGGAACATAGGCAGAAAGAACATTAATAAAGGGGAGCACAGATAGCAAGCACCATGAGAAAGAAGCCTGTGTCTGACTTATAGGACCTATCTTCAGTTGACATATATCATAACATTTAATACTGCGGAAAAAGGAGGATTTGACTGTGCTGAAGGTATATGAAATAAGAACCTTGATCTGATTTTGTCCCTTTATAAGGATTGGTCAGGCAAGTAAGAAGTCAAGTCCCTATGTTGGAGTTAGTGGTGTAGAATACGTAACTTATCAAGGCACATCAAACAATGAAATACTTCTTTAAAAATACAGCATATCCTGATAGTCAAGTATTATTGACCACTTGCTAAGATGGAATGGTACAGAAATGAGACCAATCAAGGAATTGTCATTGTGTACGGACCCAGTAACAATTGTTTCTCTCTTTCTGTAGCTCTCTTTCTCAGTCATTCACTCCCACATGCACAAATGTAAGACACAGTGACTGTCCATTCGCCCCCAAGCAGAACTTCTGGGAATGAGGCCTAGATGAGCCATTAATTATGTGCATTTCTATCTGAAAGAAGCTGGATGAGAAACGTCAGGCAATAGCACCAATAGCCAAGTGGAAACCAGATGAAAAAGTGGTTAGTGCATCAGAAAGTACACAATGATAATATTGAATGCTCCGGCCAATAGCCATTTTAAGTCTTGAGGTTACCAGTGTATGAGACTTATGTGATCACACACTGTCAGTGGAGACCAATGTGCAGTGAGGACCCACCCACGAGTTAGAGAGGATGTCTTGTTATTCAGTAAGTGCTGGGGAGGAGTCCTTTGGTATAGAGTCCTGAAATGGAGAGGGTAAGCATTTTGCTATAGGTCAAAGAAGAGGAATTTACATTAGATGAGTGCTAGGACCGTGAATACATACCAATTCAACACCAAGACTGTCGATATGCACATCTCCCAGGTGTATCCCTGAGGACTAAGTCTAGTTTGGCAGCATTAAGAACTGAAGGGATATATCCTTTTTTAGGGTACACTTGGTGCCCACGAAAGAGGGCAGCAATGAGGCAGGAGGAATGGGGCATAGAAAAGTGGGAAATACATTAAGAGGCATGTGAGGAATAATACAGAGACGCTAAAAAAATTGCTGCATGCACTACACGACAAAACACATACAGCACATTACAATATACACTGATGCCACAATATGTACTTCACATCACAGAATGCCCAATACACACTGTACACCATAACAAACTTTGCACAGAATAAAATGCAGGTTTTTCCCAGAGTCCTTCGATGGCCTTTCATAGTTAATACATTTGTGTTTGTGTGACATCACTTCCTAATTTAAAGTCATATTCTACTGAAACCATCTTTCGCAGCAGGTGAATGGACTGAACTTGTGCTGCAATAAGTGAGCCTTTCTTGGTAAATTAAGAATGTGTACCCACCAATTTCAAAAGTTCTGATGTGGAGCCTCCATCACAACCAATGGCTTTTCCTTTGACTATGTCCCAGCACGTCACTTGTATTCTCTGCATTCCCTTACCTCCTCAGGTTGGTGTCTGTGGATCTGGGACTGGACAATGAACTGGAGCCAGTTGTTAGACTTGGCGCAGTATTGCAGAAAAGAAATGCTGGGCTTCAGGCCATGAAGCCTACAGAATTTCATCACCAAAGACCATTGCAGGTGGGCCTCCCCTGAGGAACTAGAGCAAAAAAAAGAGAAAGAAATTGAATGCGCCCCATAACCAAAAATCTTTGTTATAATAGCCACTTCAATCCCAGATGCAGCCATTTCTCATACGTATAGAGCACAGATCAGATACCGAAGTAAAGGCTAGACTATAACTTTAATTGTGAAAATTATTTTTCTGACACCAAGTGTAGAATTTACGCCAATCTGCCGGAAACCAGTGACAACATTCCTGTCAAATCTGATTACAACACGATCAGCTCTATTCAATACAGAATCATTTTTTTTCTTATAAGATTTTAGGTCGTACTATAGACTATGCTGCTAGCATTTGAGAGTATTTTATTTGTACTGCTTGGAGTGTCCATTTTTTTTGTTGCTCGGCTTATTATAGGTAAGGTTCAAAAACAGCATGGTGGAAATTCTACAATTCTTTTAGCAAAAATGAAGCATAATCACAGTTGTGTCAACAAAACATATTACCAAGATTTCAAACAAAGTGGGGCTGGAATCCATAGGTGGGATTGTACTAGATTCAGGCATGCTGTAAGCATCTTGATATATGACACATGGAAAAAGGTTTTCAAAAGAAGCCACAGGATTACAACAAGAGGGCTACAAATTTCCACACGGTACACAGTGCACAGGAATCATACAATATGACACAGAATTCCCACATGTAAGTCAGCATTTTGACAGGGGCCAACCTGTCTTCACAAAAAGAGATGAGAGATTTGATAAGGCATTGCAGAACCCTGATTTCGTGAACTTAACCACTT